>NW_027361993.1:15032500-15600000 GCF_039654945.1 Dendrobates tinctorius
TACGCTATCCATACATGTTATCCGGGGATACGGTACCCTTTCTCACCTTTGTGCAATCACTTGCAAGCCATACTGGGCCTTACACCGTCTGAGCCTGCCTCCTGATGTATAGAAATATCTTTTGAATGTGTACGCTATCCATACATGTTATCCGGGGATACGGTACCCTTTCTCACCTTTGTGCAATCACGTGCAAGCCATACTGGGCCTAACACCGTCTGAGCCTGCCTCCTGATGTATAGACATATCTTTTGAATGTGTACGCTATCCATACATGTTATCCGGGGATACGGTACCCTTTCTCACCTTTGTGCAATCACTTGCAAGCCATACTGGGCCTTACACCGTCTGAGCCTGCCTCCTGATGTATAGACATATCTTTTGAATGTGTACGCTATCCATACATGTTATCCGGGGATACGGTACCCTTTCTCACCTTTGTGCAATCACTTGCAAGCCATACTGGGCCTTACACCGTCTGAGCCTGCCTCCTGATGTATAGACATATCTTTTGAATGTGTACGCTATCCATACATGTTATCCGGGGATACGGTGCCCTTTCTCACCTTTGTGCAATCACGTGCAAGCCATACTGGGCCTAACACCGTCTGAGCCTGCCTCCTGATGTATAGACATATCTTTTGAATGTGTACGCTATCCATACATGTTATCCGGGGATACGGTACCCTTTCTCACTTTTGTGCAATCACGTGTAACCCATACTGGGCGTGAGAACGGATGGCGAGCTGTTAAGCAAGCTACAGCACCTGTGGTTTGCACACGTAAGTTTTTCATTTTTTTCAGGAATGACGGTTAGGCCTAATTCCGGAACTGCGGTTGACCTGCACTTACTGGGAAATCATCGTTCGCGAGTAATAATTGTAATCAGTGATCCCCATCACTAACGTTGTTCAGCGGGTTATCTGCACCTGTAAGCGACAAACGCTGGCCTTTTCAGTGTAGCGCACATGCAGCCACGGACATGTAAGGGCATGACACACCAGTTATTGGCCAATCTCATGTGCCAGAGCCTCACGTGTCCCTCTAGTAAGCCGGACTCGGACCGCGGGGCATGACGGAGTCTCGTTCGTTAACGGAATTAAGCTTGCAATGTGTGCATCTGTTCTGTAGCTGGCATGGTTGAGGTTGCCCGTGTTGAGTCAAATTACACCATAGGCTCCACTCCTGGTGGTGCCCTTCTGGACATTCCTTTAAGGTTCAGCTTTGCAACCATACTGCCCACGTAAAACAAACACTTTGCCTTCGTGAACGCTGTTTGGAGGGTCATGACTCGTGGGAAAAACGCCGGCCAATCAGTTAACCTGCTAGAGAGATCCTTCGTTGCTCCCAAGCATGACATCACACTCTCTAGGAGGAAGGTAATGCCACTGTGGCGACCATACTCCTGGGGGCGACACAAGTGCACTGATGCCCAGCCACTGCTCGATGAATCTGCTGGTACATTGACCCAGACCACTACATTCCCCTTGCACGCTACCCGGCCTGAATCTGACCCTGATGAAACTCAGGTTACCCTTCCCATATACAGTTCCATCTTACACGGTGACAAAGAGGAAGCTGCAGATGAAAGTGCAGGTTCGGCCCACCCGCCATCAGACACACCACCATACTATCAGGGGCCCTGTGCCAGTGCCGCGCCAACGAGTGGGCCCCCCCTGCTTGCTCAGGATCCCAGCACTTGCAAGGTTGAAATACTGTGCAGTGAGATGGAAGATGGGGACGACGAGGAGTCCAGACTAGTACAGGGATTCCCTAGCGAGGAGACTTATTTCATTGTTTTCAATGTTGGGACAGCAATTTTTGGGGAGCACTATACTCTGGAGAATGATAGATCGGGCCCACCATACACTGGAACATTCCAAAGGTGGACATCAGACACTGGAGCAGCATTTACAGGGCCCATTATACACTAGAGCATTAGAAATGGGGCCCATTATGTTTGGAGCATTATTTGGGCCCATAAGACAGTGGAGCTTCATCCATGGGGACCAACATATACTGTAGCATTATGTGGAGCTCATCATATACTGTTTCAAACATTATATGGGACCAATGATTCTGTATGGAGAAATAGATGGGCCTCGTCATGAGATGTAAAAAGTGAAGTATTTTTCATTGTACTATACCGCTATTTCTCTGCCGTATCGGAGCATGATGAGTTGTGGTATGTGTTAAAGGGGCGCTCTTTTGCCCAGGGCACATGAAAACCTGGAGCCAGCCCTACCCCCCCACAACTTTAGCCAAATAACCCCCATTTTTCAGTGCGTAACTTGTATTATGAAGTTAATTAAGGTTGACCAGCTTAAGTAAGAAGAATTGATGCTTTTGGCATTCAAATGAGCACTGTAGGTGTGTTTCCTGTCCTCCTCTCACTGACGACTTTTATTCCCCTTTGACTTACATTGGGTTTCGTGTTTCGGGACGACCCCGACTTTTCCCTATAATCGGCCGATCTTGCTCTACCCGACTTTTGGAAAAGTCGGGTTTCACGAAACGAAACTCGACCATAAAAAAACAAAAGTCGCTCAACTCTAGTGTTGAGCATTCCGATACTGCAAATATCGGGTATCGGCCGATATTCGCTGTATCGGGGTTCCGATACTGATTTCCAATATTTTTACAATATCGAATACCAGAATCGGAAGTTCCCATAATGCAATGAGCCAGTTGTGTTAGCCATGTTAACTAATGGCATGGCTGTGATTGGCTGCTAAAATGATGTCATCATGATGCGCGGTCTGTGTGGGCCTGCCGGGGGTCTGTGCGGGCCAGCCGGGGGTCTGCAGGCCTGCCGGGGGTCTGTGCAGGATGCCGGGGGTCTGTGCAGGATGCCGGGGGTCTGTGCGGGCCTGCTGAGGGTCTGTATGGGCCTGCCGGGGGTCTGTGTGGGCCTGGCGGGGGTCTGTGCGTGCTGCCGTGGGTCTGTGCGGGCCTGTCGGGAGTCTGTGCGGGCTGTCGGGGGTCTGTGCGGGCCTGCCGGGAGTCTGTGCGGGCCTGCCAGGGGTTGTGTGTGTGAAGGCATAGTCCGATGGGACTACAAGTCCCATCGGACTATGCCTGCTACAATGACAGTGATTGACACATTAGCCAATGATGGGACAGTAGTAGTCCCATCATCCGGCTAATGTGTTGAATGTAAAAAAAACAAAAAGCAAAAAAAAATACATACTACATGCATACTACATACATACTACATATATACAACATTCATACAATATACATACTACATACATACTTCATATATACTACATTCATACAACATACATACAGTGGGGCAAAAAAGTATTTAGTCAGTCAGCAATAGTGCAAGTTCCACCACTTAAAAAGATGAGAGGCGTCTGTAATTTACATCATAGGTAGACCTCAACTATGGGAGACAAACTGAGAAAAAAAAATCCAGAAAATCACATTGTCTGTTTTTTTTTTCATTTTATTTGCATATTATGGTGGAAAATAAGTATTTGGTCAGAAACAAAATTTCATCTCAATACTTTGTGATATATCCTTTGTTGGCAATGACAGAGGTCAAACATTTTCTGTAAGTCTTCACAAGGTTGCCACACACTGTTGTTGGTATGTTGGCCCATTCCTCCATGCAGATCTCCTCTAGAGCAGTGATGTTTTTGGCTTTTCACTTGGCAACACGGACTTTCAACTCCCTCCAAAGGTTTTCTATAGGGTTGAGATCTGGAGACTGGCTAGGCCACTCCAGGACCTTGAAATGCTTCTTACGAAGCCACTCCTTCGTTGCCCTGGCGGTGTGCTTTGGATCATTGTCATGTTGAAAGACCCAGCCACATTTCATCTTCAATGCCCTTGCTGATGGAAGGAGGTTTGCACTCAAAATCTCACGATACACGGCCCCATTCATTCTTTCATGTACCCGGATCAGTCGTCCTAGCCCCTTTGCAGAGAAACAGCCCCAAAGCATGATGTTTCCACCACCATGCTTTACAGTAGGTATGGTGTTTGATGGATGCAACTCAGTATTCTTTTTCCTCCAAACACGACAAGTTGTGTTTCTACCAAACAGTTCCAGTTTGGTTTCATCAGACCATAGGACATTCTCCCAAAACTCCTCTGGATCATCCAAATGCTCTCTAGCAAACTTCAGATGGGCCCAGACATGTACAGGCTTAAGCAGTGGGACACGTCTGGCACTGCAGGATCTGAGTCCATGGTGGCGTAGTGTGTTACTTATGGTAGGCCTTGTTACATTGGTCCCAGCTCTCTGCAGTTCATTCACTAGGTCCCCCCGCGTGGTTCTGGGATTTTTGCTCACCATTCTTGTGAGAATTCTGACCCCACGGGGTGGGATTTTGCGTGGAGCACCAGATCGAGGGAGATTATCAGTGGTCTTGTATGTCTTCCATTTTCTAATTATTGCTCCCACAGTTGATTTCTTCACTCCAAGCTGGTTGGCTATTGCAGATTCCGTCTTCCCAGCCTGGTGCAGGGCTACAATTTTGTTTCTGGTGTCCTTTGACAGCTCTTTGGTCTTCACCATAGTGGAGTTTGGAGTCAGACTGTTTGAGGGTGTGCACAGGTGTCTTTTTATACTGATAACAAGTTTAAACAGGTGCCATTACTACAGGCAATGAGTGGAGGAAAGAGGAGACTCTTAAAGAAGAAGTTACAGGTCTGTGAGAGCCAGAAATCTTGATTGCTTGTTTCTGACCAAATACTTATTTTCCACCATAATATGCAAATAAAATGAAAAAAAAACAGACAATGTGATTTTCTGGATTTTTTTTTCTCAGTTTGTCTCCCATAGTTGAGGTCTACCTATGATGTAAATTACAGACGCCTCTCATCTTTTTAAGTGGTGGAACTTGCACTATTGCTGACTGACTAAATACTTTTTTGCCCCACTGTACATACTACATACATACATACATACATACTACATATATACTGCATTCATACAACATATATACAGACTACATAATACATACATATTACATATATATTACATTCATACAACATACATACATACTACATATATACTACATTCATACAGCATACATACATACAACATATATACTTCATTCATACAACATACATACTACATACATACAACATGCTACATACATACAACATACATACTATATACAATACATTCATACATTCATACAATACATACATATAGACATACAGTACATATAACATAGCGTACATACTCACCATCACTTGTCACTTTGATCTCCGAAGCCAGTGTCATCTGTAAAAAAATATTAAAATAACAAACAACCAATATACTCCCTGATCCGCAGAAATCCACGAGTGTCCCACGATGATCTCCTGCAGTGCATCACTGAGAGGTTACTATAGTTCGCTGGTCTCACTTTATGGAAAAGCTGCGTAGGAACTTTCTCACACAGCAATGCCAAAAGTGAGACTAGGGACTATTTTTTTACAGTGGCGGAGGAATACAGGGCGGAAGGATACCTACCTCCCATCATTGCATTCCTGGAGCCCCTAGAGAGCGGCCGCATCAGCTGATGCTGCTGTTCTCCACGGGAGATCGTCGTGGGACATTCGTGGATTTCTGCGGATCAGGGAGTATATTGTTTTTTTGTTATTTTAATATTTTTTACAGATGACACTGGCTTCGGGGATCAAAGTGACAAGTGATGGTGAGTATGCACTCTATGTTGTATGTATTGTATGAATGTATGAATGTATTGTATGTAGTATGTAGTATTTATGTATATAGCATGTTGTATGTATGTATGTTGTATGAATGTAGTATATATGTAGTATGTATGTATTATGTAGTATGTATGCATGTTGTATAAATGTAGTATGTATGTAGTATGTATGTATGTTGTATGAATATACTATATATGTAGTATGTATGCATTATGTAGTATGTATGTACTGTATATTGTATGAATGTAGTATATATGTAGTATGTTGTATGAATGTAGTATATATGAAGTATGTATGTATATTGTATATATGTAGTATGTATGTAGTATGTATGTTTTTTTTTTACATTCAACACATTAGCCGGATGATGGGACTACTAGTGTCCCATCAATGGCTAATGTGTCAATCACTGTCATTGTAGCAGGCATAGCTCGATGGGACTTGTAGTCCCATCAGATGATGCCTGCACACAAACAACCTCCGGCAGGCCCGCACAGACCCCTGGCAGCCAGCACAGACCCCCGGCAGGCCCATACAGACCCCCGGCAGGCCCGCACAGACCCCCAGCAGCCCACACAGACCCCCAGCAGGCCTGCACAGACCCCCGGCAGCCCGAACAGACACCCGGCAGGCCCGTACAGACCCCTGGCAGGCCCGCACAGACCCCCGGCAGCCCACACAGACCCTCGTCAGGCCCGCACAGACCCCCGGCAGGCCCGCACAGACCCCCGGCAGGCCCGTACAGACACCAGAGAGGCCCGTACAGACCCGGACCACACACACGCACAGTCACAGCCAAAGCACAGCCCACACTCTTCCCCCCTCCCGAACTGGATGTGCAAGGAAAGAAAGGGTTTATTTTCATTCCGATATTTGTGCCCCATTGACTTGCAGGGGTTTCCGGTATCGGAATCGGCGATACCCAATATTTTTGGGGTATCGGTCCGATCCAATCCAATCCGATATTTCCCGATATCGGAAGGTATCGCTCAACACTAGTGTTGAGCATTCCGATACTGCAAATATCGGGTATTGGCCGATATTCGCGGTATCGGAATTCCGATACTGAGTTCTGATAGTTTTAGAATATCGAATACCGAAATCGGAAGCTCCCATAATGCTATCAGCCAGTTTGATTTGATTCAGCCAATGAGGAATCCTCAGAAGTGTGGGCACATCCTGTTAGGCATGTAGGCATGTTAACTAATGGCATAGCTGTGATTGGCTGCTGAAATGATGTCATGATGCACTATAAAAGCCGCCGCCGCCATTTAGGGTTCACTCTGCTGTGAATTCAGTTAGGGACAGGCTGCTGTTCAAGACTCTGAGGGACAGTTAGAGATAGCGATTTTCCAAATAATATTGTGCTTTACCCAGGCTACATTATCAGTGTAGCTTTCTTTTGCCTTGCAGCGCTGTTCACAGCTGTCTGCAAGGTCTGTGTGAGTGCAGCTCACGCTGTGTAGTGTGTCCTGCAGCCACCTCTGGTTGTAGGCCGCTCAGCGTGCATCACTGTCTCATACATATTTTTCTTTTATTGATGCTCATTTTTCATTAATTCTCCTATTAGTGTGCATCCATCCGTATCCACATACATTGGTTGCACACACTATAGGAGTAGACAGTGGAGCCTTTCTGCAGCCTTTCAGTGCTAGTGCCCAGTTATCTGCACTGTTCGCGGCTGTCTGAGAGGTCTCTGTGTGTGAGTGCAGCTCACGTTGTAGTGTGTTCTGCATCCACCTCTGGTTGTAGGCCGCTCAGCGTGCGTCACTGCCTCACACATAGTCCTTTTTTTGTTTTATTGCAGCTCAGTTTTCCTGATTTTTTTCTCCTATTAGTGTGCTTCCATCCATATCCATCTACATTGGTTGGTTGCAAACACTATATAAGAGTAGATAGAGGAGCCTTTTTTCTGGCTTGTGCCCTGCAGCTGCAGCCAGACTAGTATTAGCCTATTTTTTGGAGCCTCATCTATTGCATTGTAGGTTACCTTCCTTCATTGTAATAGCTCCAAAAAGTTTGTGATACTATCGCTTTCACATCTTTGGTCACATCCTTTTTGTTTTTTTGAAAAAAAAAACCACGTAAATAAAGTTCACCAAACACTCCACTTGACAGTTGTGTAGGCCACATTAGCTCATATTAAAGTGTAGTCCACACACATTATAAAATTATATGACACAAGAGGGGATTATAGGGAGAAAAATGGGAAGCGCAAGCTTCTAAGTGTAGTAGTTAATTATCAAAGGTATATACTCAGTGTGAATACACTCACCTATTTGGTGTCTTGAGATACTGCATGTAGATCCAATCCCTGGATCACTCCATTCCTCTTTCCATTCAATTTGCTGCAAAGATCTGGAAACTAGTGAGAGCACTGGACAGTGCTTTCATAGGTTATAACACTTGGTGAATGTTTTTCCCAGCAGTATGCGCTCCTGAAGGATGATGATGGAACTTGATATTTAGATTCAAGGATGATTTTTATTTTTTTTATTTTTAATTCAAAAATAGAATACAACCGGTTTCGACTGCTAAGAGTCTTCCTCAGGTATAATGTCAGGAATTTATGTGAAAATTTTTTTGGGTGAAATTTTTTGTGTAACATTTATTTGGTATATGAGTTTTGCTCGATTCCTCAGAGTGCAAAATCCTGCATATCTGAGTATCTGGGTGTGTCTGAAAAACAGACCTTTCAGCCCCCACCCAAAACCACATGCAGGGAGATCTGCTATAAAATGTGTTCAGACAGATCCGTTTATATTCTTGACATTATACCTGAGGAAGACTCTTAGCAGTCGAAACCGGTTGTATTCTATTTTTGAATTAAAAATAAAGAAAATAAAAATCATCCTTGAATCTAAATATCAAGTTCCATCATCATCCTTCAGGAGCGCATACTGCTGGGAAAAACATTCATCAAACATTAAAAAATTAGTGTTTCTTATACCTGTTAGCAGCTGTTTAGGAATAAGCACACTAAGGCCCCCCTTTGTACTTTTCTGCCTATCTTTATCAGTCTACCAAGATGAATAAGGCAGGGAGTAAGGCACGTGGTCATGGGGGTGGAGTTGCAGCAGGGAGAGGACGTGGGGATTCAGCAGGTAGAGGATGTGGGGATTCTGTGCCTGCTGCGGGCACCAGTGACTCAGCATCCCCCAGTTTTACCAGGCAACAGTCCTTTATGCACAGCTTTGTAGGACCTCGCCGTACCCCACTGCTGCGGGACGAACAAATTGAAGCCGTTGTCGGATGGATGGCAGCTAATGCATCGACTTCAATGACTTCCACATCCTCTCAGGGCCAGAGCACTGAAGAGCAACCATCTGTCTCTTCACCACCTGCCAAATTGCCCAGGCAGTCAGAGAGCCCTGTACAGCACCCATGTCATTCTCTACTTCTGTTCTCTGAATCTGTTGGCTTGGAAAGAGGGGGCCAGCCAAGCAGCATTCTAGAATGTGAAGAAGAGGGAGTATGCAGTGATGCGCAACTGCTTTGTCCCTCTGAATCTGAAGAGGCGGTTGGGCCAGTGCCTATAGTCACCACACCTCAGTACGCATCAGATGATGAGACTCAGGTGCCACTTTCTGGTGCATACGGTGCTGCCGAGACTACCCAGGAGAAGCAGGTGTTTGAAGAGGGGAGTGTAGATGATGAGGTCCTTGACCCATCATGGCGTGAGGAACAGGAAGATGGTGGGAGCAGCTCTGAGGAAGAGATTCCCCAAACGGCCAAAACAGGAGGGAGAGGGAGGGGGCAGACTTGGTTGCCTGTAGCCTCCACTTCGGCAACCGTTAGGAGCATTCCTCTTCCAGAAGCCAAAACGAGTGCTCCCAGGACTTGCAGTGCGTGGTCCTTTTTTGACATAGTTGCAGATGACATTTGCTTTGTCAAATGCAAGCTGTGTCATCAGAAAGTCAAAAGAGGGAAAAGTGCCAGCAACCTCAATACCACAAATATGTGGAAACATGTGCGGATCAAGCACGTGGTGGAGTTACAAAGACACACTGAAGACATAGGCCAACCTATAGCATCACCTACCACCTCTTCAGCTCGTGTTGTAGCCTCTTCCTCCAGCTCACACACAGCTGGTTCGGCTTCCTCACAGGATCGCCATGGAAGAACCTCTGGCACTGTTGTCCAGAGACCCAGTGACATTCCACCCATAGCACCACGTTCCCTGTCATCCTCACACTCCCAGGCTACTCTACAGCCATCGGTAGCACAGGCATGGGAGAAAAGGCAGCCATACTCGGCAAACCATCCCCGAGCACAGGCTCTGAATGCTGGCATTGCCGAACTACTGGCCCTTGAAATGCTCTCATTCAGGCTGGTGGAGACTGACACCTTCCGTAACTTCATGGCACTGGCAGTCCCACAATACACCGTGCCCAGCCACTTATTTCAGCAGGCAAGCCGTCCCTGCCCTGCAAAAGCATGTGGAGGGAAAAATTAAACATGTGCTACTAAACGCCGTCAGTAGCAAGGTCCACCTGACCACCGATGCATGGACCAGTAGCCATGGACAGGGACGATACCTTTCCCTCACTGCCCATTGGGTCAATGTTGTGGAGCCGGGTACAGATCTTGAGAGTGGCGCTGTACGTGTTCTGCCAACTCCAAGGATTGCAGGAATCCAGTCTGTACACATTGACTCCTCCTCATACTCCAGTTCCTCAGAATCAGCGCTGCAGGAGCCTGTTACGACCGATAAGAGTACAGCCGTGGCCAAACATCAACAGGCTATACTGAAATTAATTTCTTTGGGGAATCGAAGCCACACAGTGCAGGAGCTCTGGAATGCCATCAAGCAGGAGAGCGACATGTGGTTTGTGCCAGCGAATCTCCAGCCAGACTTGGTAGTGTGTGACAATGGCCAAAATCTGGTGGCAGCTCTGGGCCTAGGCAACCTCAATCACATCCCATGTCTGGCACATGTGCTCAACTTGGTCGTCCAGAGCTTTCTGAGGGACTATCCGGATCTTGATGCACTGCTGCTCAAGGTCCGCATAGAGTGCGCTCACTTGCGGCGTTCCAGCATCGCGAGATCGCGCATTGCAGCTCTGCAGCGCCGATTCCGCCTTCCGGAACATCGCATGATATGTGACCTACCCACCAGGTGGAATTCAACGTTACATATGTTGGAGTGGTTGTGTGAGCAGCAGACAGCAGTAATGGAGTACCAGCTGCATCAGGCGCAAACAAGTCGCACTGTGCGTCAGTCACACTTCAGCACCACTGAGTGGGCCTCTATGAAGGACATCTGCCTTGTTTTGTGTGCCTTCGATGATTCCACGCGGATGGCGAATGCAGATGATGCACTAGTCAGCATGACTGCCCCCCTTATCTGCCTGCTTCAGAAAACATTGCAATCACTAAGGGAGGAGGTTTTGGAAGAGGTGGAGGATGAGGAGTCACAAATGCCATCTGCTTCTGGACAGTCTGCGCAACGTGGTTCCTCTCAAAGGCCTAGGCAGGGGACACTTTGTGAGGAGGATGAGGAGGAGTCAATGGAGGAGGAAGACATCTCTCCAGAGGAGGGAGGTACACAATGCTCTAGTCAGTATGTACAACGAGGGTGGGGTGATGCAGAGCAGGCAGAGATGATGCCTCAAGCAGGGGACAGCGTTTCTTGGGCAGTTGAGAGTCTGCAGCACATGGATAATTTCATGCTGCAGTGCCTGAGAAACAACCACCGCATCGCCCACATTCTCAACACGGCTGATTATTGGGTGTACACCCTCCTAGATCCTCGCTACCGGGACAACTTACAAAGCCTCATAACACCATTGAACCGGGAGCGTAAAATGCGGGAGTACCAAGACACAGTGGTGCATTCTATCATGTTCTCCATTCCACCCGAGAGTAGTGCTGCTAGTGCTTTACAAAGCAACTCTGTGCATCGAGGCAGTGGAGGAAGCTCTGCACAAAGAGGGAGCAAAGGCAACTCCTCAGCACAAGGCAAGACCAGTATGGCCCAAATGTGGCAAAGTTTTGTGTGCACGCCACAAATGTTTACACCATCACAGACGGCTCCAGTCAGTAGGAGGCAACGTTTCCATCAGATGGTGACAGACTACATGTCTAGCCCTGTCAGTGTACTCCCAGACGGCTCGTCCCCCTTCAAGTTTTGGGTCTCTAAGCTGGATACATGGCCAGAGCTTAGCCAGTATGCATTGGAGGTGCTGGCTTGCCCTGCTGCCAGTGTATTATCGGAATGCGTCTTTAGTGCTGCAGGTGGTGTACTAACAGACCGTCGCACGTGACTATCCTCTGATAACGTTGACCGGCTTACTTTTCTGAAAATGAACAAGGCCTGGATCTCGCAGGAATTTGCCAGTCCTTTTCCAGAATAAATAATTGGTTGGCAACAGTATCCAGGTCTCCTGTTGTGTTCATGTTTCTACCACCTGAACTGTAATCCCTGGGCTCCAACACCGCCAGTTGTTGCTCAGAAGTGCCGTCTGCACAGAAAAAAAACACTAGCTCCTGTGTTAGTGGGGTTCAGTAACGTCAGCAGCTCACCTGCTGTACATCCGGCAATGTCTACTGCTGCCTCCACATTCACACTACTACTGATTTTTAACCGTGCTCCAATTAGGCCTCTGGCTCCAATGTCTCTAGTATTTACCCTGGCCTCCAACACCGCCAGTTGCTGCTCAGAAGTGCCGTCTGCACAATCAACACTTGTTCCTATGTTACTGGGGCTCTGTAACGTCAGTTGATCCCCTGATGTGTGTCCGGCAATGTCTAATGCTCTGTCCACACTCAAACTACATCACATATAAAACTTGCTGCAATTAGGCCTCAGCTTGCTCCATGATTGACCCTGGGCTCCAACATCGCCAGTTGTTGCTCGGAAGTGCCGTCTGCACAGAGAAAAACACATGCTCCAGTGTTAGTGGGGATGAGTAACGCCAGCTGCTCACCCTGCTGTGTGTCCGGCAATGTCTACTGCTGCCTCCACATTCACACTACTACTGATTTCAAACGTGCTCCAATTAGGCCTCTAGCTCCACTCTGTCTCTAGTATTTACCCTGGCCTCCAACACCGCCAGTTGCTGCTCAGAAGTGCCATCTGCACAATCAACACTTGTTCCTGTGTTACTGGGGTTCAGTAACGTCAGCTGAACTAGTAGTGGGAATGTGGACAGAGCAGGAGACATTGCCGGATACACATCAGGGGATCAACTGACGTTACTGAGCCCCAGTAACACAGGAACAAGTGTTGATTGTGCAGATGGCACTTCTGAGCAGCAACTGGCGGTGTTGGAGGCCAGGGTAAATACTAGAGACAGAGTGGAGCCAGAGGCCTAATTGGAGCACGTTTAAAATCAGTAGTAGTCTACAATATATATAAAACTTGATGAAATTAGGCCTCAGCCTACACCCTGATTGACCTTGGGCTCCGGCACCGTCAGCTGGTTCTCGGCAGTGTCTTTGGCACGGGTACTCCCTCCTGCCCAGCATGGTTCCAGGACGCCTGCTGTTTCCGGGTAGTGTCAACGACACTTTTCCACCAATACGTTGTCCTGTCATGTTGCGGTCGGGTTAGCTGACTCTATGGTGCCTGCAGTTTAGCTGCTTCCAATGTGGGCTGCGGGTTCTGGTAATAAAGGCTGGTTCTGTAGTGCCAATAGGACAAGCACCCCCTGTAAGGACTGTGGGTTTCAGTAACTGCGGCCGGCTCGCGGCCTTGCAACTTTGCTTTTCATGGGTACCTTCTGCTACCCATCCGGGTTCCAGTACCGTCAGCTGGTTCTCGGCAGTGCCTTTGGCTTAGGTGCCTCCTTCTCGGTATCTGAGTTCCAGCAATGTCTGCTGGTCCTTGGTAGTGCTTTCTAGCACAGGTACCTCCTGCTTAGTAACTGTGTTCCAGCACCGTCAGCTGGTCCACGGTTGTGCCATTAGCTCTTGTTCCTTCTGCTGCCCCTCCAGGTTCCAGCACCATCAGCTGGTCCTCGCTAGTTCCATTAGCTCTTGCAGCTTCTGCTACCCATCCGGGTTCCAGCACTGTCAGCTGGTTCTTGGCAGTGCCTTTGGCTTAGGTGCCTCCATCTCGGTATCCGAGTTCCAGCAACGTCTGCTGGTCCTTGGTAGTGCTTTCTAGCACAGGTACCTCCTACTTAGTAACCAGGTTCCAGTAACATCAGCTGGTCCTCGGTAGTGCCATTGGCTCTTGTTCCTTCTGCTACCCATCTGGGTTCCAGCACCGTCAGCTGGTCCTCGGTAGTTCCATTGCCTCTTGTTCCTTCTGCTGACCCTCCAGGTTCCAGCACCTTCAGCTGGTTCTCGGCAGTGCCTTTGGCTAAGGTGCCTCCATCTCGATATCCGAGTTCCAGGAATGTCTGCTGGTCCTTGGTAGTGCTTTCTAGCACAGGTACCTCCTGCTTAGTAACTGGGTTCCAGTAACGTCAGCTGGTCCTCGGTAGTGCCATTGGCTGTTGTTCCTTCTGCTACCCATCCGGGTTCCAGTACAGTCAGCTGGTTCTCGGCAATTCCTCAGCCTTCTTGTACCTTCTGCTACATTTCCAAGTTCTATCTTTTGGAAATGGTTTTTGTTTATCACTCTGGATCTCCCTGACGACGACCCTGAAGACGACGACCCTGAACACCACCCCAAAGAAGACAACGACCACGAAAATGATGACCCTGAAGATGACGACCCGGAAGACCACCCCGAAGAAGACCAAAAAGATGACCCTGAAGAAGATGACCAAGGGGACAAAGAACATGAATACAACCACCAAGATACAGAACAACAAGAGACAAAAGACCAAGAAGCAGAAGACCAAGGAGCAGAAGACCAAGAAGCAGAAGAACAAAAAGCAGAAGAACATTAAGCATAAGACTAAAAATCAGAGCAAAAGATATTATCTAAATTATAAGCAGAAGAAGGCTAAGCAGTGTATGGGGGTGAGTCCGTTCCTTCTCGTGATGCCCCTGGAAAATACCTGCTGCTTCAGGCCAAACTGAACGTGGACAAATCCTGTTGTAAATCTTTTGTGACAGCTAGAACAGAAGGTGTAATCTTCAAACTTTTATAGATAACAACTAAAGGAATGCCTGTCCCAAATAAGAATATGATGAAGAAGAAGAATAGGAAGAAGATGAAGAAGTAGAATATGAAGAAGAAAAATAGTTGAATAAGAAGAATATGAAGAATGTGAAAAAAAAAGAATAATAGGAAGAAGGTGAAGAAGAAGATGAATAAGGTTAAGAAGTTGATGAAAAAGATGCTGCTGCTACTGAGGATCATGAAGGAGAAAGTGTTGGAGAAGTAAAAAAGGTGAAGAGCATGGAAGTAGTGAAAAAAGGTTAACATAGTCAATATCTTTGTAACTCCGAACGTCTTTAAAAAATTTTTTTTATTCCTGCTATTCCATTTGATTGGGCTAAACCTCTATGCCTTTAATGTCTCCTCCACCTTCCCCAATACATTCTACATTATTCTTAGTTGTTTTTCTGCATGTAGAATTAATCTACAAGGAAAGAAAGGGTTTTTTTTAATTCCGATATTTCTGTCCCATTGACTTGCATTACTTTTTTGGTATCGGTCCGATCCAATCCGATCCGATATTTCACGATATCGGATGGTATCGTTCAACACTACTCGACAGTACTCTTAACTAGTGTTCATCTTGCCGAGCCCTGTGAGGTTAACAGGCTCCGGCACTTGCGTCCTGCGGCTCTGTGCAGTAACAGAGTTCGCTCCTGTACACACCGGGTCAGCGGTTACCCCGCCGGTGTTCAGTCAGTGTTCGCCATTACGGAGCAGCAGTATACCATCTCTGCATGGTGGACTCCGGGTTGCGAACTCACCTTATTATGATATTTTATTTGGTGCGTTCTGCCAACCCTAACACTTTGTACATAGTACTTGCAAAAATGAAAGCTCTGTGTTATATTTTATTTATTTTCTTTTTGTCCCATAATCAGAGATAAATACTTGAAAGGAGGCATAGGCCTTTAAGTATTACAAGTATTATGAGCAGATTACATGTAGGGGGATGAGCAGAGAAGCCTGTGATGTGAAGCTTCAACCAAAAGCTAAGAGTAAAAAGCTAGTTCGGGCCAAGGGTATCATTTTGGCTGTAGATCCCAAGAGCCTGAAGACTTTTGCAACTGTAAGGGGGTGAAGTGCAGGAAGAGCCGGGGAAGGCTGCCTCCTCTGCTCCATACCTGGAGCCATTGAGCAGGGCGGCAGGTTCCCCGGGGGACAGAGAAGGAGCTGAGCACAGGAAGCCAGCAGAGCAGAGAGTGGGAAAAGAGCACGCGTTTTCTTCAGAGCAGCCTGGGCAGCAGACGGGAGAGTATGCTGACGCAGACTGGGAGAGAGACAGAGCTCCCGGTCACAGAGTAAAGACTGGGGTACCGCACACAGAGACTGCAGACCGTGAGTACGTGAGGCTATGTACTGCGGAGACAGCAAAGGTGTGCCCTGATCTCTGTGGACAGACTGAGACCCACAGAGAAGCGGAGGCCTGTATAGAGACTGAGGCCAGAGCAGAGACTGTAGCCTGTGACTACGTGAAGCTGGAGCCTGGAGTGAGAGATGAGGTGTGTCCTGACCCACGTGTGAAGTCTGTGTCCAGTGCAAAGACAGCAGCTAGTGCAAAGACAGCAGCTAGTGTAAAGACAGCAGCTAGTGCAAAGACAGCAATTAGTGTGGAGACAGTGATCCGTGCTGAGAGATCTAACAGGGGACGGACTGTTTTTTCCCCTGGGAGAGGCTGTTGTGCTTAGACAAAAGACTCAGAGCAGGGGAGACCCCCTTTGCCCAGTACCCCCTCTGCCTCCAGCATTAACCCTTGAGACCCCAGTGGAGGAATGTAAAGACACAGAGTACAGAAGGACTACAGACGACAAGCGCTGCTGGTGATTTGGTGCCAACGTGGGAAAAGAGTAACCCTTCAATCAAGACCCCTTCAGACAGATAAGTTCACCCATAGGAAAACTACCCTTTATACTGTTTAATAATGTTGATGCTTTTTTGTCTGCTTTCTCAACTCGTTCTCATAATATTCATATTTGCACTGTTAATTTTGTCCCCTGTAAATAAACCTCCCTTTAACTGTTGGTCCGTCTGTTCCGTGGTGACATAGTCATCTCCTGCACTTTATTACACAACTTCCATTCATTTATATTATTTATTGCACAGTTTATAGTTGAATGAGAGTTTGCAGAGGACTTTTGTAGAGAATGGGCATAGGTAACAAAGCAGCACATAGTTCTCCAGATTTTACTTGTCTTCCCTTCTTTTGAGGTCCATGCTGTCAGACTCTACATCCCCTTCTCCATGCGAGTGGTGATGGTGTATTGTCCCACGGGCCTCTCCCATCAGTTCCTGGATCACTTTGCCACCTGGTTCCCACATTTTCTCTCCTGTGATATCCCCACCCTCATCTTGGGTGACTTCAACATCCCCATTTCTTTTCCCCTCTCCCCATCTGCTGTTCACCTTTTACCTCTAACCTCCTCTTTCGGCCTTTCGCAGCTTACTAACTCCCCAACGCATGAAGACAGAAACTCTCTCAACTTGGTCTTCTCCTGACTTTGCTCAGTAGATGATTTTGTCAGGTTCTAGCAGGATCGTGGGATGCAGTGACAGATGGGGGTGCAGAGCAAGGGTTAACAGGTTTATTTACAGGGGAATACTCCATGCAAGGATGTAGAGGGTTAACGAGAAATTCACAGTTTAAAGGCAAAGGGTATGGTGAAGTGGAAAAAATCAACGTTACAGACAACGTCAGTTTGTTAGCACATGCGTCAGGAAGTCCTTAAACTTCAGCTCCTGCTGCAAACTCAATAGCGCAGGCAACGTTGGGCACAGTGTCTTTTCCAGAATGATGCTGTAGTTGATGGTCCGTCTTCTGGTGGCAGTGGTCGGTCTCTGATACCTTCCACTGCCCCTATTCCATATACTGTAGTGGTTAACAAAGGCACGGGCCTCAGTCCTGTATGAGCCCAACGTGACTCTTAAACTATCTTCACTGGAGAAGTCAGGTCACAAATGTCAGGGCAACTATCTGTTAACAACATCAGGGTGCAAGTGTCAGTCTCGTATGCGGTCTCTCTTGGGCAGTGCATGTGTGGTACTCACGGTTACGCAGTGTACAGCACCCGGTTCTCTGGCAGTCACTGGACACACACTGCACGTCCCGCTCTCCCTGGTCCCCGCTGTTGGCGGCGGGTAACACAGGACGCTGGTCTGCATGGCACTGGTGCTACCAGGATGGAGCACTTCTTTCTGTGGCAGCTGCAACACCGGTCTCGGCTCTGTTCCAAGTGCATGGCTCTGCACAGCTCAGCTTTGCATGGCTCTGCTCTCTTTGGCCTCTGCTCCACACGGCTATGCTTTGCACGGCCCTCTCTCTCCAGAATACTGCTGAGCACACTACTCCTCTCAATGCAGCAGTCCCCGTCCTTCAGGCTGGCTGCAGCACTCTCTGAAGGGGAAAGCAAAGCGCGCTCCTCACTGATCTGTGCTGGCCCCGCACTGCCAAGCTTCACATGCTTTTTCCCCCTTTTCCTCTGTTGCTGTGTGCACTTTTCAGGCACTCTCCGCCACCCTTGGTCAGAAGGAAGGTCTGGCTGACTCAGGCTTCCCCCACACTGCAGGGGAAGGTCCACCTCCTTCAAGCTTTCCCCCGGAAACAGTGTATACAGCCTCTCAAGTTCCAGACCTGGCATGCAGGTACCTGCTGTCTCTTCGTCCCCCCTACAATTTCCCTCACCCACTCTCTGACACATTCAGAAACTTATGAAGAACTTACCTGACCTCCTCCGCTGACCTTCTCCTCAACCTCAGATCTCTCCTAATAAAACACAAAACAGGCCGCCCACCCTCCTTCTCCCACATGCTCTGTCTCTCTCTGCTTCTCCTCACTACTGGCGACATACGCCGTCTTTCCTCCTGAGACACATGGGCCTGACAATCCTGGGAAGCTTCATTTCCACTTGAATGCTCCTGCTCTTCACCACTGGAAGGCACCTGTAAAGAAATTACATGATTTAACACATTAATCACAGAGAAAAAGAAGCGATCAAACAAATCCAAAGAGACTAGGTGTATATGAAACATACAGTTGTGACCAAAAGTATTGACACCCCTGCAATTCTGTCAGATAATGCTCAGTTTCTTCCTGAAAATTATTGCAAATACAAATTCTTTGTTATTATCTTCATTTAATTTGTCTTAAATGAAAAAAACACAAAAAGAATTGTCCTAAAGCCAAATTGGATATAATTCCACACCAAACATAAAAAAGAGGGTGGACAAAAGTATTGACACTGTTCAAAAAAATCATGTGATGCTTCTCTAATTTGTGTAATTAACAGCACCTGTAACTTACCTGTGGCACCTAACAGGTGTTGGCAATAACTAAATCACACTTACAGCCAGTTGACATGGATTAAAGTTGACTCAACCTCTGTCCTGTGTCCTTGTGTGTACCACATTGAGCATGGAGAAAAGAAAGAAGACCAAAGAACTGTCTGAGGACTTGAGAAACCAAATTGTGAGGAAGCATGAGCAATCTCAAGGCTACAAGTCCATCTCCAAAGACCTGAATGTTCCTGTGTCTACCGTGCGCAGTGTCATCAAGAAGTTTAAAGCCCATGGCACTGTGGCTAACCTCCCTAGATGTGGACGGAAAAGAAAAATTGACAAGAAATTTCAACGCAAGATTGTGCGGATGTTGGATAAAGAACCTCAACTAACATCCAAACAAGTTCAAGCTGCCCTGCAGTCCGAGGGTAAAACAGTGTCAACCCGTACTATCCGTCGGCGTCTGAATGAAAAGGGACTGTATGGTAGGAGACCCAGGAAGACCCCACTTCTTACCCCGAGACATAAAAAAGCCTGGATGGAGTTTACCAAAACTTACCTGAAAAAGCCTAAAACGTTTTGGAAGAATGTTCTCTGGTCAGATGAGACAAAAGTAGAGCTTTTTGGGCAAAGGCATCAACATCGAGTTTACAGGAGAATAAAGAGGCATTCAAAGAAAAAAACACGGTCCCTACAGTCAAACATGGTGGAGGTTCCCTGATGTTTTGGGGTTGCTTTGCTGCCTCTGGCACTCGACTGCTTGACCGTGTGCATGGCATTATGAAGTCTGAAGACTACCAACAAATTTTGTAGCATAATGTAGGGCCCAGTGTGAGAAAACTGGGTCTCCCTCAGAGGTCATGGGTCTTCCAGCAGGACAAAGACCCAAAACACACTTTAAAAAGCACTAGAAAATGGTTTGAGAGAAAGCACTGGAGACTTCTAAGGTGGCCAGTAATGAGTCCAGACCTGAATCCCATAGAACACCTGTGGAGAGATCTAAAAATGGGGCCGGGAGGAATCCAAGGGCCGGCCGGGGTGCAGCGGCGGTCGGCAGGCCTACGCCTCGGCATGCTCGGGAGGCTGGGCCTGCGCGCGCCAGGACGGCGCGGAATGATGATGTCACGGCAGGCCGCGAGGGAGTCGTGCGGCCTGCCTCTTCGGCGCGAGGAGGCGCCAGGATGGCCGGAGCAGGGAGAGTATCGGGCGGCAGCCCCCGGTGTGCGGGGCGGGCTGGTGCCTCCAGCGCTGTGGCCCCCTGGACCGGGCCAGCAGGAGGGGGCGACGCTGACGGCCGGAACGACGGCCACGTGGCGAGGGATGCGGGCAGTGGGCGGCAACAGGCTGCAGCCCCTGGGCCTGTGCAACCTGCTGGCCTCGGCAGGGAGGATGCAGGAAGAGAACGGCCTGGGAGTGCGTCGGGATCAAGAGTGCCGGTCTCAGCCAGTTTCGGACCTCTGGGGTCGGAGGGTCTTGTGCGCAGCTCCAGACATGATGAACAGCGGGATTCAGGATTGGCGGCTGGAGGAGACACAGCGTCCTCGCAGCCCGGTGAGTATGCGTATTTGTCCTGTCTGTCATCACCCTTAGTGAGGTCCCCTGCGGTCGGGTACGAAGGGGAGGGCCGGCCCGGGGCGGTGGGGCACGTTATGGGAGGAGGGGGCCCATCGCTGATCGGGGGGATTGGGGACATGTTGTCGTTGTCATCCGTACGGGATTTGCTGGCACGGATGGAGGGAGTTAGAGAGCCATCGGCGCATCTGGCAGCATGGGTAGGGCCAGCTGAGCGGGGGCCGGGCTCGTCGGGGGCGGCTGTCGAGGGGTCGGGAGGTCCCTGTATCTGTGTCGGTTTAGACGGAAAAGGAGAAGGAATGTCGGGTCCATTTAGACGATAGGGCCCACGGGGAGGTGTACGTGTGTTTTGAGGGCCCTTTGGGGGCTCATTTGAAAAAAGAGGTGCGGGAAAAGATCTGGAAGGATGAATATGTAGAGATCTTTTCCCTGTTGCCGCTGGCGAAGTTCAATTTGGATAAGGGCAGGAAGGACGACAGCAAAAAAGAGGATGAGGAAAAACGGAGATGGCGTTTGATCCCGCAGACGTTTGCTAATTGGCTCCAGGCGTTTGCAATCCTGGCCAGCGTGATCGGGGAAAAGGCACCGGAAAATTGTTCTCCTCTTTTTTGTTATCTGGATTCAATTGGGGAGGCATATAGGGTTTATGGGGGTCAGGCTTGGCTTCGCTACGACGAGCAATTTAGACAAAGGAAGGCGATTCGTCCGGCGATTCGGTGGGATCAGAAGGACATAGGTTTGTGGTTACGGGTTATGACGCAGTCTAAATTTGGCCATTCCTTTCTTGGAGGAGGGGGGGTTGGAGGGGTTAGCTCATCCAATGGGCAAAGTGGTGGTCAGGGGGCAGGTGGTCAGGCGGCCGTCCAGAGGCAGGGTCTCTGCTGGCAGTTTAACGATGGGCAATGCAGGTTCGGTTCAAACTGTAGATTCAAGCACCTGTGTTCCCATTGCAGCGGATCCTCGCACGGGGCTTCAAAATGCTTTAAAAAGCAAAAAGGAAGGGGGGAGAGTGGTAATTCCAAAGGGGAAGACGCCGGTGAGAATGGCCGTGATGGCCCCTTATCTAAATAGGTTCCCAGATGGTGAAAAGGCGGCATTGTTGGTGTCCGGTTTTACGGATGGTTTTAGAATTCCTGACCCTCCTTTTGAAATACCTCGGGGGCGGAAGAATCTCAGGTCTGCTGACCTTTATGGGGCGGTGGTGTCGGAAAAGTTGGCCAAGGAAGTGCGTTTGGGACAGATGGTGGGGCCGTTTAAAGATCCTCCGTTTGAGGATCTGGTTGTTTCACCCTTGGGGGTGGTGCCGAAGAAAGAGCCGAATAAGTTTCGGCTTATTCATCACCTATCTTTCCCTCGTGGTAGGTCGGTGAATGATGGGATTGATCCGGAGCTGTGCTCGGTTGTGTATACGTCGTTTGATGAGGCGGCAAATTTGGTACGGAGGTGTGGTAGGGGGGCACTGTTGGCGAAAACGGATATCGAGTCGGCGTTTCGATTGCTTCCGGTTCATCCTGACAGTGTTAGGTTGTTGGGCTGTTTTTGGGAGGGGGAATTTTTTGTTGATAGATGTTTGCCAATGGGTTGCTCGGTCTCTTGTGCGTTTTTTGAGGCGTTCAGCTCTTTTCTTGAATGGGTCATCCGTGACGTTTCGGGTCTTGAGTCGGTGATTCATTACCTTGATGATTTTTTATGTATTGGCCCGGGGGACTCGGGTTTTTGTGAGAGGTTGCTTAGTGCCGTGGTCTGGGTGTCTGAGCGTTTTGGCGTGCCGCTTGCGCCGGGGAAAACGGAGGGGCCTTGTACGTGCCTATCCTTTTTGGGAATTGTGATTGATTCAGTGGCTTGGGAGTTCCGATTGCCGGATGATAAGGTTGAGGCGTTGCGGGTGGAGGTGGCTCGAGCTAGGCGGGTGAAGAAATTGGCGTTGAGAGAGGTGCAGTTGCTACTTGGTAAATTGAATTTTGCTTGTTGCGTCATTCCGATGGGAAGGGTCTTTTCGTGGCGTCTGGCGAGTGCGACAGCGGGAGTGAAGGCTCCACATCATTTTGTTCGACTGACCAGTGATCATAAGGCAGATTTGGAGGTGTGGGACAAGTTTTTGGAGCAATATAACGGAAGATCATTGCTCATGGATGAAGGAGTTTCAAACGGGGAGTTGGACCTGTTTACGGATGCGTCAGGTGGAGTGGGTTTTGGGGCGTATTTTAAGGGCCAATGGTGCGCAGCTGCGTGGCCTGATGAGTGGGTCCAGTTGGGCCTCGTTAAGAACATTGCTTTGTTGGAGATTTTTCCCATATTGGTGGCGGTGAACTTGTGGAGGGAGGAGTTTCGGAATAAAAAAGTTCGTTTTCATTGTGATAACATGGGAGTGGTGTGCTCCATTAACAGCCTGACGGCGTCTTCTCCTCCGGTGATTCGAGTTCTGCGGCAACTGGTGTTGACTTGTTTATCGCTCAATGCTCATGTAACGGCTTCTCATGTGCCTGGTGTTAGGAATTCCATTGCTGATTCTTTGTCTCGTTTGCAGTGGGAGCGCTTTCGGACTTTGGCCCCAGAGGCGGAGGAAGCGGGTCTCGAGTGTCCTGCCGGGCTTTGGAAGGTGGTCTCAGGCCTGCAGAACCTTTGATTCGGGCTTCTTTGTCTGCTGGTACTTGGTCGACCTACGAGGCGGTTTGGAACGCTTGGGAAAATTGGTTGGGGGCACGTTTGTGTGGCAACTCGAGGGAGGATCATTTGGGGGCATTGCTAGCATGGTTGGGGTTTGGGGCGGAAGAGGGGTGGTCGGTCTCCAGGGTGGGGCAGATTAGGGCTGGTTTAGCTTTTGGATGTAAATTGCGGGGGCAGGTTGATTTGACTAAGTGTTTCTTGGTCAGCCAGGCTATGAAGGGTTTCCGACGTCGGGGCGGTAGGGGGGATTGCCGGCGTCCGCTGTCATTTGGCATACTTGAACGGTTGGGGGCTGTGTTGGACGAGGTTTGTGTGTCACGGTTTGAGTGTTCTCTTTTTCGGGCGGCTTTTTCGCTTGCCTTTTTCGGGGCATTGAGGGTGGGGGAGTTGGTCTCTCCAGGGCGGTATTCGGGTGGGGGTTTGTTGGACAGGGACGTGTTAGTGGGCGACGAGGGCTTGGAGTTTTGGATTCGGAGATCAAAAACGGATCAGGAGGGTAGGGGAAAAAGGGTGGTGTTGGGCGCTGTGCCTGGATCCCTGATGTGCCCGGTGCGATGCTTGCGGGTTTACAGGTCAGAGCAGCAGAGGGGCGATGGGCCATTGCTGCGGCATGCTGATGGTTCCTTCTTGTCAAGGTTCCAGTTCGTGGCGGTTTTGCGTAAAGGCCTGGACAGGTTGGGTATTGATGGGTCTCGGTTCACTTCTCACTCTTTTCGGATCGGGGCGGCCACAGAGGCGGCTGCTGGTGGTTTGGGTTCGAAGATAATACAGCGGATTGGTTGGTGGGAATCGAGTCGTTACAGGTCGTACGTTCGAGTTGGGGCTTTGAATGCGGAATTGCGTGAGGGGGAGGGCGTGGTGTGAGTTATTTGCGCGGTGGCTAATAGTGGTTTTTTGTCATTACAGGTTGCACTCCTTTGCTGGTGTGGATCCTTGGCCATTCCTTTGTGTATTGGGGAGCTCGGCGTGCGGATGTTCAGCGGGAGGGGCGGCAATTGGGTTTTGGGCGCAGTTTGGCGGTGGTAAGATGGTTGGGTTTCAGGGGGATGGGTTGGAACAGGGTTTTGCAGGAAGTCCATAATAGCGCTAGGCTTGACAGGGATCCTGATATTCTAGTTCTGCACGCCGGGGGAAATGATATGGGGGTCCGTCCTTTCCGTGAATTGGTCAAGGACATTAAGCACGATCTTCTGCGGTTGTGGTTATCGTTTAAAGGGCTAACTGTGGTGTGGTCGGAGATGGTGCCGAGGAAGACTTGGCGGCATGCGAGGTCGGTGATCAAGTTAAATAAGGCACGGATAAAGGTCAATCGGGCAGTGTCTGCGTTCGTGGTTAGGAATGGGAGGGGTGGTGGTTCGGCATTTTGATTTGGAAGGAGGGAGGGGGGAGTTTTGGCGGGCTGACGGCGTTCATTTAAATGATGTGGGAATGGATCTTTGGGCTTTGGGGCTGCAGGATGGGATTGAGAGGGCCATGGCTTTTCAGAATGGGGGGGTCTCAGGCAATCGAGGTCTTCAATTGCCTTCGTTGTGGCGTGTGGGGGGAGGGGGTTCTTGAAGTTGGTGCTAAATTGGTTTTGGGGGATCTGTGGTTATATGGATTCCTCAATGTTTATCCGTGGTTTGGGTCTGGTGAGTTGGGGGGACTTCCGGCAGTGGTTGGTCGGATCCCCAGGGATTAAGTGGACAGGGTAACCCCGATGGGGGTTTTGGTGCTCCCGAGCCAGTGAGGTAACGGCTGGGAGTAATTTATGGTATGTGTTTGTCCACAGAAAGTATTATTTACGTTTTGGTCACCAGATTTGGAGCTTCAAGGACCCTCCACAAGGTTGCGATATATTTACAAATTACTGTATGTTATTTAAATAAAAGGCTGCTGTGGCCATTATATTCCATTTGGGTGTCTTGTTATTATTGGGAGTTTAAGTGGGTGGGGGAGTTTCCCGGGGGGTTAGGGGTTGGAAGAGGTAATACAACCGCACATCGCCAACTCCAATGTCAAGACAAGGGCTGGAGCGAGCCGCGGAACCCCCACCCCACAGCGGCTAAGTGGAGGCCCTGCATGACGGTGGGTTGGAGGGAAGGGGTTAATGTTTTCAAGAGGGTGAAGGAGGGGGGTGGGGGGGTATATTAAGGGGCTTCAGGGGCGGTTACCTTTCTTCCCGCCCTGGAGCCACGAGGAATTGTCCCGCCCGCCCGCCCTAATTTTTTATGCAGGGGGGGTTTGCAAGGGGTAGGTTATTTCAATGTTATGGGTCATGGTAGCTGGTGGCGTGTGGGGGAGGGGGTCCTTGAAGTTGGTGCTAAATTGGTTTTGGGGGATCTGTGGTTATATGGATTCCTCAATGTTTATCCGTGGTTTGGGTCTGGTGAGTTGGGGGGACTTCCGGCAGTGGTTGGTCGGATCCCCAGGGATTAAGTGGACAGGGTAACCCCGATGGGGGTTTTGGTGCTCCCGAGCCAGTGAGGTAACGGCTGGGAGTAATTTATGGTATGTGTTTGTCCACAGAAAGTATTATTTACGTTTTGGTCACCAGATTTGGAGCTTCAAGGACCCTCCCCAAGGTTGCGATATATTTACAAATTACTGTATGTTATTATTGGGAGTTTAAGTGGGTGGGGGAGTTTCCCGGGGGGTTAGGGGTTGGAAGAGGTAATACAACCGCACATCGCCAACTCCAATGTCATGCGTTTTTTTACGCACTCATCCGCATGCGGGCGCATATTTGACGGATTTTTGCCGCTTCAAAAAATGAAACATGTTGCACTCACCAGACCCTGCCGCACACCGAGAAATGACACATGCTTAAGCAGACTCATGCGAAGAGATGCAAAAGCATGCACCAGCGTACACCATGTTAAAGATAGGCACACATAACGCATTTGGATTGCTGCAGATAAAACGCTGCGCACCCAGACGCAAGTGTGAAACCAGCCTAACAGCTACTAAACCACTATACCAGCAAAATTGGTAGTTAGTAGTTACACCTAAAGGTCTAGTTAAGTGGGGGGGACTTGATGGTAGAGCAATGGGGATGTTTCTGCTCCTGCAAATTGCCTTTCAGGATTAGTGCCCGTAATGACTTATCACTTGACAAAGGAGAAACAATATGAATTCTTACTTAGGCATGTAAAATGCTTTTTTTCCCTATTTTCAATTTACATAATATGAAGGGATCAGGAAAAATGAGTAAGGTTGGATTCATGGCTTAAGTACGGCTGTTGAGCAAGGACCGGCCATGGGTCTCTTGACCTAAAAAAGTTTAATTTAGGAGACCGGCAGCCGGTCTCTGCATTGCTGTCTTTACTCAGACTGAGAAACACAGATGTGTAAATCTTGCCTAAATGTTCCTAGTATTTTCTTTACTTTTACTTGTCCCATTTTACTTTGTAACAATAATCATGACTTTAACATCTTGCCGCTTTTACCCAAATTTCAGATAACCTTTCATGTCTCCTGGATCATGGCCAGTGCTTACAGTTTTACAGCTGTTCTTATCTGAAATTTTCAGCAGAATGAAAAGTTACTAATACCTCAGCACCTCTTCTGCCTGGAAGCAACTGGTAATATCAGGAGAATCACATTATGACCTTGTCTTGTCAAAACGAATGTGTCTGCGCTCGGCTGTATTCCGCTATGCGGGTGGGCAGACCAGCTGTCAGGTCCACAGTTAAATATATCTGCAAACTACAGAAATGTTAGTAGAACAAAAAGAGAGTAAGTGGCACATAGATCAACAGGCAACAGGGAATATGTATTCATGCAGGAACTAAGACAACGGCTATTTTGGAGTAGATGTTTCGCTCTGGCTTAAAGAAAGGGATCCTGAGGGAATAGCTTTACTTTATGACTTCTATATGTCCTAGAAAGGCTTATGAATAGGGTTGCCCTAATAGAGCTACACCTTTAAAGTGTCTAAGGTGACAATGATTTTTCACGGAATAGGCGTAGCACCTTGGTCTCTTGCTTAGTGCCCCAGGTCTCTCGGTACCAGGAATCATTATTGTCACTTGTACCTGTGTTCTTCCCCAGTGCATGGTGCCTAAGGTATTGTATGGGTCAAACAATTTTTCAACTACTGTGACCTAACATTGATAGATAAATCTTTGATGAAATACCATTTCTGAGCAGAAAAATGTAAATTGTATGTCACGCACACAATTCTAAAGAAGTGACGTAGGGTACAGCTTCAAAGGTTAATCCAACTCCTCTCATTCAATCTTGCACTCAACCTCCATTAAAGGCTACACAATGAGCATAAATTGCACCTAAACACAGTCCACACACCCCAGATACACAACACGCTGCCACCACTCATCAAACACACAGTGTGTGGTAGTATACCTGGACGACATCTTGGTATTCTCTCCTGATCTGCCAACACACAGGATAGACTTTCGCCCGGTTCTGCTAAGGTTGAGAACTATCCGCCTCTACGCTAAATATGAAAAGTTTGTCTTCGAACAGTCCTCCCTTCCATTTCTAGGATACATCGTTTCTGAGACCGGTCTGAGGATGGATCTTGAGAAGGCATCCGCCGTCTTGAAGTGGCCCCTTCCAGACAGTCTTAAGGCTATCCAGCGGTTTCTCGTGTTTGCAAACTATTATCGCCAATTTATTTTGAATTTTTCTTCCCGGACTGCTCCTATTTCTGCCCTGATGCACAAAGGAACCAATCCTAAGGAATGGACTCTAGAAGCAGAAGACACCTTTGTATCCCTCAGGCAAGCATTCTCCTCGGCTCCTGTGCTGCATCGCCCAAACATAACAAGCAGTTCTTCCTGGAAGTGGATGCATCTTCCACAGGGGCTGGAGCCGGCCTTACTCAGAAATCTCCATGCGGTTGCATGGCGTCCTACGACTTTTTCTCTAAACTCTTCTTGGCACTGGAACATAATTACTCTATTGGTGATAGAAACCTGCTCGCAATCAAGCTGGCTCTGTAGGAGTGGTGATACTTGTGGAAGGAGCATTGCATCCTGTGGTAATATAAACTGATCACAAGAATCTGGATTATTTGCAGTGTGCTCAGCGGCTTAACCCTCGTCAAGCCAGGTGATCTTTGTTCTTCGCTTGTTTCAACTTCACATTTCACTTTCGGTCAGCTGATAAAAATGTTAAGGCGGACGCGCTCTCCAGGTCCTTCCAAAATAGTCACAGTCCCAAAATAATGACAGTTGCTCCACTGGACTTATCTTGTCTACCCTCCAGTAACACTTATGTAGCTGAACGTGACAAGAACCGGGTTCTTCTCTGGAGACATTCACCTAAGGTGGCAGGCCATGCAGGACAGAAGAAGACAACTCTTCTTATCTCTCGAGACTATTGGTGGTTGACCCTGTACAAAGAAATTGCGAATTTCATCTCTAATTGTCCCTTGTGCTCCCAAAATAAGACTCCCAAACAGCTTCCGACTGGTCGGTTGTGTTAGGAGCGGCGGATCGCACTAAATAAAAATGAAAAATAAAGTGCGCTTGCGGCTCGGGGTCCACCGTGCAGTAGGTGTTATACCGCTGCTAGGTAATGACAGAGGAGCAATATGATGGTATAATGCGCACGGGTTCAACTTCACCCGAAGTGCGCAGAGCGGGCCCTGTTCACACACAGAGGCGTCGCAACATAAACATACAAAAATGCTGAGCCTGTTAGTCACACAGGCCTCAGGTAAATGCACACATGGTATCTGGTCACAGGAGCAGAACCTGAGACAGAGGAGCTGCATCCCTCTAGACCTACCGTGTGTGCGGCGTCGCTACTGTGAGCGCCAAGAAGGGCTGCAACTGCAGTGCGGCGTAGGACACTGCCGCTCGACGACAAAGCTAGAAAGCAAGTGCAATGTCGGACGCTAGCGTAGCGGTGCGGTGTGCACAGTGGTCTAAGGCTTGCCACTGACTGGCGCTGACTGCTGAACTATTTCCCTATCCACATACGTAGTATCAGAGGGAAGGGGTTTTATAATGAGTCAGTCACCAGAATCATACATCCGTCACCATTCACACATAGCAAGTATAGTCTATACTAGCACATGGTGGAACGGCCATGCGCGCTTTTTATAGCCGTGCGGGACCTTCCAGATCTCCAAGATGGACTAATGAGATCTGGAACAGGACCTGGGCACATGACTCCTGATCTCCAATGGGAGATCGTCTCGTGAGCATGCCCAGTAGGAGCACAAAGGGACTTAGTCTCTGGATCGGTCTGCTGCAAAGTAATCTCCTCTGCAGTAGAAAGACAGCAGGAGACCGCAGAATGCGAGGCTCTGGATTCCTGCACAGCAGACGCAGAAACCTGACACCTAACAGATTGCTTCCCTAGCCTGTGCCGTCTGCTCCCTGGCAGCATATCTCCATGGATTTCATCAGGGATCTGCCAGTGTCAGCTGGTTGTAATGTCATCTGGGTGGCGGTGGATCGTTTTTCCAAGATGGCTCTTTTCATCCCGCTATCCGGTCTTCCATTTGCTCTAGTACTGTCAAAAGAATACATTCTTCAAATTTTTTATCTCCATGGCCTACTGCTTCGCATAGTCTCCAATAGAGGTGTCCAGTTTACCTGTCGTTTCTGGAGGGCCACCTGTAAGTTATTGGATGTTACTTTGGATTGCTCATCTTCTTACCATCATCAGTCCAACAGCCAAGTGGAACAAGTCAATCAGATCCTAATTTTCTCTGTCTCTTTGTCAATGCTGACTACAGTGACAGGGCTTGGCTCCTGCCTTTAGCTGAATTCTCTTACAATAAGCACGTGAGCCGCTCTTCAGCCAAATCTCCGGTTTTCGTGGTCTACAGTCAACACCCCAAAGTCCCGTTCTCTGTGGCTGTCACCTCTGCTATTCCTGCTGCTGATTCCCTCATCAGGAACTTTTCTGAGATCTGGGAGGACATTAAAGCATCCTTAGGGAAATCCTCCAAAGGGATGAAAAGACATGCTGATAAGGCTGCTTTCATATTTTTGGCATCAGTCACAACCCGTTGGCTCGACGGATCCGTCACAGATTGTGAAAAACTGATGCAATGGATCTCTTTTTTCGATGGATCCGACTAGCAGATCCAGCGAAAAAAAGGATCAATTGCATCAGTTTTTTCATCCGTTTTGTCAGTTTTTCGACGGATCCTTTTTTTAAATACGCTCAATGGGAGGCTCCCAAACGTTATTGGCTACTGAAAACCTAAATATACAATGTTTCTACACTCCATCTTTGACAGATTGTAGAGCAAGTGGCAAAAATGGAAGGTGTTATTGTAAACATTGTGAAGATCTATTTGGATTTTACTTTTGAGGCAAATCGTTTGGCAGTGATCGTTCGTGAAAAGGAGCGAGAAAGACAGCGCATCATGCGTCTGCGCCGGCGTCGTTTTTGGATCCACCCAATTACTGCACAGAGAATGACACGTGGGGTGTATTCAACATTATATATGGAACTGAGACAAAACCCCGAGAAGTTGTTTTGATTATCTTCGGATGAAAGTGGAAAACTTTGACATCTTGGTTGTACTGGTTGAAGACCTCATCCAGAGTAAAGACACATATTACCGCTTCTCCATTTCACCGGTGGAGTGTTTGATGGTGACTCTAAGGTAAGCCATTTTTCTTGTATTTCCTCCTCTAAGGGTATGTGCACATGCTGCGGATTCTGCTGCGTATCCGCTGCAGATTGGCCTCTGCGGATCTGCAGCAGTTCTGCAGACATAGTACAGTACCATGTTAGTCAATGGTATTTCAAATCCGCAGTGCACATGCTGCGGATTTTTCCCTGCGGAAAAGCTGCGGCTTGAAATCCGCAGCATGTCAATTCTTTCTGCGGATTCCGCTGCGGTTTGACACCTATTCCATTGTTCAGGTGTAAAACCGCAGGGGAAAACCGCTGGCCAATCTGCAGGAAAAACGCAGTTCACTTTACCTGCGGTTTTACCTGCAAATCCACACGTAAAAATCCGCAAGTGAATCCGCAGCGTGTGCACGCAGCCTAAAGCAGACTTCTGTAATGTTGTTGTTGGTAGTTTTCAACATATCAGGGATTGTTAAACACACCTGCCGCGCATTGTGGGACTCTTTCCATGCAGAATATATCCCACATCCCACAATGGAGAGTTGGGTGGACATAGCAGAAAATTTTTTAAACATTTGTCAGTTTCCCAATTGTTTGGGTGCAGTGGATGGTAAGCATAAAAGGATTGTCAAACCAGCTGGATCTGGCTGTGAATATTTTAATTACAAGAAGTATTTTTCCATCGTGCATATGGCCATTACAGATGCACAATACAAGTTTATAGGGGTCGATATTGGGGCCTATGGCCGCTCCAATGACTCACAAGTTTTTAAAATGTCTGCAATGGGACGTCATTTATATGGAAACAACTTCCAATTTCCACCACCAAGACCACTCCCTGGAACCTCTGGGCCACCAATGCCGTTTGTATGTGTTGGAGATGAAGCGTTCCAACTCTCGCAACACCTGCTGAAGCCATACACAAGTAGTGGCTTGACGCCAAATAAAAGAGTCTTCAATTATCTCTTAACATGAGCGCAAAGAATGGTGGTGTATGCTTTTGGCATTCTAACATCCAAATGGCGAGTTCTGTTGACCGCTTTTAACCTGAAGACTCAGACTATGGATGAGGTGGTGAAAGCTTGGGTGTTCCTGCACAATTTTCTAATTTGCAAGGAACAGGTTGCCATGGATGACTATTTGGTTGAAACAACCTTGCGTGATTATCAAAATATTACTTTTCGGATACCTGTGGCAGTTTCAAGAATCAGGGACAAATTTGCTGAGTTCTTTGTGTCACCTCAAGGAAAAGTAGAATGGCAGGATGAGATGGTTTGATATCTTTGGCTTTTGATATAATGTATGTTGGAGTACCAAACTTATTGCAGTTGTCATAGTTGTGATTAGAGTTGAGCGACTTAGGTCGGATCGGGTTTCATGAAACAAAATTTGTTTCAGATGAAACTGGTCCGACTAGGGCAAAAAAAGTCAAAGTTTCGTCCGAAACCCGACCCCAATGCAAGTCAATGGGGAATAAAAGTCGGCATTGAGTGGATGAATTTCATCCGCTCAATGCCAACTTTTATTTCCCATTGACTTGCATTGGGGTCGGGTTTCGGATGAAACTCCGACTTTTTTTTCCCTAGTCGGACCAGTTTCATCTGAAACAAATTTTGTTTCATGAGACTCGATCCGACCAAAGTCGCTCAACTCTAGTTGTGATTATACCATGATTATTGTCTATTAACCAAAGTTTTGTACCTTGTTACCCAAAGTTGTGTATGTTTTGTATCTTTACCCCAAGTTTTGTATGTTTTGTACCTTTTCCCAAAGTTTTGGACGTTCTGTACCTTTTACCCAAAGTTTTGTAACTTATCATTAAATAAATGAAAGACAATAAATTTATTTTGAAAAACAATATTTTTATTTATAGCAGAATTATAAATTCATATAGTTTGGGGTGGAGATAGTACCGGAGGGGCTGATAGGGTGGACCACGTCGATAGTGGGGGAATGGAGACCAGGTTGGGGTGGATAGGAAGTGGAAGGGGTGGAGAAAACAAGAGGTTGGGTAGGAAGTACAGGTTGGGCAGGGAGTGGAGGTACAGATGATGTGGTTGGGAGCAGGTACGGGAAGGAAACTGGTACAGGGAAGGAAGCTGGTACGGGGAAGGAAGCTGGTACGGGGAAGGAAGTTGGTATGTGGGAACGAGTGGGAGGAGGGACAGTGGCTGGAAGGGGGGTAGGTGTGGGAGGAACTACCGGGTCTGGTCGAGGGGCTTGGGAGGGAACCTGCGCTAGAGCAACCGGGCAGGCTTGCATGATATGCATCTGATGGTCAGGAGATAGCTTGTCCATGCGCTCGAGTACTGCCTGAAAAAAGCAATGATTCGGCGACTTACTTGCTTCTAAATGCATCCTATCCAGACCACTGCTCAATTCAACCTTGGCGTTGTGCATGAGGTTGAATCCAGCAGTCATTTGCTCTGCCAAAAGTTTGATCGAGTTCTGAAGGGATGCATTTAGATGCAAGAACTCTGGTGCATAGCTCCTTTCCTGAACTCTCTGGCGCTGCCGGCCAGAAACCAAAGGTGTTCTAGAGGTGGCAGCAGTGTCAGAGGGGTGGGATAAAGAGAAAGCTACCTTGTCACCAGCAACTTCATGTAACAAAGTCTGCCACTATGCTCCAGCACTGGTGGATGGGGTCGAGGAACCAGACGTGAGGGAAGGTGCAGACAGGTCGGGTCAATCGAAGTGGTCCCCGGTGGCGGACTCCTGTGGGTTCGCTCCAGAAGGGTTCAACTCTTTTGCAGGCTCCCGAGTGCTGCAGACGGTGCTGTGGTATAAAGAAAAAAAAAGGAATTAATATATTGATATTGCTTTGCCCTGGCTGAAACAAAAAATAAGGTTAGGCTGGTTTCACACTTGCTTTTTTTTGCGCTGTGTTTTTGAGCAAAAAAACGCATGCGTTTTTTTTTCCTATACTTTACATGGGTGCGCATACACATGTGTTTGTACACGTTTGTATGCACATGCTTTTTTTGTAGTGTGCGCCCGGGCGCACAAAATGCATCCTGTTGCATTTTTTGTGCGCCCGACTTGTCTCAAAAAAAGGCATGCGCACGCAATGCGCACAAAATTCACCCAAAAACCCATTATAGTCTATGGGTGCGCTGACGTGCGCATGGTAATGCACACGTCAGCACAAAAAAAGCACGGGTTTTTTAAAAAAAAACATGCGCAAAAACACAAAAAACGCACACAAGCGCATGATGCGTTTTTTAAGTGCGTTTGCACTGCACACGGTGCGCAGCGCAAAAAACGCAAGTGTGAAAGTAGCCTTAGACATGTAAACATTTTTACTTAATAAAAGGGGTGGTGAATATTTACCTTCTGCTCACCATGGTTGACTGAAGGAACGACAGGGCTCTAGCATGCTTATACTTGCTCCTGCGTCCTCCATCCACTCGGGGCATCTCTTTGTTGAACTCCCTCTTGAAGCGATCCCTGATTGACTGCCACCGCTTGTTAACCCTGTCTCCTGTAAAGAGAAAGCACAAATTGGTTAGTATACAACACATTACATCCGGCAACATAACTTACTGAACTTACTGAATTGTGAATACTTACGCGCTTGAATCTGGGCTGGAGCATCGAGGTCTTCCCAGTCTTCCACAACTTCAAGACACACTTCCTCCCAGAGCCGACGGGTCACGACAACGTCAGCATGGTGGCGGTCCCCCATGTTCCACAGCAGCTCCAACTCTCGTACCACATTGATGAGGAGGTCAATGTCCAGACCTGCCTCCTCACTGTCCGAGTTGGGAGCACGCTGTGAAGCCTGTTAAAAAAGACAAAAACATTAAACTCATATCATCCACATGAAGTATAAAAATACTAAAACACCCCCCCAAAAAAAGGGTACTTACTCTCTGCTGACCGCTGCGATGCTCACGCCGACAACCCTGGGAGGTGCTTTTAGGACCTCAACGCCGAGCCCCAGAATGTGAAGACTATGCAAAAAAATATGTGCTTGGATGTAGGCATATGTATTGTGTGTACTGTGATGTCTGTGATGATCTGTTTCTGCGATGCATGTAAGAAACTTATACTTTGCGTGCCCACTCCTGGTATTTCTCCACCCCGTCCTTCATCTTCTGCAAGCCCCTCTGATGCTGCAGCTTCCTGTGAAACCAGAATTAATGCATATAGTGTTATGTGTACAAAAACTATTAACATCACCAAAAATAAAAATAAAAATTTTAAATACCTCAGTTCGCTGATGCTGTGAGGGAGCGCTCCCAGAAGAAAGCATAACAGCCTGGATTCTCGAAGTATCTGCAGGCAAAAAGACACTTCTTAGCTACTATACAAATTATATATTAAGCTTTCTGGCCTTTAATACTTACATCACGACTTTCACTGGTGGCCTGGCTTGGTCACTGGTGCCCTGGCTTGGTTACTGCTAGCCTGGCTTGGTCACACACATTGATTTCTCGAAGTATCTGCAAGTATAAAGACACTTGTTAGCTATTATACTAACATTATTTCTGTGTTGTCTGCTGACTTAGAAAAAAAGGTAGCTCCAGAGCTATTAGGATTTCAACCCCTCCCCCCAAAAAAAAATCCCCCTATGCCCTCCCAAACAAAAATGCTAAGTACTTTAGTCGGTTTCTAAACCACCACCCTCTGTAATTAAAAGGTTAGATATGCGCGATGCGCAAGCAGACATAACCCTCCACCTCCTGTATTTCACCCAAAAAAACAAACATAACACAGCCACCCAAGTAGTACGTTGCAAACTCCATTGCATAGTAAATACCCTCTTTCCAACTTTAAATCCCTAAACCCCACTTGAATATCTATTGATGACAGATGTAATGTTTTAAAAACCCTGGTAAAATTTTAAAGAACCAATTTCTGCATTCCCCATTTGTATACACCATTTTTTTTTAAAAATAGAACCTCAAACACCTCTGTATTGCATGTAAACCAACATTTTTTTTAAATTTGTTGGTAGTCTTCTGACTTCATAATGCCATGCACACGGTCAAGCAGTCCTGTGCCAGAGCCAGCAAAGCAACCCCAAAACATCAGGGAACCGCCGCCATGTTTGACTGGAGGGACCGTGTTCTTTTCTTTGAATGCCTCTTTTTTTCTCCTGTAAACTCTATGTTGATGCCTTTGATAGTACGGGTTGACACTGTTGTACCCTTGGACTGCAGGGCAGCTTGAACTTGTTTGGATGTTAGTCGAGGTTCTTTATCCAACATCTGCACAATCTTGCGTTGAAATCTCTTGTCAATTTTTCTTTTCCGTCCACATCTAGGGAGGTTAGCCACAGTGCCATGGGCTTTAAACTTCTTGATGACACTGCGCACGGTAGACACAGGAACATTCAGGTCTTTGGAGATGGACTTGTAGCCTTGAGATTGCTCATGCTTCCTCACAATTTGGTTTCTCAAGTCCTCAGACAGTTCTTTGGTCTTCTTTCTTTTCTCCATGCTCAATGTGGTACACACAAGCACACAGGACAGAGGTTGAGTCAACTTTAATCCATGTCAACTGTCTGTAAGTGTGATTTAGTTATTGCCAACACCTGTTAGGTGCCACAGGTAAGTTACATGTGCTGTTAATTACACAAATTAGAGAAGCATCACAAGATTTTTCGAACAGTGCCAATACTTTTGTCCACCCTCTTTTTTATGTTTGGTGTGGAATTATATCCAATTTGGCTTTAGGACAATTCTTTTTGTGTTTTTTCATTTAAGACAAATTAAATGAAGATAATAATACCAAAGAATTTGTGTTTGCAATCATTTTCAGGAAGAAACTGAGTATTATCTGACAGAATTGCAGTGGTGTCAATACTTTTGGCCACAACTGTATGGTTTCTGGCAGTGCCTTAGCGCAAAGGTCTAGAGTGAAAACCAAATAATGGTTTTCCACTTCCACGTGTATGCCTCATGACCACCACAGACAACGGAAACAATGTATTTGATGTAATTTTGTGCTCTGCATGTATACAGAACAGTTTTTAAAGAGATATTGATGATTATTTCTGCTCTTCCTCCATGCAGTGCTTTTATTTGACCATTGCTGGTGTTTCTAGACGTGCTTTATAAATATTGTGAGCTATTCATCGTATCTCAGTGGGACATTATGGAGACAGAATAAAGGATCACCGCTGTCTCTGTGTTCTTTAACTAACAAGGTTCTGCATTGTCAGGGAAACAGAATATATAAATATATTAACTGATATTTTTTCTGTTTTTCTTTTTACATGAAGAGACTAATGGCTGATTTATTCAGACCTAGACTTTTATGGGTGTTCATAATGGTAATTACCCAGAGAAAAGGAGTAAAGTTAAAAATGCTAAAAAGAAACTCCATACAAAATTCACTAATTAGTAAATGGATCTACTACGGGTATTTAACAATAGGGTGGTTCATTCTTTGAATACAAATTTTTACGGCACCATGTACTCTGTGAGCCCGAATCATGAAGGTGTTTTCACCACAATTCTGAAATGCCTAAGTTTTGTGACTTTTTGCATTTTAATACCTGTCCCAGTCAACTCCACCAAAGTGGGAAGAGCTGGGTTGGAATGGGGCATGGCGAAGCCCACCTGGCAAATTCATCATAATTTATGCCACAAAAGTGGCATAAATTACACCAGAAATGTAAATCAGCCACTGGATGTTGTAATATTTCTGGCAGATGGGCATGGCTCTTCATGAATTAAATTAGGCACATCTTACTCCTCTAGCTCTACCTTCATTAATACTGGAGAACAAAACACCAGTCTTAATGAATCAAGGCCTATATATCCTTAAGGCCATTGGGAAAAATGGCCTCTGACGCCGACTACTGTGCTGTATGGTAGAAGCTGAGAAACCAGCATCATCTTCTTTGACATCTGTTCCTGTTCTGCAGATATTAGCTGCAGCTGCACTGCACAAACTTCTTACTCTGCCCGTCCCCTGCATCCACTTTGTACATACGCTCATCAAGAACAACATCAAGAAGAGAAAGTCATGCAATTATGGAAATCACAGGACAGGCAGAGCTGTTACTGATACACAAATGATGAAACATTTTGTGTAAAGCAATAGCTCCATGCTCGGAAATCCCGCCGCTTACAGCCTCAGCTTCTATCAATGAGGTTATTAATTGTCTCTGAGGAAAGTTTTGTTGTGTCGATTGCAGTTGAGTACAAAAATCATCAAGATCTTCCGCTGGCAGCTACCTTTGCAATTGATGACCAATAACATCCCAAATGTGTTCAACGAGAGACAAGTCTGGAGGCCCTGCAGGTCACGGTAGCACGCTCAGTGCAGCAGAACGTTCCTCAGTCAACAATTAATAACCTCAATGATAGCAGCCAAGGCATATTGGTGGGACTTAAAATTGATGCTGGATAAATTGAGATATTTTGATCATTATGTTTCCATTTTTTCATCATGTGCCTATCATTAACATGTCGGTACACCCTGTGAATTTCAAAATTCTGCAACTTCTTGGTGTTGAAATTTCAATGTTGAGGAGTGTATTGTTGGTTAGATCAGCAAAGTAGAAAGTATATTAAAATGTAACCTTCATTAAATGAATTAAAAGAAGACCAAAGGCTAAAGCCACAAAAAAATAGACATACAGCGACATATACAGTAGGTAACCAGCAATGTATGTGACATGTAAAGTGGTAAAAATCATTTCCTATTACACATTTAGTTCAATTCAGGGCAGCATGGTGGCTCAGTGGTTAGTGCTGCAGCCTTGCACAACTGGGGTCCTGGGTTCAAATCCCACCAAGGACAGCATCTGTAAGGAGTTTGTAGGTTCTCCCCATGTTTGCGTTGGTTTGCTCCGGGTTCTCCGGTTTCCTCCCACATTCCAAAGACATACTGATAGGGAATTTAGATTGTGAGCCCCAACGGGGACAGTGATGATAATGTGTGTAAAGTGCTGCGGAATATGTTAGTGCTATATAAAGATTATTATTAATTTACATATTTAAATCAGCAGTCTAAATTAATAGAAACAGTCTCGCCATGTTTTCCGGTGAAGTCCACATAATTGAAATCGAGATAAGATTCCTCTGCTGATTATATCTAAAATAGGATCCTATCAAAGACTAGGGGAACTGGAGGAGGGCATCATTCAAAAGTCACACATTACCCCACCAACAATGATTCTATAGGATCGCATAGTTGGATAACATGGGGCACTGGTAGTAACATGGGGCATATTCTCTTGAATCCCTTTCAGATCGGTGGTGTCATGGTTTTCAGATCTCCGTGATCAGTCAAAAGACACCAGAGAAGTGCACAGCTCAGGAGACAGGAGTGCAGTTCCTGCCTGAGTAAGCACACAGAGCGGAGTATAGACTCAATAGAAAGTCTACTTCACTCTGTACTCCACTCTTTGCAAGCAAAAAGTCATGTTTTCTTAATAATATCTGGCAAGGCGAACCCCAAACACTATCACTGACAAAAAGCAAAACTGTTGGCATAGTAAAAAAAATAGTTAAAGACTGTACCAAATCGTACTTGGAGCATGAGCTGTCAGTCAATTTCTTACCTTTAACTTGGCAAAAAGTCATATTGTAGCTGTTATTCATTCTTGTCTGGACTATAGGAACTCTCTACTGATAGGTCTCCCTCTTACCAAACTCTGCCCCTCTCCAATACGTCATTAATGCAGCAGCCAAGGTCATATTAATCACCAACCGTTACACCGATACATCTACCCTGTACCAGTCATTACACTGGTTACCTATCAGCTACACGGTCCAATATAGACTTATTACTCTCACCCACAGAGCTCTCCACCCTACATCTCCTTCCATTTCTCAGTTAACCACCGTACCCATTCTCTCCATTCTGATAATGACTTAAAACTAAAATCCTCAATAATTCGAACCTCCCATTCCTGTCTCCAAGACTTTTCACGTGTTGCGCCAATTCATGGAATGCACTACCCAAGAAAATTTGATTAATTCCCAATATCCACAGTTTTAAAACACCTTCGTGACCGGGCCAATTTTCTAAATTCTGACCAATGTCACTTTATGTGGTCATACCTCTGGAATGCTTCAAAAAATCCCAGTGATTTTGAGATTGTTTTTTTGTGACGCATTATAATTTATGATAGTGGTAAATTTAGATGGATATATTTTGTGTTTATTTATAAAAAATATCAGAAACTTGACAAAAATGTAAAAAAAAATGCAATTTTCAAACTTTGAATGATTATCCCTTTACATTTAATCCAGATAGTCATACAACAGAAAACATTAATAAATACCAAAAAAATTAATAAATAACATTTCCCTCATGCCTGATTTACATCAGCACCATTTTTAAAACGCTAATTTATTTTGCTAGGCTTTTAGGAGGTTTAAAAATGTAGCAATAATTTTTCATTTTTTTCAAGGAAATTTACAACTTTATTTTTTTGAGGGACCTATTCAAGTTTGAAGTGACTTTGGGGGTGCTATATATTGGAAAACCCCAAACATGATACCATTTTAAAAACTGCACCCCCTGACATATTGAAAACTGCTGTCAGGTAGTTTATTAACCCTTCAGGTGATTTTCAGGAATTAATGCAAAGTGGTATAGCCAGAATGAAAAAGTGTTTACCACCTAAATGTCACAAACTTCTGAACCGGTAGCTATAGCCGGGAGTCTCTAAGGCCGCTATTTGGCCATGAACTGCTATGGCAAACATCAGGACCACACAATCATGATCTCGGTGTGTCAGTTAGATTAAAGTGCAAGCCCCCACAATCTTTTAACCATTTATTTGATGTAGTCACTTTTGACAGCAGCAACTAAGGGGTTAAACAGATATGGATGGTGCCAACACTGATCATTTGTGATACAGCAAGTTGTCAGATATAGCGGACAGCTGACAGCTGCTGGATTGTCACCTGTATGGGGATGATATTCCCTTATCTCAGGTCAGTAAAAATACGTATTGGCTGTCATGAAGGGGTTATGAGCGGCCCAAAAATGCATTTTTTCATACTGGTTTACTGCCTCACTTCACTTTATTGTCTGTACAAATCCCCTCTAAAATGTAAAGTGCTGTAGAATATGTTGACGCTATAGAAATAAAAATTATTATTGTTATTATTATTATGACAGGGAGTGATTACAATGCAGTCACTGTTTAGTGAGCAGTGACTATATCCGCATCCTGCACTGCCCCGATGACTGGATGTGAGAGGCAACAGGGAGAATAAAGTTCATTTCATCTCTGTAGCCACTGCTAAAGTAAAGCAGCCAGACATTATTGAAATGCTATTTATCAATATATCTATAGGTAAATAGTTGTCACGCACGGTGAGGGAAAACCAAGTGTAACATAAAGGGAAGTGGGGAAGGGGAGCCCAGACACTAAGGAAGGGATATGGAGACCCCCAGGCTAGATCTAATCTCTCCCTAGAACTCCTACCGATTCCCTATATTGGTTCCTTACCAATTGCCGTTTTTTTCTCGGAACCTCAGGCCCTGAATCATCATGGGGCCTAGTCCTGAATAGAGAACGGGAGGGAGATGCGCGCTAGGCAGTCTCCGCTAAGCTAAAGATGCTAAGGTGAGACAAACAGGGGAACACTTAGCTGAATAGCCAGACACGGATACCAGAAGAAGGATTCCAGACACCAAACTGAAGCACTCTGAGGAGGTCCAACACTCTAGCAAGCAGAAGTGGAAATGAAGCTATTACCCGCACTGGGTCACAGCTGAGCCACTGACTAGGGATGAGCGAAACGGGTCGAAAAATTTCAAAAGTCGCCGACTTTTGGCAAAGTCGGGTTTCATGAAACGAAACCCGACCCTAGGATGAGGTCAGCCACGAGGTCGGCGACTTACGCGCCAAAGTCGCATTTCAAAAGTTTGTTTTGCACTCTGTTTCAGCCAATCAGGATCCACGGACACTGTGGCAACGTGATGACATAGGCACGGGTCACCACCATCTTTCAGAAGGGCATGCAAGTGATTGGCTTGCTTTGGTGGGCATCACAGGGGGTATAAAAGGGCGTGCACGCCGACCGCCATCTTACTTCTGCCGATCTCAGTATAGGGAGAGGTTGCTGCTGATTCTGTAGGGAGAGCGTTAGGCAGGGAAGAAGACAAAAAAACTGCTTCTGCTGCTAGCGATTTGGCCTGCACAACACACCAGTCACTGTGTGTGCAGTGCAAGGGGAGGATATATTGTGGTCTATCAGTGGTGTTGGTTGTTGGGCTGCCTTTTAAGGCTTCCTGACAGGCTGGCATTGCTGTTTACCCACTGCTCTGCAAACTGCTTTTTTAAAAGCAATCCAATCTCCCTTATCCTCTAGTCACTTTTGTCACAGCTGTGCCATCGAGCCTGTGACATAGCGCTCAGATATCAGTGGGCCTCACACAATCCAAAAGTGTCCAGTGTCCACAAGTGTCTGCAGAAATTCAAAATCTCCCTTATCCTCTAGTCACTTTTGTCACAGCTGTGCCATCGAGCCTGTGACATAGCGCTCAGATATCAGTGGGCCTCACACAATCCAAAAGTGTCCAGTGTCCACAAGTGTCTGCAGAAATTCAAAATCTCCCTTATCCTCTCGTCACTTTTGTCACAGCTGTGCCATCGAGCCTGTGACATAGCGCTCAGATATCAGTGGGCCTCACACAATCCAAAAGTGTCCAGTGTCCACAAGTGTCTGCTGAAATTCAAAATCTCACTTATCCTCTAGTCACTTTGGTCACAGCTGTGCCATCGAGCCTGTCACATAGCGCTCAGATATTCATTGGGCCCCACACAATCCAAAAGTGTCCAGTGTCCACAAGTGTCTGCTGAAATTCAAAATCTCACTTATCCTCTAGTCACTTTGGTCACAGCTGTGCCATCGAGCCTGTCACATAGCGCTCAGATATTCATTGGGCCTCACACAATCCAAAAGTGTCCAGTGTCCACAAGTGTCTGCTGAAATTCAAAATCTCACTTATCCTCTAGTCACTTTGGTCACAGCTGTGCCATCGAGCCTGTCACATAGCGCTCAGATATTCATTGGGCCTCACACAATCCAAAAGTGTCCAGTGTCCACAAGTGTCTGCTGAAATTCAAAATCTCACTTATCCTCTAGTCACTTTGGTCACAGCTGTGCCATCGAGCCTGTCACATAGCGCTCAGATTTTCAGTGGGCCTCACACAATCCAAAAGTGTCCAGTGTCCACAAGTGTCTGCTGAAATTCAAAATCTCACTTATCCTCTAGTCACTTTGGTCACAGCTGTGCCATCGAGCCTGTCACATAACGCTCAGATATTCATTGGGCCTCACACAATCCAAAAGTGTCCAGTGTCCACAAGTGTCTGCAGAAATTCAAAATCTCCCTTATCCTCTCGTCACTTTTGTCACAGCTGTGCCATCGAGCCTGTGACATAGCGCTCAGATATCAGTGGGCCTCACACAATCCAAAAGTGTCCAGTATCCACAAGTGTCTGCTGAAATTCAAAATCTCACTTATCCTCTAGTCACTTTGGTCACAGCTGTGCCATCGAGCCTGTCACATAGCGCTCAGATATTCATTGGGCGTCACACAATCCAAAAGTGTCCAGTGTCCACAAGTGTCTGCTGAAATTCAAAATCTCACTTATCCTCTAGTCACGTTGGTCACAGCTGTGCCATCGAGCCTGTCACATAGCGCTCAGATATTCATTGGGCCTCACACAATCCAAAAGTGTCCAGTGTCCACAAGTGTCTGCTGAAATTCAAAATGTCACTTATCCTCTAGTCACTTTGGTCACAGCTGTGCCATCGAGCCTGTCACATAGCGCTCAGATATTCATTGGGCCTCACACAATCCAAAAGTGTCCAGTGTCCACAAGTGTCTGCTGAAATTCAAAATCTCACTTATCCTCTAGTCACTTTGGTCACAGCTGTGCCATCGAGCCTGTCACATAGCGCTCAGATATTCAGTGGGCCTCACACAATCCAAAAGTGTCCAGTATCCACTAGTGTGAGCAGAAATTCAAAATCTCCCCTGTCCTATAGACACCTTGTACCTTGTTTTACATTACTATATAGTTTGTTGGATTTTGTCTACATTTTTACCAAAAATGAGGAAGGCTGGTGGAAGAGGCCGTGGAATTGGGCGGGGGTTGGCAGCTGGTAATGATGGTGTTGGTGGTGGATCTGATGGTAGTGGCAAGAGCAAAATAGGACCGAATGCAGGAGGTGTTGAGCCTGCGTCATCGTCTGGCTCCATAAGGCTTCGAAGGCTTAGTTTTCTAGGAGTTGGCAAACCGCTTTTAAAGCCAGAGCATCAGGAAAAAAGTTTGTCTTACATTGCTGACTCAGCCTCCAGCTCTATCGCCTCCTCTTCTTCAGTTGTAAAAAGTAAAAGCACTGAGTCGTCATTGGAGGCTCATGTTCATGAACCACACCTTTCCTTGTGTCCTTCACCCCAACCAAGATTGAAGGATGACGCAGGCCATACTACTGATTACTCCATGGAGCTGTTTTCACATACCATGCCTGGATTATCAAGTCAAATGGTGAATTACCCAGGCCAAGATGAATCTGACATGGAGTGCACTGATGCACAGCCGCTGATGGATGATTCTGCTGGTACATTCACTCAGAGCACTACATTGTCCTCGCAGTGTACAGAGCCAGATTTTGACCCTGATGAGACTCAGGTGCCCCTTCCCGCACACTATACCACCATACACGGTGACACAGAGGAAGGTGCACATGACATTGAAGAGGAGGTGATGGATGACCCAGTTGTTGACCCAGATTGGCATCCATTGGGGAAGAGGGTGCTGCTTCCAATAGCTCAGATGAGGAGCATCCACAGCAGACATCGACATCGCAACAGCTGTTATCCGGCAGGCCCGGAGCACTCTAAAGACAGGTTCCAAAAATCAAAAGAGTTGCTGGACAGCTTGTCCAGAGGGTCAAAACATCACAGCGTGCTAGGCCGCAAAATGTCTGCCAAAGTAGGAAGAGTGCAGTGTGGCACTTTTTTGAACAAAATCCTCATGATCAGGCCAAGGTTATCTGTAAGAAGTGCGCAAAGACCTTTAGCCGAGGGAAAAATCTGAAAAATTTGAATACCAGTTGCATGCTTAGACATTTAACCAGCATGCACTTGCAAGCGTGGACACAACACCAAACCTCAAGTGCCACATGTGCAACTGATCACAACGAAGGTAGTCAGCAACGCTACATTGTTTCCCCCACTGTAAGCCCACCGGTTAGCACAGCAGCAAATGTTGAGGTGTCGTTGCAAGGCCACAGCAGTCAGGGAATCCCACTGTTATATCAACGAAAGACTGATTCTAGGCCATCAGAAAGAACACCAACTCCATCACCATCATCAACCCTCTCTCAGTCCGCCCTGTCCACCGCTACTTCCACCATATGACATAACAAAAGGAACTGGAGTACGCGGTGACAACAAGAGAAATACTTTTTTATATAAATATGTTTATTATGCATACAAAATATATAAATAATCATACATGATAAGATAATAGTAGTGCACTACTATTATCTTATCATGTATGATTATTTATATATTTTGTATGCATAATAAACATATTTATATAAAAAAGTATTTCTCTTGTTGTCACCGCGTACTCCAGTTCCTTTTGTTATGTCATAGTATATTGGAGTTGGTGAATTTGTTTGCTGGGAGGCTCACCAGGTGGTGATGTCATCCTGTGCATTTTTATGCACACTGGTTTTGTTTTTAATACTTCCACCATATGCAGCTCTCAAGTCCAGCTCACCCTCCCAGACACTATGAGTAGGTCAAGAAAGTACTCAGTCTCTCATCCGCGTACACTGGGTTTGAACGCCCACATTGCCAAACTAATCTCGTTTGAGATTATGCCCTTTCGGTTGGTGGAAAGCGCAGCTTTCCGCGAACTCATGGCCTATGCAGTACCACGCTATGACCTACCCAGTCGCCACTTCTTCTCTCGCAAAGCCATCCCAGCCCTCCACCATCATGTGAAAGACCGCATTGTCCATGCACTCAAGCAGTCAGTGAGCGGAAAGGTGCACCTCACAACTGTTGGTCCAGTCGGCATGGCCAGGGCCGTTACGTGTCCATCACTGCGCACTGGGTTAATGTGGTGGATGCAGGGTCCACAGGGGACAGCGGTGGTGGGACAGTGCTGCCTAGCCCACGGTATAGGAAACAGTTGGCTGTAGGCGTTCGACCCTCCTCCTCCAGAAGCGAAAGCTCGTCCACAGAGCGCAGTCGTACGAGCACTCCATCTGCAGCTGCCACTGTTGCACACGAGGTGTCCCCCTATCGAGCAGCTAGTGGAAAGCGTCAGCAGGCTGTGTTGCAGATGATGTGTTTGGGCGACAGACACACCGCCGAGGTGCTGGCTGAGTACTTTCAGCGACAAACTGAGTCATGGCTGGGCAGTGTACATCTTGAGGCAGGCAAGGTAGTTAGTGATAACGGGCGTAATTTTGTGGCAGCCATAGCCCTTTCAAAACTCAGCCACATACCTTGCTTGGCTCACACCTTGAACCTGGTGGTGCAGTGCTTCCTCAAAAATTATCCGGAGTTAACAGCCCTGCTCCAGAAGGTGCGAAGACTGTGCGCGCACATCCGCGGGTCGCCTGTACACTCCGTTCGTATGCAGAAGCTGCAGCGATTGCTCCACCTTCCCAACCAACGCCTCATTATCGACATTGCAACAAGGTGGAACTCCACCCTGCACATGGTGGAGCGGCTGTGCGAGCAGAGGCAGGCCATAATGCATTTGTGGGAGGATACACGGCCAGGCACTTTGAGAGCAGACATGGAGTTGACCGGTGTGCAGTGGTCGAAGCTGAAAGACCTCTGTAAAGTCCTTCAGTGTTTTGAGGAATGCACACGGCTGGTAAGTGCAGACGACGCCATCCTAAGCATGAGCATCCCACTTATGCGTCTGCTCATGCAAATTTTGACGCACCTTAAGGAGCAGGCTTCTGCAGCCAATGTTGATGAGGAGGGAGAGGAGGAGGGAATCCTTGATGACATTCAGCCATTGTCTGCTCAGGGACCTCTCCTGGACGAGGTGGAGGAAGAAGAGGAGGAGGAGGAGGAGGATGATGGGGATGATTACTTAGGGGAGGAGGATGCATCTCGTGGGGCAAGTGAAAATGTTGGCGTGGCAAGGTCTGGTACAGGGTTTGTGCGTGACTAGAGGGATGTGGATTTGCCAGAAAGTGCTCCTCCAACCAGCACTCACAGTGCATCATTGACACCGGGAACATTGGCCCACATGTCAGATTATGCCTTGAAGATCCTAAAAAGAGATCCCCGCATTGCCAAAATGATGAACGATGACGACTACTGGTTGGCCAGCATCCTGGATCCACGCTATAAAGGCAAATTACAAAACATCATGCCACAGGAGAACCTTGACCTAATATTGGCTAATAAACAAGCAACTCTGGTAAATCGGTTGCTTGAGGCATTCCCAGCACACAGCAGCGGTGATGGTTCTCACACGAGCCATACGGGCCGGGGTCAGCTTGGCAGAGGTGTTCATGGTGCACACAGCAGAAGTGGCGTTGGAGACAGGGGTTTCATGACAATGTTGTGGACTGATTTTTCAAGTACCGCTCACACAACTGGTAATACTGCATCGATGGAAAGTGACAGGAGACATCAGTTGTCAACTATGGTTACAAACTACTTTTCCTCCTATATCGATGTTCTCCCACACAGGTCATTCCCCTTTGACTATTGGGCCGCTAAACTGGACACCTGGCCTGAATTGGCACAATTTGCCTTACAGGAACTCGCTTGCCCAGCTGCAAGTGTGCTATCGGAAAGAGTCTTCAGTGCAGCTGGATCAATCCTGACAGAAAAAAGGACCCGTCTGTCAACCCAAAATGTGGATGATCTAACCTTCATTAAAATGAACCACGCATGGGTTTCCAAGGATTTTGTCCCACCTTCCCCTGATGACACATAGGGTGACAGAAAAATTGCTTGCTTTGGTCCACCTCTTCCTGGGACTTGACCTATTTCACCTTTTGCATCAGCTGAATGTCCAACATCAACATATGCCACTTTCTAAAACTCCCTAACTGTGCTGCCTCCCCCCCATGGCCGGGGTCACCACCTAGCGCACGACACCGTGCCATTGCCCTGGACAGGTGGGTAGGCCGACTCTTGGGCGCGGGCACTGGCACAGGGTCCCTCATAGTGCAATCAAGTGTCTCTGACGGTGGTGGTGCACACCCGCCGTCAGACACACCGCCGTACTATGAGGGGCCCAGTGCCAGTACCGACGCCCACGAGTGGGCCCCCCTTGCTTGGGCAGGGCCTCAGCATTTGCAATCTTTACCTCTCCCTGCTCCTCCGCTGTGTAGTCTGGGCCGTCAAATCCATATTGGGCCTAACACCGTCTGAGCCTGCCTCCTGATGTATAGACATATATTTTGAATGTGTACGCTATCCATACATGTTATCTGGGGATACGGAACCCTTTCTCACCTTTGTGCAATCACGTGCAATCCATACTGGGCCTGACACCGTCTGAGCCTGCCTCCTGATGTATAGACATATATTTTGAATGTGTACGCTATCCATACATGTTATCTGGGGATACGGAACCCTTTCTCACCTTTGTGCACTCACGTGCAATCCATACTGGGCCTGACACCGTCTGAGCCTGCCTCCTGATGTATAGACATATATTTTGAATGTGTACGCTATCCATACATGTTATCTGGGGATACGGAACCCTTTCTCACCTTTGTGCAATCACGTGCAATCCATACTGGGCCTGACACCGTCTGAGCCTGCCTCCTGATGTATAGACATATATTTTGAATATGTACGCTATCCATACATGTTATCTGGGGATACGGAACCCTTTCTCACCTTTGTGCAATCACGTGCAATCCATACTGGGCCTGACACCGTCTGAGCCTGCCTCCTGATGTATAGACATATATTTTGAATGTGTACGCTATCCATACATGTTATCTGGGGATACGGAACCCTTTCTCACCTTTGTGCAATCACGTGCAATCCATACTGGGCCTGACACCGTCTGAGCCTGCCTCCTGATGTATAGACATATATTTTGAATGTGTACGCTATCCATACATGTTATCTGGGGATACGGTACCCTTTCTCACCTTTGTGCAATCACGTGCAATCCATACTGGGCCTAACACCGTCTGAGCCTGCCTCCTGATGAATAGTCATATATCTTGAATGTGTACGCTATCCATACATGTTATCTGGGGATACGGTACCCTTTCTCACCTTTGTGCAATCACGTGCAATCCATACTGGGCCTAACACCGTCTAAGCCTGCCTCCTGATGTATAGACATATATTTTGAATGTGGAAGCTATCCATACATGTTATCTGGGGATACGGAACCCTTTCTCACTTTTGTGCAATCACGTGCAATCCATACTGGGCCTGACACCGTCTGAGCCTGCCTCCTGATGTATAGACATATATTTTGAATGTGTACGCTATCCATACATGTTATCTGGGGATACGGTACCCTTTCTCACCTTTGTGCAATCACGTGCAATCCATACTGGGCCTAACACCATCTGAGCCTGCCTCCTGATGTATAGACATATATTTTGAATATGTACGCTATCCATACATGTTATCTGGGGATACGGTACCCTTTCTCACCTTTGTGCAATCACGTGCAATCCATACTGGGCCTAACACCGTCTGAGCCTGCCTCCTGATGTATAGACATATATTTTGAATGTGTACGCTATCCATACATGTTATCTGGGGATACGGTACCCTTTCTCACCTTTGTGCAATCACGTGCAATCCATACTGGGCCTGACACCGTCTGAGCCTGCCTCCTGATGTATAGACATATATTTTGAATGTGTACGCTATCCATACATGTTATCTGGGGATACGGAACCCTTTCTCACCTTTGTGCAATCACGTGCAATCCATACTGGGCCTGACACCGTCTGAGCCTGCCTCCTGATGTATAGACATATATTTTGAATGTGTACGCTATCCATACATGTTATCTGGGGATACGGAACCCTTTCTCACCTTTGTGCAATCACGTGCAATCCATAATGGGCCTGACACCGTCTGAGCTTGCCTCCTGATGTATAGACATATATTTTGAATGTGTACGCTATCCATACATGTTATCTGGGGATACGGTACCCTTTCTAACCTTTGTGCAATCACGTGCAATCCATACTGGGCCTAACACCGTCTGAGCCTGCCTCCTGATGTATAGACATATATTTTGAATGTGTACGCTATCCATACATGTTATCTGGGGATACGGAACCCTTTCTCACCTTTGTGCAATCGCGTGCAATCCATACTGGGCCTGACACCGTCTGAGCCTGCCTCCTGATGTATAGACATATATTTTGAATGTGTACGCTATCCATACATGTTATCTGGGGATACGGTACCCTTTCTCACCTTTGTGCAATCACGTGCAATCCATACTGGGCCTAACACCGTCTGAGCCTGCCTCCTGATGTATAGACATATATTTTGAATGTGTACGCTATCCATACATGTTATCTGGGGATACGGAACCCTTTCTCACCTTTGTGCAAACACGTGCAATCCATACTGGGCCTGACACCGTCTGAGCCTGCCTCCTGATGTATAGACATATATTTTGAATGTGTACGCTATCCATACATGTTATCTGGGGATACGGAACCCTTTCTCACCTTTGTGCAATCACGTGCAATCCATACTGGGCCTGACACCGTCTGAGCCTGCCTCCTGATGTATAGACATATATTTTGAATGTGTACGCTATCCATACATGTTATCTGGGGATACGGTACCCTTTCTCACCTTTGTGCAATCACGTGCAATCCATACTGGGCCTGAGAACGGCTGGCGAGCTGTTAAGCAAGCTACAGCACCTGTGGTTTGCACACGTAAGTTTTTCATTTTTTCAGGAATGACGGTTAGGCCTAATTCCGGAACTGCGGTTGACCTGCACTTACTGGGAAATCATCGTTCGCGGGTAATAATTGTAATCACAGATCCCCATCACTAATGTTGTTCAGCGGGTTATCTGCACCTGTAAGCGACAAACGCTGGCCTTTTCAGTGTAGCGCACATGCAGCCACGGACATGTAAGGGCATGACACACCAGTTATTGGCCAATCTCATGTGCCAGAGCCTCACGTGTCCCTCTAGTAAGCCGGACTCGGACCGCGGGGCATGACGGAGTCTCGTTCGTTAACGGAATTAAGCTTGCAATGTGTGCATCTGTTCTGTAGCTTGCATGGTTGAGGTTTCCCAGGTGGAGTCGAATTATACCGTAGGCTCCACTCCTGGTGGTGCCCTTCTAGACATTCCTTTAAGGTTCAGCTTTGCAACCATACTGCCCACGTAAAACAAACACTTTGCCTTCATGAACGCTGTTTGAAGGGTCATGACTCATGGGAATAACGCCGCCCAATCAGTTAACCTGCTAGAGAGATCCTTCGTTGCTCCCAAGCATGACATCACACTCCCTAGGAGGAAGGTAATGCCACTGTGGCGATCGTACTCCTGGGGGCGACACAAGTGCACTGATGCCCAGCCACTGCTCGATGAATCTGCTGGTACATTGACCCAGACCACTACATTCCCCTCGCACGCTACACGGCCTGAATCTGACCCTGATGAAACTCAGGTTACCCTTCCCATATACAGTTCCATCTTACATGGTGACAAAGAGGAAGCTGCAGATGAAAGTGCAGGTTCGGCCCACCCGCCATCAGACACACCACCGTACTATCAGGAGCCCTGTGCCAGTGCCGTCGCCAACGAGTGGGCCCCCCCTGCTTGCTCAGGATCACAGCACTTGCAAGGTTGAAATACTGTGTAGTGAGATGGAAGATGGGAACGACGAGGAGTCCAGACTAGTACAGGGATTCCCTAGCGAGGAGACTTATTTCATTGTTTTCAATGTTGGGACAGCAATTTTTGGCGAGCACTATACTCTGGAGAATGATAGATGGGGCCCACCATACACTGGAACATTCCAAAGGTGAACATCAGACACTGGAGCAGCATTTACAGGGCCCATTATACACTAGAGCATTAGAAATGGGGCCCATTATGTTTGGAGCATTATTTGGGCCCATAAGACAGTGGAGCTTCATCCATGGGGACCAACATACAGTATACTGTAGCATTATGTGGAGCTCATCAAATACTGTTTCAAACATTATATGGGACCAATGATTCTGTATGGAGAAATAGATGGGCCTTGTCATGAGCTGTAAAAAGTGAAGTATTTTTCATTGTACTATACCGCTATTTCTCTGCCGTATCGGAGCATGATGAGTTGTGGTATGTGTTAAAGGGGCGCTCTTTCGCCCAGGGCACATGAAAACCTGGAGCCAGCCCTCCCCCCCCACAACTGTAGCCAAATAACCCCCATTTTTCAGTGCGTTACTTGTATTATGAAGTTAATTAAGGTTGACAAGCTTAAGTAAGAAGAATTGATGCTTTTGGCATTCAAATGGGCACTGTTGGTGTGTTTCCTGTCCTCCTCTCACTGCCGACTTTTATTCCCCATTGACTTACATTGGGTTTCGTGTTTCGGGACGACCCCGACTTTTCCCTATAATCGGACGATCTTGCTCGACCCGACTTTTGGAAAAGTCGGGTTTCACAAAACGAAACGCGACCCTAAAAACCAAAAGTCGCTCAACTCTACCACTGACTAAATAGATCCAGACTTCTCAGGGCAAGAGGAGGTCGATGCTGGGTCCTAGAGGCAGATGGATCAGGGAGCAGTCTGTGTGGACAGGCGCTTAGATCTTCTGAGGCCTGACGCAGGATGATAGCCTTTCATCTCCGAAGCGCTCGTGACAATAGTATTTGTGAAGACGACAGTTTCCCTTTTAAGAAAAGCAGACTCTTCAGAGAGGTATATCTGCAACTGGGCTCGTTACACTGATTACTAGGGTGTTTTAACTCTTTCATTTCCCAATTACTCAGCTTAAAGTTGCATTGGTGATCAATGTACTGTATCTGTACAACCAGAAAGCGATGTACAGTTTTGCACATCGTATTCAAGTCATATGGACATGTGACTGCTACAGTGAATCATTGGCTGCAGTGGTGATGCATTGGTCACTGCTGCGGACAGAGATTGGCTGCAGAAGTCACATGCCTGTCCTTGTTGGAATACAAAGCTCAGAGAGCAAAAATTAGTACAGGCTATTGTAGGAGTGGCAAGGGATTAATATATGAGAATATTTATATTTTTATTTTTAGACCATGCTGCGCTGTTTTTAAATGGGCTGTCGGTCTAAAATTAAAAGTCTGCAGTCACTCTATGCTACTGCAGCCTTGTGAATCCTCCATGCTAATGCACTATGCGCTGCGAGGATTCATCCTTATATGCCTTGGGAATGGAGGTCAGGTATATTATATGAATACTGCCTGGCGGAACCTGTGTAGTGGGTGTGGCCCCGCTCGATACAAGTTTATGGAGGGCAGGCAACGATGAATCCCGAAAGCGCGCAGTGCGTGAGCTGGCAGGATTCACACAAGTCTGCAGACATACAGAGTGACTGCAGATTTTTCATTCTGGACTGGAAAACACTTTTAAGTGGTGGACAGACTCTTTGATGTCGAGTGCATATTATGCGAAAGTAGATGCACTTTGGACACAGCGCTGCCATTTGCTGAACGCAAGTGAATCTGTATGTGTTCACTGAACCATGCGGATTCACCACATTCAATACATTCTATGCTACTCTCCGCAAGATAAATAGACATGCTGCGGTCTGGAAAGACGTGCCTCATGTCAGTCTCCGCGGGTCATCTGCGGACGTCTGTGAATACATAGCGGAGATGGGATTTTCTTGAAATCTCATCCACTATGCTGTAACATCTGGACGCTGCAGGTTTGACCCTGCACAAGTATGCAGCGTCAAACCCACAGCAACTCCGGATCGTGTGCACATACCCTAAAGATTTTTTCCGTAAATAAAGTATTTTGCTTTCTTTACTGGTGAAAAGAGAAGAGAATATTTTGTATCATTTTTATTTGCATTGGAGAGCTGGTCATTTATATCAATTTAATATAAAACACTTGTGCGTGTCCATAGTTGAGATTGCATTATATGTCATAATTAAGGAGAAATTGAATTTTGGTTCTGTAAAATTCAGAGACATATGTTCCATTCTGTGTCACACATTGGAATGAATATTGTAAACAAATATAAACTATTAGAACAGATTTAGAACAGATGATCAGAATTCTGGGGTCCAGAAGTGATCCAGCACTGCAAATGTCTTGGGAACTCATCTCTGAAGAAGAAAAAAAAAATCCAAGGTAATTAGAGGCAACACCTGCTTTGGAGCAGCTCAGGTAAGAGCTATAATAACACAGGGCTACGACATTCTGTCAAGTGTCTTCACTGATGAAGTAGCCCTACAGCAGATGGATAGCTTCAATTATTTGGCTCCATGACAAATATAAATTGCCTACTCCTTTGAGATCTTTTTTGCATCCTGGCAGTGGCTCAATCAACAATAGCACAAATGGTAAAGATGTAGATACTTTCAAGTTTTGTCATATCAACAATGCAACAATTTGTTCTTGTGCTCAACAAAGCCAGATTGTCATGCACGTTAAAAGCAAAGTCGAACAAATGTCTGCACAGAGGTGAGGGGAGGAAAGTCTTGGGACGAGTTACATAAGTACTAGCTTTCTGCTTTGGACAATCCATACCTGCTAAAAGGGTAGTCTGCCTTGGCAAAAAGTTGATTGCAAAGTGCCTCCCTGCTGGAACACCCGGTGTTCACTTATAATTAGAGTTGAGCGAATCTGCCAAGTTTGAAATGTGGCTAATCGTTTGAATTTGGAAGGGAAATTCGAGTTGCACCAAAGTTATTGAAAGCAAATCTAATGTCCCTTATTATGCAATGAAGTCTTTCTAGATACTAAAATATAATAAACATATGGTGCAAAATCAAAACTTAATCCTCACGTTGCCGCTCACCTGTCCCACCACTACTGCAGCCCACCATCCAGTCCTCACCTCCAACTAACCTCTTCTTTCCTCCTTCCCTCCTTCCACCAGCTCAAAATGTATTCTTTGAGCAAGGGTCCTCTTTATGCATAGCATACAGAAACAAAAATGAATCCTCACCTTGCCACTCACCTTTCCCACTACCACTGTAGCCCACCGTCTATTCCTCACCTCCAACCAGCCTCTTCTTTCCTCCTTCCTCTGGCGCACAATGTCCACTTTGGGCATCTCAACTACGGAGGTGAGTAGGTCTCTGAGATAACAGCACATTGTAGAGACACAAGGGGTCAGCTGGTGCCCTGGTCCGCTAACGAAACTGCATGAACCATATTACAGGCTTACACAAACAAAAGTCTGGTTTCTTGACCAACAAGGAAGAAAAACAAATTCAAAACTCAACATATAGATAACAGTCTTTTCTTCCTGGCTTGCTGATAATAGATGTATGGTTAATTAAGATAAAATGCTGTATCCCCACACACATAATTAGACATTTCAACTTGGTTTGCTCGAGGACCAGCCAGCTCTATGGGAAAAGCATGTTGTGATGTGTCATCGTGTTCCATAAAATAAGAGGCTTATTTCGCATTGAAAACCACTGCACAGAATGAAGATGCTGGAAGAAGACATCATTCCATGGAGGAGAAAGGAAGAAGAGGTCAGATGGAGCAGAGGACCGGACTGCGGGCTGTGTAAGTGGGACAGGTGAGTGGCAAGGTGAGTAATTTTTTTAACTCCTTTCCGGGATCACTGCAATTCAGCAAAATAGCAGCCAGCTAGCCATAATTTTTATGAATTTGCAAAAAGTGAATCTAAAAGTGAAACCAAATGTTTTTAAAAATTTGGTGGAAAATTTATCTTGGGAAGATTCGCTTATTTCAAACTCTAATTTTTTTAGGGAATCTTGGTAGAGAATTATTATTTCTCTGCAGAGTCATCACAGGTGAAATGTAGCATTACATCATGCCCATTCCCTTAAATATGCTGCCTATGATGTTTAATACTGTATAGATCACCATCAGTATGACAGATCTGTTATTGATTAAACCAGAAATTGTCAAAATTGTTGCTTATAATGGGCAAATATCACTATCACTAGCGTAAGGAATATCGAGGTGCATGGACCGTCTTAATAAATTTGGTGCATTTTACGCCGGTCTACGACTGGTATATTAAACACTTGTTTACGTTAATGTCAATAATAAATTCCGGCAACATTTTTCTGATGTTTAAATTTAAAGAGGTTGTTCCAAATTCTCAATCAGAAGAGTCCTGGCTTCCGGCTTACCTGGGTGGTGTGCTTCTGATGATTGTCTGTTTAGACTAGTGACACAATGGCAAAATTGGCTTGAACTGTGCCCTCTCCGATGCTGCAAGTAGAGGCTACCTTGTCTCTGGAGTTTTGGGAAGGCATAGGAGGGCTGAAGCTGTTTTGGTACATTGATTCAGGAAACATCAGATATTTCTGGTAGCATAACTTGCCTGAAAAGTGCTGTCGCGGTCTTGCCCTAGGCTTAATGGAATCCAGTTATTATTCCTGCCAGGTCACGTTCAGACAGCAAAATTTCACAGTCCACATATGGACCACTATGTGCAGAATGACTTCGGATCGCCTGACCCCAACTTACAAACTTACACATGCCTATGTGGCTGTGGGTTCGGGTCAACTCTCAGTCCAAGTATTGTGGACCATATTGACCATGAAATACTTTATTATTAATGTGCTTTTTAATGTGCTATTTAGATTTTATGAATAATTTGGTCTTTTTCCTGCCTCACCAGTCCACTGTGTGTCTGCTTATTGCTGCAGGTGCTCATTTTATCAATACAATCTTCTGCACGTTTTAGATATTGATTTCTCTCTCTCCTTGCAGGAAACTGCTCACCCATGACTTTTTTAACAAGTTGAGATTCTTTTCACCTTAACACTTCGCTTACCAGGTCAAAGAAATCCAGAATAATGAAATCAGGTATTGAAGGAATTCCCGTTTGATGTGAGGCTACCCTACTACATTGATTATGACATTGATCGTGGCATACAGTGATATTTGACTGTGATATAATACCAAAAAATTCTACTTAAGAAAAGATTCCAAAACTAAATTATTATTAAATATATGATTTTTATTAAGTCAAAAAGACACCAACATGATTCCAAATTAAAACGATAAAAAATTCCTACAGAGGAAGCAGATCAACATGCACAGTAGACAATATATAAGGTTTCAATCCAAAAAAAAGGGGGGATTTTCAAAAGCAGAGAAAAAATATTCAATTTTCTATTTAATATACCATGCAGTGCATTATTTCATATAATCAATTATCCCACTGCTTTTTTTCATACTACCAGAAATCCATTCGTTATTATATGGCCAAATTTGTCATGATTGATATAAAAAGACATAAAGTGCATAGTGCATTTTCAACATGAAGTAACTAGGCCATGAAGGTATAGGGTTAATCAAAAACTACCCATCTGGATTCATACTGTGTATGTGAACAACGCCGTTTCACACGTGGTTTCTTCAGGGAGTGAAGAAACCATGTGTGAAATGCGAGTTGGAGTGTGAGGCGGCGTTGTTCACATACACAGTATGAATCCAGATGGGTAGTTTTTGATTAACCCTATACATTCATGGCCTAGTTACTTTATGTTGAAAATGCACTATGCACTTTATGTCTTTTTATATCAATCATGACAAATTTGGCCATATAATAACGAATGGATTTCTGGTAGTATGATAAAAAGCAGTGGGATAATTGATTATATGAAATAATGCACTGCATGGTATATTAAATAGAAAATTGAATATTTTTTCTCTGCTTTTGAAAATCCCCCCTGTTTTTGGATTGAAACCTTATATATTGTCTACTGTGCATGTTGATCTGCTTCCTCTGTAGGAATTTTTTATTGTTTTAATTTGGAATCATGTTGGTGTCTTTTTGACTTAATAAAAATCATATATTTAATAATAATTTAGTTTGGGAATCTTTTCTTAAGTAGAATTTTTTGGTATTATGTTTATGGTGTCTACTTAAAATTTAGTGTAAAATGTAGGGTTAATATCTAGTAAATCTCCTTTGTTTGGAATAAGTATATTTGACTATGATACCTGTGTCAAGGCAAAAGTCACCTGCATTACAGTTAAGGTTAATTAAATTATTCAGTTGCTGTCATTTTAAATTATGCTTAAAATATCATTTTGAAGTTTTTGTGACTTTTTTTCTTCTATCTAGTAGTTCATTATTGGGATTGTCTGGCCTTAGGCTACTGTATGTGACTGCAATCTTGTGAATCCTTACATCGTGCATATTACACACGGTCAATGTTCTCCGTTGCAGGCGTTGAGAATCGGCAGTCCTGTAACCGCAAGTATGAGATTTGCATACTAGTAGCTACATTCCGACTAGACTACGTCCAGCCTCCCTCAATACACTTGCGTTGAGCAAGGCTGCAGCCACGTAGTCAACAAGTGACCGCATGCATGCAAATCGCATATTTGCAGTCACGTGTCCGCCGCTGACACCGGAGAATCCTCACAGTGTGCACAATATGAAAATTCACAAGTCTGCAGTCACATAGAGTGACAGCAGACTTGTAGCCTAAGGCTCAACAACCCCTTTAAGGTAAAAGAAAACATTAAAACAGATTGTAATACTATGGTATTGATAAACAATAAATTAACAATATTCATACATTTAAGTAAAAAATTGTTCCTGTTGCATTGTGATCTTAGGCCTGTTTCACACATCAGTTATTTAGGTCAGTCAAAATCCGCTAAAATGGCGGATAACGGATCCGTTCCTGTACTGACCACAACGTTTGCCACCGGACCGTTATTTTAACGGATCCGTCAAAGGAAGAAATTTAAAGGAATCGCTGCCTAGGGAGAGAGAGAGAGAGAGAGAAAATTTTTCAGCCGCCAGATTAGGGTTAAATTTGCGGCTGAGTGAAGTCTTTCGGGCATGCGCAGTGAGAAATGCGGATCCGGCCGCCCGAAAAAACGTTGCATGGTCCGTTCGGGCATGTCGGCGGACGTCAAAATTTTTGCGGATCCGCAAAAAACGGATTAAATGGATAGCCATCCGTCAAGATCCGCCGGTAATGCAACTCAATGGGAAAAAAAACGGATCCACCAAGAAAAATGGCGGATCCGTTTTTTTTGCAAAACGGCGGATTTTGAATGATAGACACAAACGGATGTGTGAAACAGGCCTTATTATGACACTGTGAAGGGAACAGCAGCCATTGTTCCTCCATGCGTCTCAGGTGAAACCTCACTATTCGTTTTCTTCATGCTCCTTAAACAGCCTGCTCTAAGAATAGTTTAGAGCACTGTGTTACAGTCCTGTGTTTATCAATATATTTGCTGTACTAAGTAGGTAATCATCAGTTTGTATTACCTCATATTACCTGTGTATTACCTCATATTACTGTGTGTTGCAGAATATTTGTGTTTTATGCTCTGTGCAGTTATATATTCTGAAATGCTCCTGTTATTCCTGTCAGAATCCTGTCAGCTCCGGCGTGCAGTCTCCGCTGAGCAGGGACTCACCCGCACTGTAGGGGGGCCCGGGGTCAGGTACAGCCGGAAAGTACAGATACACAGGACCTGTGGACGCTGAAGTTTAGCAAGCAGTCACAGGACCTATGGTCATGTGACTGCAAGGGGTTGGGGCTTAGCATCCTGCTTTCAGAGATGGCAGGACACTATACAGAAAAACTCAGAGTCAGGCAAAACGGAGGTCATGCACAGAGATATCAGTAAAGTACCAGGGATGAGACAGAACGGATAGTCAGGGCCAAGCAGAAGACAAAATCAAACTGACATAGAAGGTACCAAGCAGAATCCAAAGCAATATCCAGAGAACAGACCGTGTCACACACAGAGAATCAAGCAACCAGAACACAGCACAAACACACTCAGGGGTCACCACACAATGCCAAGGGAGAAAGTATAACTGACGGGGGATGGGAGCTTCCTGAGGCTATAAGAAGCTTTCCCAGAACCAATGAGAGACCACCATAATAGGTCCCAGGTGTGCAGGTAAGAGTCTGCACTGAGATCAAAACATTAACCCCAGAAGTGCCGGTCACCCAGCACTGGTATCATGACAATTGCATCCTATAGTTTCACCCTTTCCTGTCACATCTACAATCAATAAAAGAAGGTTACAACTTACAGCCTCTTTTTCTTAAAGAAGACAGGGGGTTTAGCTACATGTCTCACTACACACCATGCTAACGTGTATGAGGACAGTATACTATAAGTCTCCTTACATTGGAATGTCATGCATGTCAATCTCCATAAGAAGAAGCATTGCCTGTTAGACACCAGTCAGAGTCCTCTCATACAACCAAATTATTTATCCTGCTTTGCACTGAGCAGGGACAACACCCTGAAATAACTGCAAATTTATTTTGTTTCTGGTTTGGCTTTTATTCCAAGTCATGTGGCAAGGTTGATTAAAGAGTAGATATTGACTTTCCGAATTGCAACTTCCAATAGGTGGAAATAGAGTTAAAGTCATCTTCCTCTTGGAATAGGCAATTTGCATACAGCACAGATTTGATGCTTATCATTGACTTGACTGCTGCAGTCAATCACTGCCCTCAGTGGTCAATCACGCATGTATGGCATGGGACTGCTGAGGTCAGTGGTTGACTGCAGCTGTCTCCTGAATGGAAGACATAATACTTATTGCTTGGTGGAATATAGGTAGGCAATGTTATTTTTTCAAAATTACAAACTATGTCCTGGCCTTATCCCATTTCTGAAAACTTCTGGACAACCTAATAAACAATATAATTTTGGCAGGAGCTTAGACGTTTACCGCATACAGTTATATTATTGAGGTCAGTGTAGAAACCATTTGCAATAGGCTTCTAACTTTCCTTAGGACAATTCTTTGCAGTTCAAGTATATTTCCAATATATCTAGTAATGACAGAAAGGAATTCACCAGCGACAGCATAAAATCATTTGAGTGAAACACCTCAGACAGAGGTTATTGAATTGCAATCCCACCTGTTTGAATAAAGGATTTTATACCATCGCTGGTGAGTGCCACACATTTTCTCCTATGATTACTGAATTTTACAGGATTTTAAAGCTGAGTTTGAAATTCCAGATAAATACACGTAGTTCAAATTCGACCAAGGATAACATCTGCATGAAGATTGCATGATCTCCCTGTGTCCAGGTACTCCAGTTTCCTCTGAAGTGCCTCATACACATTAGACTAATGTCATACACATTAGACTAATGTCAGCTGAGCGCACTGATATCGATGGGCTCAGCCAACGTTCTAATCCATATGGAGGTGCCAGCCCACTGATGGTTGAGAGAGATGTCGATTGGACATTGTAACGAATAGAAGCGGAGGCAGAGATGGTGAAGTTCACATTCGTTTTTTATTTTTAAAGTGGAACCGCGGGACCACAGTCTGGGGGGCTCCAAAGGGGACATAACTAGTGAGCCTCGGGTACCCGTAGTAAAGTCCCTCAGACAAGACCAGAATGGAATACCCGGAGGATACAGGTGCTACCTCCAGTTAGACCCCAAACACGAGGAAGCTGTCCCAGCAGGACCAAAAGGGATAACAGGAATAATAGCAGTCAGTAATGAGACGGGTCCTAGATCCGGGTAGTTGGTAGATAGCAGGCTCCTGTAACCTTGTCACAGTCCCCGGACTCAGATGGCTGTTGGCGGAACGGGATGGCGTTTGCACAGATGATTGCCAAGATAGCCAAGGTTATCAGGATACAGATATTCTGTGGACACAGACAGCATGAGAGAAGGCACAGAGACTGCAAACGCAGTGCAGACAGATTACCAACAGAACCAGATATAGCAATGATTGATACTCGTTCCTCCAGCGCTCTCCCTATGGAGAAGAGACCAGAAATAGCAGTCAGTGCGCTGCCATTGGATAATTACCAATTTTGAAAAATGCACGCTGTCCCTTTAAGAAGCCAGGGGAGCATGCGTGCATGCCCTAATAGCTTTAGCTGAAGACCTGCCGACGGGACTCCAGGAGGTGGGGGAAGGGGAGAGAACAGGACGCTGAGAAGCAGCATGGGACACACAGGGAGCCGGCTGCTGCACAGGGAGAGCGTGCAAGACACAAGGTGAGTGCCCTGAATGGGGAGCAGCGGCAGACTGGGGCGCAGAGCCAGGACAGGGACCGAGTGTAACAGACGCATTGCTTTCTTGGAGATAAGCCGACAGCTTTCTCATACCGAGCGAGTGATCCTGTGTGTGGAAGAGAGGACTGACAGCCATCTAATGTGTATGACCAGCTTAACACTCCGAAAGATATACTGAGAGTATAAATGGTGCCCTTTGCAATTGACCCAAGTGTGTGTCTGTTCACGAGCAGCTCTGTTTTAGAAGTGGTTCTTACTGGTAATGAATGATTTTTGGTTGGCAATTTCATTTTATGATAAAAAGTCATATACATACATTTTTGAAGAGTGACAACTCCCTTTACAATTTGGATGTTAGGGAATGCCAACTTATTTCCCCAAGTCCTGCTCTTAGCACCTTTAGTGAACTGATTTTGCTAGGAGACAATATGGAAAACAAGGCTACCAATGTAGGGAAAAATATATTATTCAGATTAATGACTGTCTTTGTAACACAAGGACAGCTCTCTGTATGGGAACGCATTGTACACATTGGCTCTTTGATTAGGCTTGCACACAGAAATCCCAAGCATGGGGCCTCCCTCTATAATGTCCATATGCTCTATTGGGACATATTGGCAGGAGAAGTCTCCAAGAGGACTTCCAGTAATCTTTAATAAACTGAACTGAGCAGCATCACATATGATTTATCTCAAGTCAAGGGAGAACTGTACAATAAATATCTGTATTACATTGCTGGATTTAATAAGCAGCTTGAGTTGGTATAAGAAAATATTGTTCATCTTGAACAAGATGAATCTTGTTCTACTGAGAATATGTTTCCTAAAGACCAAATCGATGGATTCATTCAGTCATTGAGCAGAGTTTTCCCTGGTCAGGGTAGATGGATGAAGAAGACATTCGCAGTCTGACAGTTCACAATAAGAGATTGTACAATGCAAGGAAAGTAGTGAAGACTTAAAACCTTAATCCAGCATTCTCAATGTTTTGTCTTACTAAAGGAGACACGTTAACCTAAACACTGGATTATAGGCTTCAGACATCATTACTTGAAGTTCCTCAGCTAATATATTCTAAGAACAAAAGGTTTCCATCACTATTCTTGATCCAGGATTGATTGTTATTTGGCAAGTTCTGCCAATGAAAGCAGATCCATCACCAGATTTCACAAAAGAAACTGAATAAAAGATTACATACTGTATCTTTCTTAGATCTGGTGATACTGGTCTACATCCTATGAAAATGTATGGAATAATGTATAATACCTCAAATTACAATAAGCAGGACTAAATCTATGCAGTGTGTATTGTGAAATCCAGTGATAGATTTGCTTCATCTTTCCTTCTCCATTTAATTTCCCACATGAGCATTGCATGGCCTATAAGTCTCATTACACTGGCATGTAAGATATGTCATTCTCCGCAAGTAGAAACATTACGCCTTAGATGCCAGTTAGAGATCTCTCATACAGCCAAATCAGGTATCATACTTTACCCTGTGGAGGTGCAACACCTGAGTCGCGTGTCTGCAAATTGAGATTCTGGTTAGGCTTTTCATATTGCAAGACTCGTTAAAAGGTCAACATGAACTTTTAGGATTGATACTTCAAATAGGTGGCACTAAAGTTCTAGTCTTCTTCCTCTGGGAATAGGCAATTTGCACATTGTGAAATCCAGTAGCAGATCTGCTTTATTTTACATCCTAAAAATTGCATTATTTAGTAAACTTGAGGAAAAATACTCGCTGGTCATGGTCAGAGCCCTGCAAACCATCTATTACTACCTGCCAGTATCCCTCACATCTCTTCAGATTGCAAAGGTTGGCAGGACATCATGCCACACTGATTACAATGTGTTGGATCTACTAATCAGAATAGGCACAGGTGATGCCAGCAGATAGAAGGAGATTCTAAGGGCTTTTTTCCAAAGGACACAGACGATCGATGTGGCTGCTGAACAATGGTCCTGCAAATCTTTTTGCCCAACTCTACTATTCAGTAAACGAAGATCATATGGCCTAAATCCTAGAGCTTTTCTGCTCCAGTGGCAATACTTGTGTTATGACTGAAACGCACACTCACACGGGTTACGCATATGTAAGAAGGTGGCAGGGACCCTTGCTAAAGTGCGGTTCCCTAATGCTCATTAATGTGTGTCATGTACATTAATGTGATGCATTTGTCATATGCTGTGTGTAAGCTTTGGGACAGCATAGGATAGTAGGGGGCATTATAGAGTTAAGGACTAGAAATAGAGAGTATTATAGAACAGGATAGGAGATAGACAGCACAGGGGTTAACTAGATGGGAGGAGTTAGAGCAGAACAGCATAGAGCAGAAAGATATAGGAAAGGCACTCCCTGTTTCATCTCAGACACCCGGTACCTTGCTCAAGGGCAAGATGTGTGAGCAGAGTATTACAGGCTGGGGGAGATAAGTCTGCAGATGTCAGTAAGGGGCCCCCAGGCTGAGATTCGTGCAGGTGGTCACCAGCAAGGATAGAAGCCAATCCGAAGAAGAACCGGGGTCTAAGACCTGGGCAGGAGGAGCTGAGACGGCGATCCTGGCACCTTTCCCAATTGGAACCGGACCTAGGACTGGTAGGAAGCTGATGAGGCTGGAGCATGAGTGAGACAGAGATTGTCCAAAGAGGCTGCCTGGATGGCAGAGGAAAGGAAAGCGCAGACAGCACAGAGTCTGGCTAGAGGCATGGCCGTGAACACCAAGAGTAAAGAGAGAGAAATTACAGATACTAGAGTCTGCCCGTATGGCAGAGGAAGGGAAAGTACAGAAAATATTGCCCTTTGTGAACTGTGCTGCTGATGTGAAGAATGCAGATAAGATATCCCGGTGTTTGAACTGTGATGTCTGTGAGATGAATATGCTGCTGTCTAGTAAAGTTCAACTGTTGGAAAAGAACTGTGGCTTTGCGGTGTTTCATGGAACCTGGGAGCCATAAGCTGGAGTAACAGAGGTAACCAACTGTATAGCAGTACCATGACTTTATTTGTCTTTTCATGTACAAGGTGTCAGGGTGCTCACTGACTGTGCCTTAGTGGACTCGCCCACGACTACCACCCCATGCCACCTTGCTACATATAAACCAGGGTAGATGATAAATCTGTACACCACAGATATCCATTCAGATTAGGCAATCCTTAACCTGGCCCTGATTTGTCCCAGGCTGACCGTGGAGGTTGGCACCATAACAAAACGCAATGGCGCCCCCACGCAACATCAGCTGACACTGAGTGTCGTTATCTGCACCCTAAACTATGCATAGTGTGTACTCCAAAATAAAAACAGAAAGTAGTGCACATAACTATAGAAAGATGAGGAGAAAGGCTAAGGACACGTGCACACAGTCATACAGGAAACACAAAAGAAACTAAAAAGATCCAAACAGCAAATGGAATAAGTGGAAAACCTTCCAGACCCTAAATGTAGAAGAAAAAAAGGTAACTGGAGAGGAAAACACACAAACTGTAAGAAAAGCAACAGAGATAGGTAAGGTAAGATAATTACTACCTGCAAAACTGGATCTCAAAACATCATTAAACTTGATGTGCAGCCAGAAAAGACCGCAAGTGTCAAGAGAGTATAAATAGTCCCTCCCAAGATGTGATAGCAAGGAAAAAAAACAAAACAAGGAAGTGAAAACACCTGCATAGATGTGTAAGGGGAGTTGACAATATTTCTGAAAAACCCCAGCGCTATAAGGTGCCCCAATTACTAACCCCAAAGTTAGATTGTAAAAAAGACACAGCCAGTATAAAATCCTTTATTTGAAAAAAAGACACAGACTCCTTTAATTGAAATAAAAATAAAAAAGCACAGTTATACTGACCTTATGCCTATTCCAGTGAAGCCACTGTCCCCTGAAAAAAAGGAAATAATAAACCACAAAAATACTCACTTTACACCTAATCCACTGATTCCCATGTTCCCTGTAAAAAGAGGAAAAATAATAAACAACCATATTCCTCACCTGTCCAACATGAAGATAGTCTATACTGTCCTTTGATGACCTGGATGACTTGGATAGCGGTCACATCAGTGATGACACCACTATGTCCGCCAGCCAGCATACACTGACAGGAGCATAATCGCTTCTGCTGTGTCTAGCGCTGAGCTCCCGTGAGAAAGTTCACTGGAGTTCAAACCTGATGAACCCCAGTGACCTTACTTTCAACACCGTTTGTTGTGTGAGAAGGTTCACTGCAGAGGTGCCTTAATTGAGTAAGCCGGGGTTCAGCTATGAATTCCGGTGAACTTTCTCACAGGAGCTCTCACAGCCTCTGGAGTTGGAATTTCCTCTCTGTTGGACGGTATCTGGTTGCATTTGACCAGAGTGGGTAAGTGTATCTCCACATTGTTCTCAAGAGAAGACACCATGAGTCCATTGGCTCTTCTCCCAGAGACCTCCGTAACACCGCTGCAGGTACCTAGGGTGTGGGGGTGAGAGTTTCCCTTTAAATCAAACATGTCAAAGAGTTCTGACCTTGCAAATGTTCGGTTGCTCTGATCGTCCAGGATAACATACACCGTTGCGGTTTTCTCTGGTCGACCCTTGGGATACACATTCACCAGGCATATCTTCGCACATGACTTGTCCCAGAGGCCTTCTCTGAAGACTTCTGTGCATGAAGAAGATATTGAGATAGAACTCATTGTTTGAACATCATCCTCCCCGCCTTGCCTTGTGGTGGGGGAAGGAGTAAGCTGTGCAATGTTAGACTGGGATGGATGGAGCACTTGCACATGCTCCTCGCTGTCACACTCCAAACACTTAATAGATGTTTTGCAGTCCTTAGCAAAGTGTTCAGTAGAAACGTAGCACCTGTAACATAGCCCTAAGTTCTTCAGAAGCTCCTTGCGTTCCTGGAGTGGTTTCTTTCTGAAGCCGATGCACTTCTTTAAGGGATGAGGTTTCTTGTGAAAGGGACACATACGATTAGGATTCTCAACCTTCTCACCTTTGTCGCTCTTATCTTGTGATACTGAAGGTGTGGGAAGAACATCAGTCTTCTTGACGGACATTGGAGCTCAGCGGTTCCTGTAGTTAAGACGTGGACTGTCGTGATTAGGAGATGAAACAGGGTCGCTGTGTTCTCCATAGGAAAAACTTGGATTGGTCTTACACTCTGCAATATTTTCGATGAACTTGCAGAAGTAGGGAAATGGAGGGAAGGAGACTTGGTTTTCCCTTTTGTATTTTGATCCAAGCATGGCCCACTTATTTTGGATATTGGGCGGCAGCTTGGAAACTATTGGGTTTACCCCATGAGCAGTGTCCAGATAGCTAAGGCCAGACAGGTACGGGTCTGCTTTGGCCAGCTGACGCTCAAACAGGAGGTCGCTGAGCTCTTGGAACCTTGTACTGTCCTTATTAGATACCTTTGGAAAATCCTCTAGTCGCTTGAACAGGGCCTTTTCTATGGCCTCAGGACTGCCATAGCTTCTTTCTAGCCTCTTCCACCCAGCGGTGAGACCCGCAATGGGATTACTGGTGTGGACGGATTTAAGTCTCTTGACTTGGATTGTGGCCCAAGCCACCAGATTAGCAGGTTTAGCTCTTCAGCGGGGGTGATGCCGAGGTCACTGATTGTGGTTTTAAAGGTTCACTTCCAACCCCTGTAGTTCTCAGGTTTATCGTCAAACTTTGTAAGACCGGTCTTAGTTAGATCACGACGATTCATGTACCTTGCAAGGCTGGTCATATCAGCATTCTCCGATTTTGGATGGACCGTCGCTGGCTGGATAGCATTGTTCCTACAGTCTGTGCTTTGACCTGGGAATGCAGGTACATATGCGGCAGCGTAGGCGTTCAGTCCATTAACTGGCTTAATGAGCTTAGTTTCTGCCACACATGGGACCGGAATTGTGTGACTGACCAGAGTGTGGTGACTTGCCTGCATACTGGCCTGCACGTAAGTTTCTCTGTATAAGATTTGGTGAGGAACGGGTTTCCGGTACATTTTGGTGCACAGACGAGGATCAGGATGCAAGGTTGGCAGCGTATTGTACTGACCTTGGGTGCAGGATGCGGGTAAACACTCTGTGTCCTGTTGTCTAAGGGGAGCATCTGTGCGGTCAGGAAGGATTGCAGGAGCAGGGGTAGCGCTGTATTGGCTTTGTACATAGTTTCTAGTATGCTTAAGAGGGTCTTCAGTATCAAAATCATTTAAACTGATGCTGTCTCTTTGGCTCCCACTGATGGCTTTTTCCAGGACCTTTAACCTTGCCATGGCTATGGCGTGTTCGCGTTCCTTCTCTAGGGCCTCAATTCTGTGCACTGCTTGGGCTGCATCTATTTCCATCTCAATTTCCTTTTGAGCAAAGGCAGCTTGTAGTTTAGTGGCCTCGGCTTCTGCACGTGCTTTTATGAGTAGTTCGCTGAGGGTTGAAGATTTTGTGGAGCGTGACTTAGATGATCGCTTTGGCCTCTTTCACACATCAGTTTTTTGCCTTCAGGCGCGATCCGGCTTTTTTTTGTAAAACCGGATCCGGCAAAATGCAATGCCGGATCCGGTTTTTCCCCATTGACTTGCATTAGCGCCGGATCGTGCCGGATGGCATTGCGTTTCATCCGTTTTTTGCCGGATCCGGCAACTTGTCTCATTCCGGCGTCTGGAAAAAACGTCTACTGTAACGTTTTTTGTCTCCGGCGAAAAAGCCGGAAGCGCCGGATCCGGCGCTTCCAGCTTTTTGCTACAATGAAAGTCTATGGGCGCCGGAATGCGCTGGATCCAGAAAAAGACGGATCCAGCCACCGGATCCGGTTTTTTTAAGTCTGCGCATGCTCAGATCCAATTGGCCAGCCTCCAGGAACAGAGACGGATCCAGCAAAAAAACGGATCCGTTTCTACAGTTCTCCAAAATTTATGCCGGATCCGTTTTCTCTAAAAAAAGCCGGATCCTGCCTGACGGCAAAAAACTGATGTGTGAAAGTAGCCTTAGACTGTCTGTCTGAGCCAGAAATACAAGATGACATCTCAGCTATTAGCGCGATTCTTGCCTCTGTCTTGGCTTTTATGTCGCGCACCATGTTTTCTCTCTCAGAGAAGTTATTGGAAAGCTTGTATTTCTTTGCAGGTAAATAATGGATTAAGTCTCTTTAACACTGAGATATACCGGTCAGCTATTTTTGCATAATGTTGATAATCTGAACACAGTTGTGCAAGGGTTCCCTTTGGTGATCGTTGGAGAGAAGCAGGCTGAGACAGGCTGTCTATGTGAGTCAGCAGTTTTTGCCATAGCTCTGCTGTAGCACGGAGAAGATCATGTTTACTGGATTCTAGATTCTCACTTATTTTCCATGTTGGCTTTGTGGGACATCTAGCCTTCTCACTAAATGGAGGATCAAGTTCTATGCACTCTTCCTCTAACAATGGGTCTGGTAGAGACCGTGTAGTCATTCCTTCAGCCATCCTGATTCACAGGGAGAAGGGGAGCTGTATAGTCTCTTACATGCTGAGAGCATGTGCTCTGCAGGAAGTTCTGTAGCTTTATAGAAGCTGTGGGCTTTACAGATGAATCTGGTAAGTCTTTTTTACTATTCTGTCCCCGGGGCGTGTGGCTGCTAATAAGGCTCTGTGAGATGCTGGATCTCTTCACCTTACTTATAATTGGCCACGGTCACAGATAGCTCAACTCAGCTGCTGGCACACATGTTATGAAGAATCCAGAAAAGACTTTGATTTCTTTAAAAACTTTTTGAATGCATACAAACAGCAGCAGGTAAAAAAGACTTTCTTCAGACAGGCTGAAAACACATGTGCTTCTAATGAAGCCAAGATGGAGAATGAGACACAGGGGGCAGAAGAAGGAAGTGACATCACACCCAGAAGGGGGAGACAGGGAGATGTTGTGAACTCATTTTCTGGTCTGCCTCTGGTTTCTGGTGAGGGAGCTGGTTGTGCTGACAGAGGAGTTGTGAGTTCTCTTTCCGGGCTCCCTCTGGTGGTGGCAGGAGGTAGTGAAGCTGATCTAATTAACAGAGACCTGCCACCTGATAATGAGGAAGAGGAGTGGACATCTGGAGTCTCAGACTGGATTTAAGACAGCTGACTCCCTATTCCCATGCTGGTGATTTTTTCCTGCCTCCTGAGGTCTTCGTTTCCAGCTCAGTTCCTGCCATCTCAAGCTAAGTTGTCTTTGCTAATGTTCACATTTGATTTGGTTTGGTCTATTCAGTTTTTGTGTGGTCAGCCAGCCCCGACTGGGGCTGTGCTGAATTTCCACTTTTATGTCACTGTATGTGCCAGTTTCCTTTTTTCCCTTATTAGATTGCCCTCTTTTTGCTCGGTTCTCAGAATATGCCAGAGTGCTGATATAGTGGGAGAAGTTTAGTGACTTCAGGGTATTTTTTGCTATCAGAAGTGTTGGACATTTTTACAGGGGTTTTTGGCATGATTGCAGGCAGTATCTTTCTTTTCCTGTCCTTTCTAGCTAGTGTGGGCCCCATTGTTTGCTCAGCCTATTTTCCTACCTGTGTTCGTGTTTTCATCTTGTCTCACCGTCAACACATGTGTGGGGGCTGTCTATTCCTTTGGGGTCTGCTCTGGGGCAGTTTTAGATTTCCCCTTTTCTTGCTTTAGGCTTATTTAGTCCTCCGGCTGTGACAAGGCGTCTAGAATCATCGTAGGTACGCTCCACGGCTGCTGTTAGTTGTGTGGTTAGGATCAGGGGTCTGCAATCCACGTAGTTACCAACCTCTCTGGTTTTCTGTGACTTGGCTTGGTCTTGTTTTCCTCCTCGGTGACCCATTCATAACAGGGAGACAGAAGGGACAAACTTGATGGAAAGGGAGGATTTTAGCTATGCAAAACACAGGAACACATAGCAACAGTAAACAATATGAGAGACTGCAATACAGCATGTAAAATGCACAGGACAGTCTGTAAAATGTCTCATTCATGGGACATAACAGAGGCAGAGACAGTCTCGCATGACCAGACTGGGGAGAATAACATGAAACAAATCCTTGCCGGGATCATGACACTACACAGTTACGATGACTGTAAAGCTTGCCTAATGTGTCAACAGAAACTATGTGAAAACATTTTTATTGAAATATTTCTTTATACTGTAGATTCTTTTTTATATTCTGCCTACATTTTTTGTACATAAACAACATGACCTTGCAAATTATGAATTAGAAAAATGTGCTTACAGAAGGACCTTACATTCTTTATCCGCAAGTATCCAAATAAATATTGTACTTGTTTATTATTATGAAAGCAAATTCATTTTTCTTCATTGCGTCATGTTAAAACTTTAATGAAACTAAAGGTCAAGCAAAATTATCTCAGCAAAACTTTGTATCTGAGAAGATTGGCCAGGATTCATGTTTCTACAATTAGTAAGCAAACAAGTATTCTCTTTGTTTCCTTGAGAAAAGATGGCAAAGAGATTAAGATGACATCACTCACAGGATGACATTTTACCATTTTACTAATTTTTGTTATTAAATATCCATTATTCTAAACTGAGTTTAAGAAGAATAAATTAAATAGAAATTACAGGAAGTCTCTTTGATAGAAAAACTATATGCCAATGTACAGTATAATGGTGGCTGGGTTGTGTGTAAGGGCGGTAGGGGATGTTGGGGGAGGTCGGTTCCAACCTTTGGAAACCCTAAGATTAAGGGAGATAGTAGCTTTACCTTGCTGTTTTCCCAGACACAGCACTAGATCTGTTTACAGGATGTAGTTTTGCCTGGTACTAAGTTCAGCCTCATAAAAATTCCCTATAGGCAAGTATACTACAGTAATGCGCCACTTTATAAAAAACTAAAACTATTATGATATTGATGTATAATTATTATAACATGATCCTAAACCAAGTACTATCATACTTCCCCCTTATGTAAAAAAATTAATGTCACCTATTTATGAAGATAGAACTTTTTGGTGATAATTCTAAGCGGTACGTGTGGAGAAAACCAGGCATTGCTCATCACCCGCCCAATACAATCCCAACAGTGAAATGTGGTGGCAGCATCATAAGCTGCAGGGACATGACGACTCGTTGCAATTGAAGGAAACATGAATGCGGCCAAGTACAGAGGGTTCTTTGATGAATACCTCTTCCAGAGTGCTCTGGACCTCAGACTTGGCTGAAGGTTCACATTCCAACACGATAATGACCTTAAGCACACAGCTAAAATAACAAAGGATTGGTTTCAGAACAATTCTGTGACCATTCTTGACAGGCCCAGCCAGAGCCCTGACCTAAACCCAATTGATTATCTCTGGAGAGACCTGAAAATGGCTGTCCACCAACGTTCACCATCCAACCTGATGGAACTGGAGAAGATCTGCAAGGAAGAAAGGCAGATGATTCCCAAAACCAGGTGTGAAGAACTTTTTGCATCATTCCCAAGAAGACTGAAGGTTGTACTAGCTCAAAAGGGTAGTTTTACTCACTACTGAGCAAAGGGCCTGAATCCTTATGACCATGTGATATTTCAGTTTTTCTTTTTTTAATAAGCTTGCAAAAATGTCTACATTTATGTTTTTTTTCAGTCAAGATGGGGTGCATAGTGTACATTTTTGAGAAAAAATTTTTTTTGGGGGAATTTACCAAATGGCTGTAATGAAACAAAGAGTGAAAAATTTAAAGGGGTCTGAATACATTCTGTACCCACTGTATATATATATACATATATATATATATACATATACAGTATATATATATATACCGTATATACTTGTGTATATTTCACCCCCGCACATTTCGCCCCCAGCAGTCCCCAGCAGTTCGCCCCCGGATGTTTCGACCCCAGCAGTTCGCCCCCGGATGTTTCGCCCCCAGCAGTTCGCCCACGGATGTTTTGCCCCCAGCAGTTCGCCCCCCGCAGTTCGCCCCCGGATGTTTCACCCCCACAGTTCGCCCCCGGATGTTTCGCCCCCAGCAGTTCGCCCCCGGATGTTTCGCCCCAACAGTTCGCCCCGGATGTTTTGCCCCCGGATGTTTCGCCCCCAGCAGTTTGCCCCTGGATGTTTCGCCCCCAGCAGTTCGCCCCCGGATGTTTCACCCCCAGCAGTTCGCCCCCCGATGTTTCGCCCCCAGCATTTCACCCCCGGATGTTTCGCCCCCAGCAGTTCGCCCCCGGATGTTTCGCCCCCAGATGTTTCGCCCCCAGCAGTTCGCCCCCGGATGTTTCGCCCCCAGCAGTTCGCCCCCAGATGTTTCGCCCCCAGCAGTTCGCCCCCGGATGTTTCGCCCCCAGCAGTTCACCCCCAGCAGTTCACCCCTGGATGTTTCGCCCCCAGCAGTTCGCCCCTGGATGTTTCGCCCCCAGCAGTTCGCCCCCGGATGTTTCGCCCCCAGCAGTTTGCCCTCGGATGTTTCGCCCCCAGCAGTTTGCCCCCCGATGTTTCGCCCCCAGATGTTTCGCACCTGGATTTTTTGCCCCCCAGCAGTTTGCCCCCGGATGTTTCACCTACAGCATTTTGTCCCTGGATGTGTCACCATCTGATGTTTTGCCCCTAGCATTTTGACCCCAGATGTTTCACCCTCAGCTTTTGGGGTCAACATGCAGGGAACAAACCATCTAGGGCTGAACATACCTGGGGGTAAAATATACAGGTCCCCAATTGCTGGGGATTCTTGTGGCTGCCTTTTTAGCAGCTCTATTGGCTGGCCTTAAAGGAGAATTATCACCCTAGAAAACAAAAAACTGACATACTTACCTGTCGCAGCTGCAGCTCCTTGGGTCCCGGAGTGCTGTCTAGCGGTTCCCTGTGACATCTTCTCCTGCTTCTGGCTGTCTTTTCATCTTGCATGGATCACTGATCCATGAAGCATGAAGAATGCCGCGGCAGTGAGGCCGAATATCTCCTGGCCGCTCACTGACATGACGTCACTCCTGCCCCATTCATGAGTCAATCCAGGGGGCAGGATGCCTCTCCTGTCACCAAAACACTGCTGCGCATGCGCAATGCCGCGATGAGATCAGGCAGAAGAAGAGGACGCTGGGAAGGAGAGGACTCGTGGTGGCCTCTGGAACCAGCATGGCGATCCCCAGCCCACACAGCCAGGAGAAGATCAGACAAAGATGAGCAGAAGACCTCTAGGTAAGTACCAGGAGGGGAAGATTGGCAGCATGCTTACCACAACATAATTGCTGAAAGCATGCTGCCTTATTTTGCTGTTCGGCATGAGAATACCCCCTTAATGCAGGCTATGTATGGAAGCAGCGGGACTGACTACAGGGTTGACTGACTACTGGGTTAATCCCACCAACCATCTCTGCAGAACTGAGATACTGGCTTTGCTGAAGTAAAGTGGTGGTTAACCAGCTTCTACAGAACCTCTTTATCAGGTCTTCAGAAGGGGGGTTTTGGGATTAGCCCTCACAGAACACTCTGCCAGTATACCAAATAATGGAGCAGCAGATAAAAGTGGTATTCTCACTTCAGGATCCCTTTTTCTATTGATGCCCATTCCTCAGATTAGGCCAAGAATAGGGTCCAGTTGTATTCTGCATTGAACCAGCTGTTTATCAGCAGCTTTCAGCACCAACGACAAAAACAAGTGACTGGAAGCTGCAGCCATAGCTCTCCATGATTTCAGTGAGATCCAGGGAAGATGTGATAGCGCTTGGTAAAGAGCTGATCCACCGTGACATGTCTTATACAGGGGCATGCACTGCTCTGTGCAGAGAAATGCATGTTCTGGACGGGACTCGATTGTGTGCATCTGGTCTTTCAGTAACAAACGGCCCTTTGGGGACAACCATTAAATTGGTGTGGCCCTTGGTGAATATGAGTTTGACACCCCTGATCTAAGACAAGTGACCATCATTTTGCTGTCATGTACTAGTGGTGTGACACTTAATGGCTTCTTTTTGTCATCCATTACATATCATACTATACCTAGTGATGACCAAACCTGATCTGGAAAGTTCAGGTTTCGTATCGAACATTGCCTGCTCGTGTTTAACCACACCGACCCAAAACAGGCAATGTTTGGAGTTTACTCATCAAAAAAGAAAAATCGCTTCTCTCCCCTTTGCCAAGGTCCCTACCTGTGTGGAGAGTCTTCTTGATCAAGGGAATCCCTAGCTAGGAATAATGAAAGGGATTCCGTCGGGAACGATGACATATTCACACAATGTGGAAGTGCATGGAAGAGAACTGAAGAGGACCCTCCGCGTCTGTCGGTACCTCATAGAACCATAGGAAAAAGGATGATCACAAGGCAATTATTTGTGTGTATAAAAATATAATTTTTATTGAAACAAATTCATTAAAACCATACTGCCAAAACTGGGGAAGTAGGAGACTACAGATACACTCATTGGTCACAGTCACTTATTAATTAATTCATGATTAACGCGCAAATCCAGGAAGAGACAGCTACCACGAAAACGGATAGACACAGGGACTGCCAGCAATATATTGCAGCTACAAGGGACAGAACTGAAAAAGCCCTAATAATAAACTACTACAAATATTAATATAGCCATAATTATATCGCAAGGTATATAGGCCACATCACAGATTGTGATCTAGATGTCCACCTTAAAACAATGCCGCTTGCTTGGCAATAACCCTCATACCCATAATTACAATAATACTCCGCAAATAATCAGATAACCGTGGTCACTTCTGGTCCGTGCGACTGGAAGAAACGCTTACCACCCGGATGTGACACGTCACATCCGGGTGTTGAGTGTCACTTCCGGTCGCGTGGTATACCACGCTATGGCTGGGAGATATAAATAATGGAGACACATGGTTGGTAGCAGGCCCCTTGAGAAAGGAGCTGAAACGCACGTTGGGGCGGACGCGCTAGTCCAGGAGGTAGCGGCACCCTGTATAAGAGATATCCAAAGGTAATTTTACCTGATTATATTAAAAAACACACTCCCCTTGAAAAAGCAAATGCGAAACGCGCGATGGGGTACCGCCACTACTTAAGATAATGTAGCAACACTTTTTCTTTTATATATCTTCCTTATACCTTAGCTTTCAAATCTCTAATATGTACTCTGGTCATTTCTGCCACATGGATTAACTTTTCTCTACCTGGAGTTGCATATTTTTTCTTGGACACTTAGGCTAGTTTCACTCTAGTGTTACTGGGCGCAGCGCAGGGCCGCCGCTAAGCTCTGCCCCTGGCCGCGCCCCCTCCTGTCAGCTGCATGCGATCAGCATACCCAATACTTAGCGTTGGGTACGCTGGTCGTGTGCTGGCACACTTTTGCCCATGCATCCGCCAAACGCACTGTGTTGGAGTCAGAAGCATCCGTTGTTCATATCTCACATTAAAAACTAACATTTAGTTTCATATTTTCTGATTTTACAACAAAAACATTAAATTGAAGCAAAATCTGGTGTGAAGGAGCTAAACAATAGTTTTTTCTATGACATGTATTGTGACAGTGGAAAATGATATATTCCTGTTTAAAAATGCCTCCAAGATTCAAAAATGTCACATTTTCAAAGTCATGAAAGGAATATCGGCGGCAGAAACTAGCAAAATGCAGAATTCCATGATAATAAAAGGTTTACATCAGGAAAAACAAGCAAACATGTAAGAAGTAGAGTTGAGCGATACCATCCGATACTTCAAAGTATCGTATCGGATGGTATCGGCCGATCTTTAAAAAAAGTATCGGTATCGCCGATTCCGATACCGGAAGTCCCATTCAAGTCTATGGGACTTCCGGTATCGGAATAAGAAAAACCCTTTCCTGCCCTTGTACAGCCTCTCTGGGGTCTGTACGGGCCTTTCGGGGGGCTGTGCCGGCCTGCCAGGGGGTCTGTGCAGGCTCCGGTGGTCTGTGCCGGCCTGCCGGTGGTCTGTGCAGGCTCCGGGGGGCTGTGCCGGCCTGCCGGGGGGCTGTGCCGGCCTGCCGGGGGGCTGTGCCGGCCTGCCAGGGGGTCTGTGCAGGCTCCGGGGGGCTGTGCCGGCCTGCCGGGGGGCTGTGCCGGCCTGCCGGTGGTCTGTGCAGGCTCCGGGGGTCTGTGCAGGCATCGTCCGATGGGACTACAAGTCCCATCTGGCGATGCCTGCTACCATGACAGTGATTGACACATTAGCCAATGATGGGACAGTAGTAGTCCCATCATCCGGCTAATGTGTTAAATGTAAAAAAAAAAATAAAAAAAAAAATTACATGCTACATTCATACTACATACTACATACATGCTACATTCATACTACATACTACATACATGCTACATTCATACTACATGCAACATACATACTACATATATACTACATGCATGCTACATATATACTACATGCATGCTACATACATACTACATGATACATACTACATATATACTACATGCATGCTACATACATACTACATATATACTACATGCATGCTACATACATACTACATGCTACATGCATGCTACATACATACTACATGCTACATGCATGCTACATACATACTACATACATGCTACATATATACTACATACATACTACATATATACTACATGCATGCTACATATATACTACATATATACTACATGCATGCTACATACATACTACATATATACTACATGCATGCTACATACATACTACATGCTACATGCATGCTACATACATACTACATGCTACATACATACCACATATATACTACATACATACTACATACAATACATTCATACAATACATACATAGACATACAGTACATATAACATAGAGTAACATACTTACCAATACTTGTCACATTGTTCCCCGAAGCCATTGTCGTCTACGGAATAAATATTAACATAACAAACCACAAAAATACTCACCCACGATCCGAAGCAGTCCACGAGTGTGTCCCACGACGATCTTGGGTAGAGAACTGCAGCATCAGCTGATGCTGCCGTTCTCTACGGGCTGCAGGAATCCAATGACGGAAGGTAGGTATCCTTCCGCACTGTATTCCTCCGCCACTTAAAAAAAAAAAAAGTCCCTAGTCTCACTTTATGCCATTGCTGCGTGGGAATTTCCCACACAGCAATGGCATAAAGTGAGACTAGGGACTTTTTTTTTTTTAAGTGGCGGAGGAATACAGTGCGGAAGGATACCTACCTTCCGTCATTGGATTCCTGCAGCCCGTAGAGAACGGCAGCATCATCTGATGCTGCCGTTCTCTACCCAAGATCGTCGTGGGACACACTCGTGGACTGCTTCGGATCGTGGGTGAGTATTTTTGTGGTTTGTTATGTTAATATTTATTCCGGAAAGACAATGGCTTCGGGGAACAATGTGACAAGTATTGGTAAGTATGTTACTCTATGTTATATGTACTGTATGTCTATGTATGTATTGTATGAATGTATTGTATGTATGTAGTATATATGTGGTATGTATGTAGCATGTAGTATGTATGTAGTATGTATGTAGCATGCATGTAGCATGTAGTATGTATGTAGCATGCATGTAGTATATATGTAGTATGTATGTAGCATGCATGTAGTATATATGTAGCATGTATGTAGTATGTATGTGGTATGTATGTAGCATGTAGTATATATGTAGCATGCATGTAGTATATATGTAGTATGTATGTAGTATGTATGTAGCATGTATGTAGTATATATGTAGTATGTATGTAGTATATATGTAGCATGTATGTAGTATATATGTAGTATGTATGTAGTATATATGTAGCATGCATGTAGTATATATGTAGTATGTATGTAGTATATATGTAGCATGCATGTAGTATATATGTAGTATGTATGTAGTATATATGTAGCATGTATGTAGTATGTATGTAGCATGCATGTAGCATGTAGTATGTATGTAGCATGCATGTAGTATATATGTAGTATGTATGTAGCATGCATGTAGTATATATGTAGCATGCATGTAGTATGTATGTGGTATGTATGTAGCATGTAGTATATATGTAGTATGTATGTAGTATGTATGTAGTATGTATGTAGTATGTATGTAGCATGCAGTATGTATGTAGTATGTATGTAGTATATATGTAGTATGTATGTAGCATGCATGTAGTATGTATGTAGTATGTATGTAGTATGTATGTAGTATATATGTAGTATGTATGTAGCATGTAGTATGTATGTAGTGTTTTTTTTTTTTTTTTTTTAACATTTAACACATTAGCCGGATGATGGGACTACTACTGTCCCATCATTGGCTAATGTGTCAATCACTGTCATGGTAGCAGGCATCGCCCGATGGGACTTGTAGTCCCATCGGACGATGCTTGCACAGACCCCCGGACATCAGCACAGCCCCCCGGCAGGCCGGCACAGCCCCCCGGCAGGCCGGTACAGACCCCCACAGGGTGCACAGCCCCCCGGCAGGCCGGCACAGCCCCCCGGCAGGCCGGCAGAGACCCCGGGCAGTCCACACAGCCCCCCGGCAGGCCGGCACAGCCCCCCGGCAGGCCGGCAGAGACCCCCGGAAGGCCCGAAATGACGGCGCATCATGATGCGCACACACCGCGCATCATGATGACGTCAGGCCGTCAATCAACTGAACTTCCGATTCCGATGCCGAATTCCGATATTGAAAAAATATCGGAAGTCGGTATCGGAATTCCGATACAGCAAGTATCGGCCGATACCCGATACTTGCGGTATCGGAATGCTCAACACTAGTAAGAAGTATTTGTGAAAAAAAGCATACTAACTCAACGGTTCATTAGGTCGGGGTCATATGCAGCGTAAATGTCTAAATCCCATCCATGTCTAAATAACATTCACATGCTCATGAAAAAATGCACAGTTAAAAAAAATGACATGCAGTGCAGCAGTGGCGTTCCTACCATGTAGGCAGGGGACGCCACTGCCCTCGGGCCGTCAGGGGCCTGCCGCCAAGGGGTGTAATGTGCCCATGAACAGTGGGCCCCCTGGATCTATCATGCTCTGGTATGTGCCTGTCTCCTCCTGGAGCATGGCAAGGATAAACTAATACCGCCTGCTGCGCTGCTTTCCTCACTCTGCTTCGATACAGATCCTGAGACGTGAGCGATCACATGATTGCATACATCATTCCAGGTCCTGTATCAAAGCAGCGTGTGGCAGCAGGTGGTGAATATTAATTAACCTGCCATGTTTCGGTAAGTGACGGCACCTACCGGGGCATGGTGTACCCTCTTCCCAGCACTAATTCAGCATTGCAACTTCATTTCAGGCTGTTGGCAGGGGGCATGGCTAAAGGGGCAGGGCAGAGGTTAGGAGACTTGTTAATGAATCCTTAAGGTCCATTCACATGCACTAAGTAGTTGTAGCAGACAATCTGCAGCTAATTTATAGCAGAAAATTCTACACTAAAATTGACATCTAGTGATGCGGGTTTGATGCAACAACCTTGTCCTCTGGCTGTGATTGACAATGGCTGGATACCTGCAAATCATGGTTGGTGGAGAAGGTTACCTCTCTGCTTATGAACATGGCAGGCCACTGTATCTCAAAGGCAGGACTTCTACTTTGAAGCTGAGCAGAGAATCAGACTGCAACTAAAAAAGTGAGGCATAGTTGGAATCAGTAGGCCTCACCCTACATTACACTATCCTCAAAGTGTCCCTTTAAGGTAAAATAATCACATAGTATTCTATATCAGCACTTTGTAATAGATAATTTTTCACATTTGTGCAACATAAACTTTGCAATAATTCTATATAATGGAAATGGTAAATGCTCACCAGAGTCATGGATACCATCAATATTGATCCCCTGGAACACCTGGGGAATAACAAGTTGATCAAGGGTTTGGGGCAACCTTGGAATATTTCCTTGATAATCATATTGTTCTCTTCAGTGATGCTTTCTTTGGGAGAAGTGCTACAACATTAGAGTGGGCTCCTGAAATGACTTCTGTGAGAATCTGTGGTGGTGTCTCCTGTGTTGTCCTTGCCCTGGTGAGCACCTCATTGACAAGTCGGATTGCTTCAGGTCTTGCTGCTTGTGCTGCGTGGTTGGGGGATTGGTAACTTGCAAGTCAACCGTTTTTCACACACCCAGATGGAATGGACATCGTCAGTCGTTCGTTCGGAAAATACGTAAACGTGATCCTCGCAGACCAACTTCTTCTTTCCACGTTTGGATAGAACTGAATTCATACTTGTAGAAAGTGAATTGCTGTGGAAGCTGACTGATGTTTTGTGCTAGTACACCTCTCTCTTTGTAGAGATTTTAGATACTGCTATATTCTGATGTAAAGATGGAATAAAAGCTAGTCTAATGTAACTTGCAGGACACCTGACATGAAAATTGTTACATCTGCCTCAAAGCTTGCAAAAAAGCAGCTCAGTGCTGGGTCAGGTAAAAGTTCACAAAATGTTTTGATTTTAGAGTGGTTTACATTCCCCACCTAAATAAGGCCTTATTCACACTACATTTTTTGAATCAGTTTATTTTTTTCATGTTATGTTTATGTAACACAAAAATGTTTCAGAAACGTTTTGGAAAATGTCTTGTTAAAATTGTGGCAAAATGCTCTGACACTATAATGCAATCAGTTGTGAGGTTTACAGATGGAAACAGTTGATTTAAAATGTCACAAAAGTGCAGCACTCTGTACAGTACTTTTGTGACATGTGAATTGATGATGGACGGGAATTCATGAACCACAAGGACAAACAGGCGAAACATCCAAACACTAAATTCTGGGGGCAAAGCAGGGTACACACATCTGGGGGCAAACTACCGGGGTGAACTGCTGGGGGTGAAACATCCGGGGGCGAACTTCCGGGGGCGAAAAATCTGGGGGCGAAACACCCGGGGACGAACTGCTGAGGACGCTGCATTACCATTAAAGGAGGTAGATCCCCGTAATGTACTGGAGGCCATAGGAAGTACCACAGGAGAGGTTTTGACAGTACAAAAGGGCAGGTCACTCTCCATGTGACAACTGACTTCGGGAACAGATGATCTGATGTCTAGGGTGAAACAGACAGAGGAGTGTGTAACCGTGGCAGAGCTAAACAGGGAGGACGCTGAGGAACCACATGATACAGTCCGACCTGGTAGCGTGCTGTGTGACAGTGAATGAAGTACAAGGAAAGAGGAAGAGAAGTGTAATGTTGAACATGTGATTAATGCTGTGAAAAACTTGGATGTGCTGAGAAATGGAAAAAGTAAAGCTGTTAGTTTCAAGTTGGAATGGCCTGTGTCTCGATTCATGCAAAATCGTTTGCAGACAGCCTTCAGTGGTGCAGAAGAGATCCTGATGATGCTGGACCTGAAGTCACAGGTATGCTGACTAATGGTCATTATTTTCATGTGATGGGAGGCCAGGGCCTAGAAGCCCCAATGACCTTGGCCATGACTACAGCCCTGGTCCTCCCTCACACTTATGTACAGGAATATAACTGCTATAATACTGCCCCCTCTGTACAAGAAAATATCTACTATAATACTGCTCCTATGTACAGTACAAGAATATAACTACTATAATACTGCTCCTATGTACAGGAATATAACTGTTATAACACTGTCCCCTATGTACAAGAATGTAACTGCTATGATACTGCTCCTATGTACAAGAATATAAGTACTATAATACTGCCCCCTATGTACAAGAATATAACCACTATAATACTACCCCTATGTACAAGAATATAACTACTATAATACTGCCCTTATATGCAAGAATATAACTACTATAATACTGTCCCTATATACAAGAATATAACTACTATAATACTGCTTGCTTTGTTCAAAAATATAACTATAATGTTGCCCTTTGTCTATAAAAATACTTATTTAAATCTGCCCTGCTATGACCAGGAATATGACTATTACTACAATTGTTTAAATAATGTTAGAAGAGTTTTGATATACCACATAACTGAAGTGCCCTTTTACTTAGTATATTAGTATACTATGTGTCACCAGGTCCCTGCATGGAACTGTAAAAAGGCAATTTATTAAAGAGAGGTACAGTTGTATTTTTATCCCAATTACATTATATCTTGTATCTATGTCCTGTAGTCAGCGCCAGAATATTGTTCGGTTCTCATCACGATGTATTTGAAGGTAACCCTTATATGACACTTGAACATTCCCCAGGAGAACCTTTCTCTCATTACTAACTTTGACATGAGCTATATATAGTGTCAGATTTCCAATTCCCTGGGCCACATCACTTTGTATTCCTTGTTACTCTTTTCAAATAGATCCTTTCCGCTCCATACCTATAGAAAGAGGCAATGTAAAAATACCAGACTAAGTAAATTCTGACCTCTGCCATTTCAGGTAAGTTCATTCTCTATTAATCTTAAAGGTCACTCAGAAGAATTCTAGACATAAAAAGTAGGTCATGATTATTCCCTATATATCATAAGTAAGACCTCCTGTAGTATCTGTGTAGTATCTGGCATGAATACATTAACTGTAAATCCCATAAGTTGCTAGGTGGGCCATCAGTTAATCAGACTTGTTTTACCAAAATATCTCACAGATGGTCAATAGGTTTGAGATCTGGAGAAATTGTGGGTCAAGCCAACACCTTGAACTTTTTGTCATGTTCCTTCAACCATACATTTTTTGCAGTATGTCCAGGGCATTATGATACTGGAAAAAGTCCCTGCCATTGGGAAATCTCATTATCACGAAGAATTGTACTTGGTCAGCAAAATTTTCTAGGCTAGAGCAGCATCCATATGAATACAAGAATACCAAGACCTTAAGTTTCCCAGCAAAACATTGTCCAAAGTGTCTTTTCCTACTGCTTGTCTTCTTCTATAGTGAAGTTTAGAGTCATATCTTCCCCAGGTAAAAGATGTCTCCGACTGTCTACATGTTGTAAAAGAAAATGTTTTCACCATTCACATCAGGCCACTTTCTTCCATTGCTCCCAGGTCCAGTTCTAATGCTCATTTGTCCTTCGTAGCTGTTTGGACTGTGAACAAGAGACACCATGGGCGTCTCACAGCTATGCAGAACACAATGTAGTGTGTTCTGACACTTTTCTCTCATAACCAGCATTATTTTCAAGACCTCTCAAACATCTATGGGCCTTGGGTGACCATGATTATCTTGGACCTCTTTTGGTAGGAATTAATCATTGCATAATGAGAAGATAAGACTTTCCATAAAGATGCTCTGGTGCTATTATATAGAAAACGTGTCCATTATCAATACCTATGAATCTTTACTCTTGTCCCCTTTTTCTTGCTTCCAACACATCAACCTCAAGGACTGACACCTTTTGAAAAGGTCACATTGCTGCTGTTGCCAATCTGTCTGAAGAGTATCTTGGTAAAACAGGTACTTTCCTGGTGCAATTCACATTGAAAGAGGAGATTTTGAAGCTGTAGATGGTTTTTAGTCTATTATTATTGTCTCAAAACAGATAATTCGGGCTTCAATGGATCCTTTCTTCATATCATCATCATTAAGCCAAAGAACAATGAAATTGAGACATCCCTGTATCATACATCTTTCCTGCATCAAAATGGAGTATTCTTCAGATTATAGGCTTGCATCTAAATCTATCTGATCAGAAGAGCGGATTCACTGAACTTCAAAACATATTGTCTGCTTTGACTCAACAATAAAGGTGTAAATAACATCTATGGCTTCAAACCTCCTCTCCTCTTCTTCCAGTTTGAGTTATATTGACTGTTTATCATATTTGACTAGGATTCCTGGTCTCAAAAAGAAAAAAAACATCAAGAACTCAATTAGAATTTTTTCACACTTCTTGACATGCTGAATCCTTCGACTCTGGATCTCAATTTCCTACATCAAGAAGGTTCCAACTTATCAAAGAGCAGGTTAGCAGATCAAGGTTGCAGACTTATCCTGGACCAATTTTTTAAATCTCACCCAACAATTTACTTCTAGAACTTTTCATTCCTCTACTTATATCGATTCTTCCACTGCACACCACTTTGTATATAAATTTTCAACTTTTCATATTTTGTACTAAGTCATGCCTATTGAAGACATAAGTAGTTTGGAAAGATTATATCATGACCATTTCAGTTAGCCATTAATGGGTATCAAGTCAACTCATGAGAACTCTCAAATTTTATCTTTATAATTTGCACCATCAATTTTTAATCTCTTTGAGATTCATTGAGTTGATACTCTTTTCTTTTAAAAGCTTGAACACTCTTTGCTTGGTGGTAAGGTACATTCTCATCCTGAAAAATGACAACCCAATTTTCTATCAATGATATAAGAAAAGTGTCTTAAATGTCAGTGTATAGTTCTAAAATGACTTTGGAGGTAATTAATGCTGTCTTCCCTGGACCTTTACCTGACAGGCAATCCTGTATCATTTATGATTTGATTTTCATAAAGAAAAAAGTGGATTACTTAGGGGAGGATCAGGAATAAAATAAGAGCAAAAACTGACCAATTTTGATCTGGTGATAGTTCCTGTTTAGTATTGTTTCGATCCAGTCATCTACAATCCAAGATCTCTTTTCTTTAGCTCACTGCAAACATTGTTTTCTTCTGCTTAGCTTATTTCTTACTGTTCCGTCACAAACATTGAACCCGATTTTCTTTCACTTGTATTTAATTTATTTTATTGTGCTTTTCTCAGTTTTCATGCCATATTGCTTTGGGTTTCTATCCTGTGTCTTTTACACCTTCCTTTTCCCTTTATAGCCATCCTTTTCTGGCTTATGTGTTACACATAGCTAAGAACAGCCAAGTCCTTTTTATCACCTTACTTATCAGATAGCCAATCTGAAAGAGTTTTATAATATTTCCCACTATCAATTGATGACATTCTTGTTGTGGTCATGTCTTCTTCCAATTAGCCAAAAGGTCTTTAGAAATTACAGTTAGTTCATCAATGTAACATCTGTGCCAATATGTGCCCCCTCTCTTTCTGCTTTGGATGATGGGCAGCGGTGTGCCGTTATTGCTTCCAATACGTGACAGTGCCAGTCCTATTTTTTCCCTGCTACTATTGGTGCTGCTTTTTAACTCTTTCATGACCTATGAAGTATAGATACGTCATAGGTCGTGTCCCTCCCTTTGATGCGGGATCCGGTGCTGAGCCCGCATCTTTCCCGACTAATGACAGTTGATTTGATCATGTGCCCCTAACAGCCGCAGGTGGAATCGCGATCCATCCGTGGCTGTTAACATGTTAAATGCCGCTGTCAATCTCTAACAGCGGCAGTTAACTTGTGCTTACAGGACTCATGTCCCAAACCATGTCCACCGGCATCCCTGTTAAGTGATCGCAGGGCCTCAATGGGTTGGCATGATAGCCAGGGGTTAGCATTAGATCCCCGTGCTTGTCATTGCAGATCTCCTATGAACACTGGCCAGTGGCTGGAGTTCATAGGAGATGATGATTTCTGCTACACATAGGAGGGCTAATCCCTGCTTTGTATAGCACAGGTGATAGGATGATCGCAGCTTCAAGTCTCATAAGTGGACTATTCAAGCAAGTAAAATGTAAAAAAAAGTTTTATAAAATATAAAAAAAGATAAAATCATCACTCTTTTGACCCATTTAAAATAAAACAATAAAATATATATATACACAGTATATTTGGTATAGCTGCATTCAAAAATATCTAATCTGTCAAAATATAAAAAAACTAGCTGAAGAGCCCGGCGTTGCCTGGGCATAGTAACCAACTTTGGTTAGTTATAACAAATTATAATGATTATATTGCACATAAAAACCATGCATCTAATCCTATCCAGTGTGATACTGACTTCTGAGCTGTGTATCTAATCCTATTCTGTGTGATACTGTCTGCTGAGCCGTGTATCTAATACTATTCTGTGTGATACTGTGTGCTGAGCTGTGTATCTAATCCTATCCTGTGTGATACTGCCTGCTGAGCCGTGTATCTAATCCTATCCTGTGTGATACTGCCTGCTGAGCCGTGTATCTAATCCTATCCTGTGTGATACTGACTGCTAAGCCATGTGTCTAATCCTCTCCTGTGTGATACTGACTGCTGAGCTGTGTATCTAATCCTAACCTGTGTGATACTGACTGCTGAGCCATGTATCTAATCCTATCCTGTGTGATACTGACTGCTGAGCCGTGTATCTAATCCTATCCTGAGTGATACTGGGCTCCCTCTGCAGTCTGTGTCAGAGGGTGGTCTGTGTTGGGACGGTAATAAATTGTGTTATTTCCAGCTCTACAGAAGGACGATAACACCATAGAAATGATAAGAATAATAGGCCTCAGTTACCACAACTGTCTACAAAGAAAACTGTTGCTGATAGCAACCAATCACAGCTCATTTTTCATCTTTTAAACAGCTCTGGGATAGCGTGGCAAGTTTTGAGTGGCGACTTTTGTGCTTCGACGTGTGACTTTGCAAAATTTTGTGGCTGTAGCTACGATGGTGCAGATGCCAATACATACATACACTTTTTTCCCATTATGTAGATAGGGGCAAAATTGGTGAATTGGATCGCGTGGGGTTAAAATTTTGCCTCACAACATAGCCTATGACACTCTCGGGGTCCAGACGTGTGACTGTGCCAAATTTTGTGGCTGTAACTGTGACAGTACGGATGCCAATCCCGGACATACACACATACATACACACATACATACATACTGTACATACATACACACCCACATTGAGCTTTATATATTAGATTAATCTGATCGGTAAATGATGTAATGAGAACAAAAATCAACATCTCAGAAATACGTTTTTTGGTCGCCCCAACATTGTAATAAAATGCAATAACAGGCGATCAAAGCATCATATCTACTTCAAAATGGTATCAATAAAAACATAAGCTCTCACGCAGCTCCACATTCCGAAAAATTGAGACACTATAGGTCTCGGACAATGGCGCCTTTTATTTATTTATTTTTTTTGCAAATTTTGGATTTTGTTTTCATCACTTAAAAAAAATAATTTATACATGTTTGGCATCTGCGTACTCATAATGACATGGAGATTCATAATGGTAGGTCAGTTTTAGCATTTAGTGAACATGGTAAAAAAAAAACTATAAAAAAATTGTGGAATTGCACTTTTTTTTGCAATTTCACTGCACTTGGATATTTTCCCATTTGCCAGTACGCTGTCTGGTAAAATCAATGGAGTCGTTCAAAAGTACAACTCGTCTCTCGAAAAACACGCCCTCACATGGCCACATTGATGAAAAATTAGTAAAGCTATGGCACTGTGAAGAAGGGGAGCAAAAAGCAAAAATGGAAAATCCCAAGGTAGTGAAGGAATTAAGGGAGCTATGAGGTTAATTTTAGTCTAACTATGCCAGATCCATTTTCAAATAGATAGTCAAATTTTATGGATTTTTATAGGGTCCCTCACCATTATCTTTACCGTTCCAATAATTTTGACAATAAGATGTTGAAAACACTGGAGGTCTATACAGTCAAGCATCATGAATCATGCATCAAGACCTCAATTTACCATGTACCATTTTATGTGAAAGGGGTATTGAAACCCCTTAGGCAAATACTCAATTTTTATACCCCTTAAAGCATGGATAATACTGACCATGACTAACTCTTTAAAAAACAACTTGATATTCATGAGCTGGTAAATGTGTACTTGATATGTAAAGTGCACCTGTCTGTTTAACTAGCCGTGATATAGCGACTTTCCATGAATATTCAGAATGTATTATTACATTAAGCCATTTACTTTATCTGCTGTTTCCCAGTCATTGTTCTTCTATTCATGTGAGTATATCTTGCAGATATTTTAATGCACAGGGAAATGGAGACATTGACTTGGAAATGCATTATGAATATGCAAAGCTAGGCAGCATATGGACAGATAATTCTGACAAATTGGAGGTGTTGTACCAAAGGTAACATGACTGAGGATACAATTACAGATATCAGATTAAAATTCCCTTTTGTGTTAATAGAAGGATATGGGAGCTATTCACTGTAATTAGAAATCATTTGGAATAAGATTGCATTGTGAGTCTGAAACACTATTTCTGTTTATTCTATTTGCAGTTGAAATTCGCCTGCAATTTTCTTTATTATACTCCACGACAATGAAATGGAGTGATGTTTATTGTCTGCAATGGGACACTAAGTGTGTCGTTCATGTAAAAATGGAAATATCTGCTTTACAAATCACCCATTATACAAAAATTGATGGTGCTTTCCATGCTTCAACTACATCTATCTTAGAGATAGTGTTTTTTTAACAGTGAACCTTGTGGTTAGGCATGATATTACAAGTGAAATATTATTTAATAAATTAATATAAAATATAATCAAGTCTTCTTGATGGGGCAGAGACACATTTCTATCTTTAAAAATGTTCTCTTTTGCTTTTATGCTTGCATTCCTCAAATCCCATAATCAGAACCTTCTTACGGGTATTGGAAATGTGGCATATCTTAAAATACTCCAGAAATTAACCTCAAGACTGTAGTCGGTGTGGACCCACTGCGCAACTGGTCAGGCTTACTCTGGAGGGGCGTATCTAAGTAGCTACTTGTTTTTTACTAATGCCTCTAACGGTAAGGATAGGCTTGGCCATTAAGATAGCCACCTGATGCCACTCCAGGGTAGTCCCCGGACTTCCGGAAGCTGACTGAGGGGTCAGAGGCAGAACACGAGGTACAGAGGGCAATGACAGAGATGTGGTAAAACAGTCTGAGGTCAGGGCAGGCAGCACAGGTTCAAATTATGAAGCTGGGGTCAGGTGTGGAGAGATCAGACAAAATGACAAGACAAGCTGGGTCGGTAACAGGAGAGACAAACAACAAAGCACCTTGACTGGGAACTAGGTACGAACTGCAAGCTGGAACCAAAGATCAGGAAAGGAGTAGAGGGAGGAGCTGCCTGATATATCCTCTGCTGGCAGGGAATAGGCCATGGAAACAGAACTCTGCAGGAAACAGCACAGCTAAATCCATGCAGAGTCTAGACATGCCTCTATATATCATACATCGCTCCTGTGTCCGTGGCTCAACCCTGCAGCCGGCATCTATATGTACTGCGCTCGTGTCTGGGCTATAGCTCAGCGCGTGTGCATTGTGCATGATGCCTGTGCTGCAGTGCAGGACTTGCGGATGCGTGGGCGCATGAGCAGAGGGCGCCATCACCATTGGTCATGTGACCAGGTTCAGGGGCTATGTTAAGGTCCTGTGTGGACTTTCTCACCAACTTCCTCTTGACAAAGCAGCCTGGTGCGCCACGAAAAGCGCGTCAGGGTGACGCTGCTGGGTTTTCCTTCTCCCCTCCCTGGTAAGCTCCTCTGTGGTAATTTTGGACCTTATGTGGCTGCATATTGTGGATCACCATCACCTCATGTTTAACTTCCCTGCCATGGTCTTATTTGGCCTCTGACCCTATTACACAGCCTTTGGGCGCTATTAATGTATACTGATATGGGTGTCTGGGTATATGTCTACATTGGGGATGTTTGCTGGGATGGTTTCCATCATGGTAGGAGGAGTCCGTGACGTCTGGGTTCATACCGTCTGCACTGTCTGATTGGCACCTTGTTATTTATATGTGTTATAACTTATCTGTAGTACTTTGTCCTAAATACATTTTGATAATTTTAAATGCAATTTACCCCATGCTCTTGTCCTTCCTCCTGGATTTCATAATCAAGTGGATGCAGCAGGTAGATGCAGTAGTGCTGAAAGTACTGCAAGAGGCAACTCAGCGAGATGTTGTGCAGGGGGCACGAAGAGACACAATATGGCCAACAGCAAAACACATATAGCGTTCAGTAAATGTCAGAAAGTCAGTGATATGATCCAATATACATAATCAATATATATAATACAAATAAAGTACATATATATTCACCCCAATATGCAGAAAATATGTATAAATATATTATCAATATAAAGTGTCCTGTGCACATATAAATAAATCATTTATTAATTATATCCCATAAGTTAGTGTGGTAATGTTTATTTGTTTCAATATGCAACCACCTTCAAAAATAAAAAAGTGCTCAGTGCAAAAAATATAAGAGGCTATATAGCATACACTACATAGGAATAAGAGATGAACAAGAAATTAAAATATTAAGTGCAAAAAGAAATGATAGCTTAATGCTACTATGGATCACCAATGACTAGAGTTGAGCGACTTTTGTTTTTTTAGGGTCGCGTTTCGTTTCGTGAAACCCGACTTTTCCAAAAGTCGGGTCGAGCAAGATCGTCCAATTATAGGGAAAAGTCGGGGTCGTCCCGAAACACGAAACCCAATGTAAGTCAATGGGGAATAAAAGTCGGCAGTGAGAGGAGGACAGGAAACACACCAACAGTGCCCATTTGAATGCCAAAAGCATCAATTCTTCTTACTTAAGCTTGTCAACCTTAATTAACTTCATAATACAAGTTACGCACTGAAAAATGGGGGTTATTTGGCTAAAGTTGTGGGGGGGAGGGCTGGCTCCAGGTTTTCATGTGCCCTGGGCGAAAGAGCGCCCCTTTAACACATAATACCACAACTCATCATGCTCCGATACGGCAGAGAAATAGCGGTATAGTACAATGAAAAATACCTCACTTTTTACATCTCATGACGAGGCCCATCTATTTCTCCATACAGAATCATTGGTCCCATATAATGTTTGAAACAGTATATGATGAGCTCCACATAATGCTACAGTATATGTTGGTCCCCATGGATGAAGCTCCACTGTCTTATGGGCCCAAATAATGCTCCAAACATAATGGGCCCCATTTCTAATGCTCTAGTGTATAATGGGCCCTGTAAATGCTGCTCCAGTGTCTGATGTCCACCTTTGGAATGTTCCAGTGTATGGTGGGCCCCATCTATCATTCTCAGACGGTGTTAGGCCCAGTATGGATTGCACGTGATTGCACAAAGGTTAGAAAGGGTACCGTATCCCCGGATAACATGTAGGGATAGCGTACACATTCAAAATATATGTCTCAGGAGGCAGGCTCAGACGGTGTTAGGCCCAGTATGGATTGCACGTGATTGCACAAAGGTTAGAAAGGGTACCGTATCCCCAGATAACATGTATGGATAGCGTACACATTCAAAATATATGTCTCAGGAGGCAGGCTCAGACGGTGTTAGGCCCAGTATGGATTGCACGTGATTGCACAAAGGTTAGAAAGGGTACCGTATCCCCGGATAACATGTATGGATAGCGTACACATTCAAAATATATGTCTCAGGAGGCAGGCTCAGACGGTGTCAGGCGCAGTATGGATTGCACGTGATTGCACAAAGGTTAGAAAGGGTACCGTATCCCCAGATAACATGTATGGATAGCGTACACATTCAAAATATATGTCTCAGGAGGCAGGCTCAGACGGTGTCAGGCACAGTATGGATTTGACGGCCCAGATTACACAGCGGAGGAGCAGGGAGAGGTAAAGATTGCAAATGCTGGGGCCCTGCCCAAGCAAGGGGGGCCCACTCGTGGGCGTCGGTACTGGCACTGGGCCCCTCATAGTACAGCGGTGTGTCTGACGGCGGGTGTGCACCACCACCGTCAGAGACACTTGATTGCACTATGAGGGACCCTGTGCCAGTGCCCGCGCCCAAGAGTCGGCCTACCCACCTGTCCAGGCAACGGCACTCGCACGGTGTCGTGCGCTAGGTGGTGACCCCGGCCATGGGGGGGGAGGCAGCACAGTTAGGGAGTTTTAGAAAGTGGCATATGTTGATGTTGGACATTCAGCTGATGCAAAAGGCGAAATAGGTCAAGTCCCAGGAAGAGGTGGACCAAAGCAAGCCATTTTTCTGTCACCCTATGTGTCATCAGGGGAAGGTGGGGCAAAATCCTTGGAAACCCATGCGTGGTTCATTTTAATGAAGGTTAGATCATCCACATTTTGGGTTGACAGACGGGTCCTTTTTTCTGTCAGGATTGATCCAGCTGCACTGAAGACTCTTTCCGATAGCACACTTGCAGCTGGGCAAGCGAGCTCCTGTAAGGCATATTGGGCCAATTCAGGCCAGGTATCCAGTTTAGCGGCCCAATAGTCAAAGGGGAATGACCTGTGTGGGAGAACATCGATATGGGAGGAAAAGTAGTTTGTAACCATAGTTGACAACTGCTGTCTCCTGTCACTTTCCATCGATGCAGTATTACCAGTTGTGTGAGCGGTATTTGAAAAATCAGTCCACAACATTGTCATGAAACCCCTGTCTCCAACGCCACTTCTGCTGTGTGCACCACGAACACCTCTGCCAAGCTGCCCCCGGCCCGTACGGCTCGTGTGAGAACCATCACCGCTGCTGTGTGCTGGGAATGCCTCAAGCAACCGATTTACCAGAGTTGCTTGTTTATTAGCCAATATTAGGTCAAGGTTCTCCTGTGGCATGATGTTTTGTAATTTGCCTTTATAGCGTGGATCCAGGATGCTGGCCAACCAGTAGTCGTCATCGTTCATCATTTTGGCAATGCGGGGGTCCCTTTTTAGGATCCGCAAGGCATAATCTGACATGTGGGCCAATGTTCCCGGTGTCAATGATGCACTGCGAGTGCTGGGTGGAGGAGCACTTTCTGGCAAATCCACATCCCTCCAGTCACGCGCAAACCCTGTACCAGACCTTGCCACGCCAACATTTTCACTTGCCCCACGAGATGCATCCTCCTCCCCTAAGTAATCATCCCCATCATCATCCTCCTCCTCCTCTTCTTCCTCCACCTCGTCCAGGAGAGGTCCCTGAGCAGACAATGGCTGAATGTCATCAAGGATTCCCTCCTCCTCTTCCTCATCAACATTGGCTGCAGACGCCTGCTCCTTAAGGTGCGTCAAAGTTTGCATGAGCAGACGCATAAGTGGGATGCTCATGCTTAGGATGGTGTCGTCTGCGCTTACCAGCCGTGTGCATTCCTCAAAACACTGAAGGACTTTACAGAGGTCTTTCAGCTTCGACCACTGCACACCTGTCAACTCCATGTCTGCTCTCAAAGTGCCTGGCCGTGTATCCTCCCACAAATGCATTATGGCCTGCCTCTGTTCGCACAGCCGCTCCACCATGTGCAGGGTGGAGTTCCACCTTGTTGCAATGTCGATAATGAGGCGGTGGTTGGGAAGGTGGAGCAATCGCTGCAGCTTCTGCATGCGAAAGGAGTGTACAGGCGACCGGCGGATGTGCGCGCACAGTCTTCGCACCTTCTGGAGCAGGGCTGTTTACTCCGGATAATTTTTGAGGAAGCACTGCACCACCAGGTTCAAGGTGTGAGCCAAGCAAGGTATGTGGCTGAGTTTTGAAAGGGCTATGGCTGCCACAAAATTACGGCCGTTATCACTAACTACCTTGCCTGCCTCAAGATGTACACTGCCCAGCCATGACTCAGTTTGTCGCTTCAAGTACTCGGCCAGCACCTCGGCGGTGTGTCTGTCGCCCAAACACATCATCTGCAACACAGCCTGCTGACGCTTTCCACTAGCTGCTCGATAGGGGGACACATCGTGTGCAACAGTGGCAGCTGCAGATGGAGTGCTCGTACGACTGCGCTCTGTGGACGAGCTTTCGCTTCTGGAGGAGGAGGAGGGTCGAACGCCTACAGCCAACTGTTTCCTATACCGTGGGCTAGGCAGCACTGTCCCACCACCGCTGTCCCCTGTTGACCCTGCATCCACCACATTAACCCAGTGCGCAGTGATGGACACGTAACGGCCCTGGCCATGCCGACTGGACCATGCATCAGTTGTGAGGTGCACCTTTCCGCTCACTGACTGCTTGAGTGCATGGACAATGCGGTCTTTCACATGATGGTGGAGGGCTGGGATGGCTTTGCGAGAGAAGAAGTGGCGACTGGGTAGGTCATAGCGTGGTACTGCATAGGCCATGAGTTCGCGGAAAGCTGTGCTTTCCACCAACCGAAAGGGCATCATCTCAAACGAGATTAGTTTGGCAATGTGGGCGTTCAAACCCAGTGTACGCGGATGAGAGACTGAGTACTTTCTTGACCTACTCATAGTGTCTGGGAGGGTGAGCTGGACTTGAGAGCTGCATATGGTGGAAGTAGCGGTGGACAGGGCGGACTGAGAGAGGGTTGATGATGGTGATGGAGTTGGTGTTCTTTCTGATGGCCTAGAATCAGTCTTTCGTTGATATAACAGTGGGATTCCCTGACTGCTGTGGCCTTGCAACGACACCTCAACATTTGCTGCTGTGCTAACCGGTGGGCTTACAGTGGGGGAAACAATGTAGCGTTGCTGACTACCTTCGTTGTGATCAGTTGCACATGTGGCACTTGAGGTTTGGTGTTGTGTCCACACTTACAAGTGCATGCTGGTTAAATGTCTAAGCATGCAACTGGTATTCAAATTTTTCAGATTTTTCCCTCGGCTAAAGGTCTTTGCGCACTTCTTACAGATAACCTTGGCCTGATCATGAGGATTTTGTTCAAAAAAGTGCCACACTGCACTCTTCCTACTTTGGCAGACATTTTGCGGCCTAGCACGCTGTGATCTTTTGACCCTCTGGACAAGCTGTCCAGCAACTCTTTTGATGTTTGGAACCTGTCTTTGGAGTGCTCCGGAACTGCCAGATAACAGCTGTTGCGATGTCGATGTCTGCTGTGGATGCTCCTCATCTGAGCTATTGGAAGCAGCACCCTCTTCCCCCAATGGATGCCAATCTGGGTCAACAACTGGGTCATCCATCACCTCCTCTTCTATGTCATGTGCACCTTCCTCTGTGTCACCGTGTATGGTGGTTTAGTGTGCGGGAAGGGGCACCTGAGTCTCATCAGGGTCAGAATCTGGCTCTGTACACTGCGAGGACAATGTAGTGCTCTGAGTGAATGTACCAGCAGAATCATCCATCAGCGGCTGTGCATCAGTGCACTCCATGTCAGATTCATCTTGGCCTGGGTAATTCACCATTTCACTTGATAATCCAGGCATGGTATGTGAAAACAGCTCCATGGAGTAATCAGTAGTATGGCCTGCGTCATCCTTCAATCTTGGTTGGGTTGAAGGACACAAGGAAAGGTGTGGTTCATGAACATGAGCCTCCAATGACGACTCAGTGCTTTTACTTTTTACAACTGAAGAAGAGGAGGCGATAGAGCTGGAGGCTGAGTCAGCAATGTAAGACAAAACTTTTTCCTGATGCTCTGGCTTTAAAAGCGGTTTGCCAACTCCTAGAAAACTAAGCGTTCGAGGCCTTATGTAGCCAGACGATGACGCAGGGTCAGCACCTCCTGCATTCGGTCCTATTTTGCTCTTGCCACTACCATCAGATCCACCACCAACACCATCATTACCAGCTGCCAACCCCCGCTCAATTCCACGGCCTCTTCCACCAGCCTTCCTCATTTTTGGTAGAAATGTAGACAAAATCCAACAAACTATATAGTAATGTAAAACAAGGTACAAGGTGTCTATAGGACAGGGGAGATTTTGAATTTCTGCAGACACTTGTGGACAGTTTTGTATTGTGTGAGGCCCACTGATATCTGAGCGCTATGTCACAGGCTCGATGTCACAGCTGTGACAAAAGTGACGAGAGGATAAGGGAGATTTTGAATTTCTGCAGACACTTGTGGACAGTTTTGTATTGTGTGAGGCCCACTGATATCTGAGCGCTATGTCACAGGCTCGATGGCACAGCTGTGACAAAAGTGACGAGAGGATAAGGGAGATTTTGAATTTCTGCAGACACTTGTGGATAGTTTTGGATTGTGTGAGGCCCACTGATATCTGAGCGCTATGTGACAGGCTCGATGGCACAGCTGTGACAAAAGTGACGAGAGGATAAGGGAGATTTTGAATTTCTGCAGACACTTGTGGACAGTTTTGTATTGTGTGAGGCCCACTGATATCTGAGCGCTATGTCACAGGCTCGATGGCACAGCTGTGACAAAAGTGACGAGAGGATAAGGGAGATTTTGAATTTCTGCAGACACTTGTGGACAGTTTTGGATTGTGTGAGGCCCACTGATATCTGAGCGCTATGTGACAGGCTCGATGGCACAGCTGTGACAAAAGTGACGAGAGGATAAGAGAGATTTTGAATTTCTGCAGACACTTGTGGACAGTTTTGGATTGTGTGAGGCCCACTGATATCTGAGCGCTATGTCACAGGCTCGATGGCACAGCTGTGACAAAAGGGACTAGAGGATAAGGGAGATTGGATTGCTTTTAAAAAAGCAGTTTGCGGAGCAGTGGGTAAACAGCAATGCCAGCCTGTCAGGAAGCCTTAAAAGGCAGCCCAACAACCAACACCACTGATACACCACAATATAGCCTCCCCTTGCACTGCACACAAAGTGACTGGTGTGTTGTGCAGGCCAAATTGCTAGCAGCAGAAGCAGTTTTTTTTTCTTCTCAGGACAAAAAAAAAAAATTGAGATTGCTTTTAAAAAAGCAGTTTGCGGAGCAGTGGGTAAACAGCAATGCAGGAATGTCAGGAAGCCTTAGAAGGCAGCCCAACAACCAACACCACTGATACACCACTATATAGCCTCCCCTTGCACTGCACACACAGTGACTGGTGTGTTGTGCAGGCCAAATCGCTAGCAGCAGAAGCAGTTTTTTTGTCTTCTTCCCTGCCTAACGCTCTCCCTACAGAATCAGCAGCAACCTCTCCCTATACTGAGATCGGCAGAAGTAAGATGGCGGTCGGCGTGCACGCCCTTTTATACCCCCTGTGACGCCCACCAAAGCAAGCCAATCACTTGCATGCCCTTCTGAAAGATGGTGGTGACCCCTGCCTATGTCATCACGTTGCCCACAGTGTCCGTGGATCCTGATTGGCTGAAAAAGAGCGCAAAACAAACTTTTGAAACGCGACTTTGGCGCGTAAGTCGCCGACCTCGTGGCCGACCTCATCCTAGGGTCGGGCTTCGATTCATGAAACCCGACTTTGCCAAAAGTCGGCGACTTTTGAAATTTTTCGACCCGTTTCGCTCAACTCTACCAATGACCACTGTCAGCCACCAACACCAATGTTGAATTGGAGTGTTGTGTGCAGGGACAGGAGGAGACTCTGGTCAGTAACCATATGAAGTGACATTGTTTCATTCACTCAATTATACTGCAACATTGGTGTTGGTGGCTGGCAGTGGTCAGCGGTGATCCATAGTAGCGTTAAGTTATCATTTCTTTTTGCACTTAATATTTTATTTTATTGTTCATCTCTTATTCCTATGTAGTGTAGGCTATATAGCCTCTTATATTTTTTGCACTGAGCACATTTTTATTTTTGAAGGTGGTTGCATATTGAAATAAACATTACCACACTAACTTATGGGATATAATTAATAAATGATTTATTTATATGTGCACAGGACACTTTATATTTATAATATACAGTGGGGCAAACAAGTATTTAGTCAGTCAGCAATAGTGCAAGTTCCACCACTTAAAAAGATGAGAGGCGTCTGTAATTTACATCATAGGTAGACCTCAACTATGGGAGACAAACTGAGAAAAAAAAATCCAGAAAATCACATTGTCTGTTTTTTTTTCATTTTATTTGCATATTATGGTGGAAAATAAGTATTTGGTCAGAAACAAAATTTCATCTCAATACTTTGTGATATATCCTTTGTTGGCAATGACAGAGGTCAAACGTTTTCTGTAAGTCTTCACAAGGTTGCCACACACTGTTGTTGGTATGTCGGCCCATTCCTCCATGCAGATCTCCTCTAGAGCAGTGATGTTTTTGGCTTTTCGCTTGGCAACACGGACATTCAACTCCCTCCAAAGGTTTTCTATAGGGTTGAGATCTGGAGACTGGCTAGGCCACTCCAGGACCTTGAAATGCTTCTTACGAAGCCACTCCTTCGTTGCCCTGGCGGTGTGCTTTGGATCATTGTCATGTTGAAAGACCCAGCCACGTTTCATATTCAATGCCCTTGCTGATGGAAGGAGGTTTGCACTCAAAATCTCACGATACATGGCCCCATTCATTCTTTCATGTACCCGGATCAGTCGTCCTGGCCCCTTTGCAGAGAAACAGCCCCAAAGCATGATGTTTCCACCACCATGCTTTACAGTAGGTATGGTGTTTGATGGATGCAACTCAGTATTCTTTTTCCTCCAAACACGACAAGTTGTGTTTCTACCAAACAGTTCCAGTTTGGTTTCATCAGACCATAGGACATTCTCCCAAAACTCCTCTGGATCATCCAAATGCTCTCTAGCAAACTTCAGATGGGCCTGGACATGTACAGGCTTAAGCAGTGGGACACGTCTGGCACTGCAGGATCTGAGTCCATGGTGGCATAGTGTGTTACTTATGGTAGGCCTTGTTACATTGGTCCCAGCTCTCTGCAGTTCATTCACTAGGTCCCCCCGCGTGGTTCTGGGATTTTTGCTCACCATTCTTGTGATCATTCTGACCCCACGGGGTGGGATTTTGCGTGGAGCACCAGATCGAGGGAGATTATCAGTGGTCTTGTATGTCTTCCATTTTCTAATTATTGCTCCCACAGTTGATTTCTTCACTCCAAGCTGGTTGGCTATTGCAGATTCAGTCTTCCCAGCCTGGTGCAGGGCTACAATTTTGTTTCTGGTGTCCTTTGACAGCTCTTTGGTCTTCACCATAGTGGAGTTTGGAGTCAGACTGTTTGAGGGTGTGCACAGGTGTCTTTTTATACTGATAACAAGTTTAAACAGGTGCCATTACTACAGGTAATGAGTGGAGGAAAGAGGAGACTCTTAAAGAAGAAGTTACAGGTCTGTGAGAGCCAGAAATCTTGATTGCTTGTTTCTGACCAAATACTTATTTTCCACCATAATATGCAAATAAAATGAAAAAAAAACAGACAATGTGATTTTCTGGATTTTTTTTTCTCAGTTTGTCTCCCATAGTTGAGGTCTACCTATGATGTAAATTACAGACGCCTCTCATCTTTTTAAGTGGTGGAACTTGCACTATTGCTGACTGACTAAATACTTTTTTGCCCCACTGTATGTATACATATTTTCTGCATATTGGGGTGAATATATACGTACATTACTTTCATTATATATATTGGATCATATCACTGATTTTCTGACATTTATTGAACGCTATATGTGTTTTGCTGTTGGTCATATTGTGTCTCTTCGTGCCCCCTGCACATCAATTGTGCATTTGTTTTGAACGTATTTTTATATAAAAATTGTGAGATATAAATAAAATTCTTGTGATAATACACTGTCTTCAGTATCCTTGATTTTTTGGATGTGAATTATAATAATAAAAATAGTCAGTACTCTGACTATTTTGGTTTTGGTTTTATATCTTTTTGATATTTTGAGTCTTTTTGATTATATATTTTTCTATTGTTGGTATCTTTTTCCATCTAGGTATTTAACTCAGCGAGATGGCCTGACACGAGGAGAAGCAGCACAGTGACTGCAATGAGTAGGATGGCGCTGAGAAGGCATGCAAGTTATTGGCATGACAATGTATTACACTTTTTAGTTAACCGCATTGTATGATTTAGCTACCTTCTTTCATATAGTGGAAGGCCAGGCAATCCTTTTATAAAATACAATGTGCCCTTTAAAAAGGCCTTTGATGACAATGTGATGGATGATGGAAGAAATGCACATGCACACAGATGACAGTTCTATAATTTCACTCATAGAGAGGAAACAAGCTTGATTCCATAATTCTTCCATAAGGCAATATGCTTGGCAGTTTCAGAAGCTCACATGTGCAAAAGGCTTGAACAGAGGTAGGAAGTTGGTATAAAAATGGGTAACACCTGGCATACTTTACTTGTGGCAAACACTTTACTTGATCTGTTGTCAATCTTCTCTGAAGCACTTTGTGTGTATCCTTTGAAGTGCACCACAATCATAGTGTTTCTTACAGCCCTTTTCAATGCCATCTCTTTCTTCAGCATTGCCCTACAGTAGCTCTGTCTGGCAATTTGCGCATTCTTGTAGCCTTCTGTTTCAGTTGACAAGCATCACTGCCTCACACACAGGCATTAGATTCTAGTGTTATCTGCAGTAGAAATCCTCTCTCAAATACTCAACACTCACACTTCACGCTTAACACTTTACTTACAGGAACAAGCCTCTGTTAGGCCAAACCTCACCCCCTCTCAGTAACGACAGTGTTCTTCATTTGGGCCAGTCTGTACAGTACAGGCAGGCAGTTTTGTTTAAACTCTTTACATGCTCATTTTTTGTCTTTTCTAAAGCCAAAGAGCTGTACACACTATAAGTGAGTACTACTCACTAGAGATGAGCGACTTTGCCTCCGGGAGGGTCGAGTCGGGTTTCGGACCACCTGACTTTTCCAAAAGTCGAGTCGAACAAAAGCGGCTGACTATCGGCAAAAGTCGGATTTCCAACCGAAATCCAAACCCAATGCAAGTCATTTGGGAATAAAAGTCGGCAGTGAGTGGAGCACAGTAAACACACCTACAGTGCCCATTTCAATGGCAACGACATCAATTCTTATTACTTATGCTTGTCAACCTTAATTTAATTTATAATAGTAGTAACACATTGAAAACTGGGGGTTATTTGGCTAAAATTGTTGTGGGGGGGTACAGCCCAGTTAGGGAGGTGGAAAAACTGGCATATGTTGAGGTGTAGGCTGGACGATCAGCAGCTGCAAATGGAGGAATTGGAGAAGTCGGAGGAAGAGGATGACAAAGCGAGCCATTTTGCTGGCAACCTATGTGTCATCGGGGGAAGGTGGTGCAAAATCCTTTGAAACCCATGCATGGTTCATTTTAATGAAGGTGAGATCACCTACATTTTGGGTCGACAGCCGGGTCCTTCTTTCTTTCAGGATTGATCCAGCAGCACTGAAAACTCTTTCTGATAGCACGCTACCAGCAGGGCAAGCGAGCTCCTGTAAGGCATATTGTGCCTATTCAGGCCAGGTGTCCAGTTTACAGGCACAGTAGTCAAAGGGGAATGAACTGTGAGGGAGATCATCAATAGGGGAGGAGAGGTAATTTTGAACAATAGTTGACAACTGCTGCTGTCATGATCCAGGACGGGGTTTCACTTTGGCCTGTCCTGGTCTGACTGGGGGTTAATTGTTCCGCCTCTCCCTGGCAGAGGGCGGCTATTTAATGTTCAATGGAACTAGGTCCGGTGTCAGTTATACTCCTGCCCTCGGCTGAGTTAGTTGACCTTGTGCATACGTGTGCCTTGTGCCTGATATCTTGCTTGCTTGTTTGGTTTTGATCTGGTTCTGTCCCTGTTACGAGTTCTGCCTGTCCCTCTTGTACAGCACTACCTCTCGTGTATGACTCTCTGCTTGTGACCCGACTTCTCTCTGCTCGTCCCCTTGGTACCGCGTCGCCCTCTTGTGTATGACTTTTGGCTTTGTCTGACCTCCCGTCTGTTTACCCCTCCTGTACCTCGCTGTCTGTACTGTGAATGACCTCTGTTTTGCCCGACTCTGAGTTTTCTGTCTTCTCTGAAAGCAGGATGCTAAGCCCCGCCCCTTGCAGTCACATGACCGTAGGTCCCGTGCCGGCTTGCTAAACTTCATCACTAAAGTCCTGTGCACCTATACTTTCTGGCTATCCTGGTCCCCAGGGGTCCCTACAGTGCGGGTGAGTCCCTGCTCAGCGGTGGCTGTAGGCCAGCGCTGTCAGGATCCTGATAGCTGTCTCCTGTCTGTTGCAATCGATTCAGTATTACCAATCGTGTGAGCGTTACTTGAGAAATCAGTCCACAACATGGACATGAAACCTCTGTCTCCAACGCCACTTCGGCTGTGTGCACCACGAACACCTCTTCCATTTTGCCCAGTACGTCTCGTATTAGAACCTGCACCATGGCTGTGTGCTGGGAATGCCTCTAACAAACGGTTTACCAGAGTTGCTTGTTTGTTCGCCAATATTAGCTCTAGTGTTATGAATGGGTCACCGAGGAGGATGGCAGGAACAGGCTAAGCCACCAGAAAACCAGAGAGGCTGGTAACTAAGCGGATTACAGACCCCTGATCCTATCCACACAACTAGCATTAGCCGTGGAGCGTACCTACGATGCACTAGATGCCTTGGCACAGCCGGAGAGCTAACTAAGCCTAAAGCAAGAAAGGTGAAATCTAAACTGCCCCGGAGCAGACCCCAAAAGGAATAGATAGCCCCCAAACATATATTGTCGGTGAGACAAGATGAAACACAAACGCAGGCAGAAAAATAGACTGAGCAAACGATGGGGCCCAAACTGACTAGACAGGATAGGGAAGGAAAGACACTGTCTGCAATCACGCAAAACGTAACTGGAAGAGGCAAACGGAGAGAAATGGGGTTAAGGATTTCCAAAATCTTATAAAGTCCAATAAACCTTGGCATGAATTTTGGAGATGCAACCTTCATGGGAATATTTTTTGAGGACAACTAAACCATATCACCCACTTCAAACCGGGGACCAATGGTCCTATGCCTGTTGGAAGATCGTTGGGCCTTTTCCTGAGAGTGGGACAACTTATCCACTCCTTGGTCCCAAATCTGCTGCATTCTCTCTACCACAGAATCCACACCTGGGCAGGCAGAAACTTCCACCTGCCCCGAAGAAAATCAAGGATGAAACCCAAAGTTACATAAGAAAGGAGACATCAAAGTGGCAGAACTAGCCCTATTGTTTAGTGCGAATTCAGCCAATGGCAAAAATGAGACCCAATTATCCTGATCAGCAGATATGAAACATCTCAAATAGGACTCCAAAGTTTGGTTTGTTCTCTCAGTCTGCCCATTGGTCTGAGGATGAAATGCAGAGGAGAAAGACAATTGAATTCCCAGTTTGGAACAAAAAGCTCTCCAAAATCTGGAAACAAACTGGACTCCTCTGTCTGACACAATGTTCTCAGGAATCCCGTGCAGACGAACCACTTGTTGCAAAAACACCAACTCAGAAGAAGATGGCAACTTTGGGAGTGGTACAAGATATGAATGGGTCACCGAGGAGGATGGCAGGAACAGGCTAAGCCACCAGAAAAACAGAGAGGTTGGTAACTAAGCGGATTGCAGACCCCTTATCCTATCCACACAACTAGCAGTAGCCGTGGAGCGTACCTACGATGCCCTAGATGCCTCTGTATAGCCGGAGAGCTAACTAAGCCTAATGCAAGAAAGTTGAAATCTAAACTGCCTCGGAGCAGAATAGATAGCCCGGAAACATATATTGTCGGTGAGACAAGATGAAACACAAACGCAGGCAGAAAAATAGACTGAGCAAATGATGGGGCCCAAACTGACTAGACATGACAGGAAAAGAAATACACTGTCTGGAATCACGCAGAAACCCTCAAAAATCCAACATGACTGAAGTGCAAAAAAACACTGAAGTCACACGATTTCGCCCCCACTAATATCAGCACTCTGGTATGAACTGGCAGCAAAGCAAAAGAGACCAATATAACAGGGGACTGAGGAAACTGACACAGGCTGTAACATATGGAGCGGTGGTCCAGCACAGCCCCCAGAGGAGCAAGCTGAACCCGCACAACAAGCAGAGAGAGACAAAACCAGATCAGATGCAAAGGATTAGTAAATGAACCACTTAGCTGAACAATGCAGGATCAGGGCAGGAGACATCAGACCTCAGAATGCACAGGAGAGCAATCAACAGCAGGGATTGCATGAAGTCTGCAGACTTAAATACCCCAATCAGTAATCCCAGATCTCCAATCGTCATCATCATCATCATCATCAGGTGGCAAACCTCTGTCAATCTGGCCAGCTCCACTACCTCCAGTAACCACCGGAGGGAGCAGGGGGAGCTTCGGCTCAGAAGTCTGAGCCAGGGAGTTCACAACACTCTAGGTTCTCCTGTGGCATAATGTTCTGTAATTTGCCTTTATAGCGTGGATTGAGGATGCTGGCCAACCAGTAGTCATCATCCTTCATAATTTTGGCAATGCGGGGATCCCTTTTTAGGATCCGCAAGAGATAATCACACATGTGAGCCCATGTTCCAGGTGTCAATGCTGCACTGCCAGTGGTGGGGAGAGGAGCACTTTCTGCCAAATCCACATCCTTCCAGTCACGCACAAACCCTGTACCTGACCTTGGCAAGCCAACATTTTCTCTTGCCCCCTGAGAAGCATCCTCCTCCCCAAAATAATCATCCCCCTCATCCTCCTCCTCCTCCTCTTCCTCCATCTCGTCCAGGACAGTTCCCTGATCAGACAGTGCCCGACTGTCATCAAGGCTTCCCTCCTCCTCTTCCTCCTCCGTTGCAGATCCCTGATCCTTAATGTGCGTTAAAGTTTGCATGAGCAGACGCATAAGTGGGATGCTCATGCTTATGATGGCGTCATTTGCGCTTACCAGCCGTGTGCATTCCTCAAAACACTGAAGGACTTTACAGAGGTCTTTCAGCTTTGACCACTGAACACCCGACAACTCGATGTCTGCCCTCAAACTGCCTGCCCGTGTATCCTCCCACAAATGCATTACTGCCTGCCTCTGCTCGCACAGCCTCTCAACCATGTGCATGGTGGAGTTCCACCATGTTGCAACGTCTATGATTAGACGGTGCTTGGGGAGGTGGAGCGATCGCTGCAGCCTCTGCATATGACTGGAGTCTACGGGCGAGCGATGGATGTGCGAGCACAGTCTTTGCACCTTATGGAGCAGGGCTGGTAACTCCGGATAATTATTTAGGAAGCACTGCACCACCAGGTTCAAGGTGTGAGCCAGGCAAGGTATGTGTCTGAGTTTTGCCAGGGCTCTGGTCGCAACAAAATTACGTTCGTTATCTCTGACTACCTTGATTGGCTCAAGATATAGACTGCCTAGCTGCAAGTAGTCAGCCAGTACCTCCGCGGTGTGTCTGTTGTCGCCCAAAGATATCATCTTTAAAACAGCCTGATGACGCTTACCACTAGATGTTCGACAGTGGGACACCTTGTGTGCAACACTGGCAGCTGCAGATGGAGTGCTTCTGGAGGAGGAGGAGGCGGAGGGTCGAACACCTCCAGCCAACTGTTGCCTATTCCATGGGCTAGGCAGCACTGTTCCACCGCCGCTGTCCCCTGTGGACCCTGCATCCACCACATTAACCCAGTGCGCAGTGATCGACACGTATTGGCCCTGGCCATGCCTACTGGTCCATGCATCTGTTGTGAGGTGCACCTTTCCACTCACTGATTGTTTTAGTGCATGGACAATGCGGTCTTTCACATGCTAGTGGAGGGCAGGGGTGGCTTTTCGAGAAAAGAAGTGGCGACTGGGTAGGTCATAGCGTGGGACAGCGTATGCCATGAACTCGCGGAAAGCTTCGCTTTCAACCAAACGGTAGGGCATCATCTCTAATGAGATTAGTTTGGCAATGTAGGCGTTCAAACACAGTGTACGCGGATGAGAGGATGAGTACTTTCTTGTCCTACTCAGAGTCTCTGCTAGGGTGGGCTGGACTTGAGAGCTGCATATGGTGGAACTAGCGGTGGACATGGCGGACTGAGAGGGGTTTGGTGATGGTGGTGGTGATGGGCTAGATGCAGTCTTTCGTTGCAAAAAATTTCTTGCTGGTGGTGTGCTAACCGGTGGGCTTACAGTGGGGTAAGCGATGTAGCGTTGCTGGCTACCTTCAGTCGGAGCAGGTGCATGTGTGCTACCTGAGGTTTTGTAGTCCATCCACGCTTGCAAGTGCATGGTGTTTACATGTCTAAGCATGCAACTGGTATTCAAATTTCAGAGATTTTTCCCTTGGCTAAAGGTCCTTCCGCACTTCTTATAGATAACCTTTGCCTCATCAATAGGATTTTGGTAAAAAAAAGTGCCACACTGCACTCTTCCTACTATGGGAAAAATTTTCAGGGCTTGCATGCTGTGCTAATTTGATCATTTTTCCAAGCTGTCCTGCAACTTTTTGTTTTTTTAACACGTTTTTGGTCTACTGCGGGCCTGCCAGATAACAGCAGCTATGATGTTGATGCCTGCTGCGGATCCTCCTCTTCTGAGCTATTGCCAACGGCACCCTCTTCCCCCAATGGATGCCAATCCGGGTTAACAACTGGGTCATCCATCACCTCCTCTTCAATTTCATCTGCACCCGCCTCTGTGTCACCGTGTATGGTGGTATAGTATGCGGGAAGGGGCACCTGAGTTTCATCAGGGTCAAAATCTGGCTCAGTAGACTGTGAGGGCAATGCAGTGCTCTGGCTGAATGTACCAGCAGAATCATATAGCACTGGCTGTGCATCAGTGCACTCCATGTCATATTCATCCTGGACTGGGGAATTCAGGATTTCACTTGATAACTTAGGCATGGTATGTGAAAAGAGCTCTTGGGAGTAATCTGAAGTGTGGCCTGCCGCATCCTTCACTTTTGGTGGGGGTGAAGGACACAAGGAAAGATGTTGTTCCTGACCAGGAGCCTGCACTGATGACTCAGTGCTTGCAGTTTTTGAAACTTCAGAAGAGGAGGCGATAGAGCTGGAGGCTGTTTCAGCAATGTAAGCCAAAACCTGTTCCTGATGCTCTAGCTTTAAAAGTGGTTTACCTACTCCCAGAAAAGGGAGCTTTCCAGGCCTTCTGGAGCCAAACGATGACGCAGGCTCAACACCTCCTGCCTTAGGTGCTATTGTGCTTTTGGCACTACCAGCAGATGCACCACCATGACATCAGTACCAGCTGGCCCCCCCATCCACGTCCGCGGCATCTTCCACCATACTTCCTCATGTTTGGGAAAATGTACCAAAAACACCAGTAGACATATGGTACTGTATGAGGAGCGTACAGCTGTATATGGTGTAGGGAAAAATGTAAATCTCCGTATATATTTCCGGAGTCACACACAGAAGCTCACTCAGTATGTATTTGACCGTAATACAAACAGCAGATATACGGTAATGTATGAGGAGTGTACAGCTGTAAACGGTGTAGGGGAAAATCTAAATCTCCGTATTTATTTCCAGAGTCACACACAGACGCTCTATCAGTATGGATTTCACCATAATAAAAACAGCAGATATACGGTACTGTATCAGAAGCATACAGCTGTATACGGTGTAGGGGAAAATTTAAATCTCCATGTTAATTTCTGTCGTCACACACAGACGCTCATTCAGTATGGATTTGACTATAATACAAACAGCAGATATACGGTACTGTATGAGGAGCATACAGCTGTATACGGTGTAGGGCCAAATTTAAATCTCCGTATTTATTTCTGGAGTCACACACATATAGTCAGCATGTATTTGTCCATGATACCAGCCGGTACACGGTAGTGTGTGAGGAGCGTACAGCTCTATACGGTGTAGGAAAAAATGAATGGTTGGTATCTGTGCAGAAAAAAGAATAAAAGTATTAGTGCTGTGTAAAAAGCAGTCTGCACAGCAGTGTACACACAGCAATACAGCTACAGTTGTGGCCAAAAGTATTGACATCCCTGCAATTCTGTCAGATAATACTCAGTTTCTTCCTGAAAATGATTGCAAACACAAATTCTTTGGTATTATCTTCATTTAATTTGTTTTAAATGAAAAAACACAAAAGAGAATGAAGCAAAAAGCAAAACATTGATCATTTCACACAAAACTCCAAAAATGGGCCAGACAAAAGTATTGGCACCCTTAGCCTACTTGGTTGCACAACCTTTAGCCAAAATAACTGCGACCAACCGCTTCCGGTAAACATCAATGAGTTTCTTACAATGCTCTGCTGGAATTTTAGACCATTCTTCTTTGGCAAACTGCTCCAGGTCCCTGATATTTGAAGGGTGCCTTCTCCAAACTGCCATTTTTAGATCTCTCCACAGGTGTTCTATGGGATTCAGGTCTGGACTCATTGCTGGCCACCTTAGAAGTCTCCAGTGCTTTCTCTCAAACCATTTTCTAGTGCTTTTTGAAGTGTGTTTTGGGTCATTGTCGTGCTGGAAGACTCATGACCTCTGAGGGAGACCCAGCTTTCTCACACTGGGCCCTACATTATGCTGCAAAATTTGATGGCAGTCTTCAGACTTCATAATGCCATGCACATGGTCAAGCAGTCCAGTGCCAGTGGCAGCAAAGCAATCCAAAAACATCAGGGAACCTCCACCATGTTTGACTGTAGAGACCGTGTTCTTTTCTTTGAATGCCTCTTTTTTCTCCTGTAAACTCTATGTTGATGCCTTTGCCCAAAAAGCTCTACTTTTGTCTCATCTGACCAGAGAACATTCTTCCAAAACGTTTTAGGCTTTTTAAGGTAAGTTTTGGCAAACTCCAGCCTTGATTTTTTATGTTTCGGGGTAAGAAGTAGGGTCTTCCAGGGTCTCCTACCATACAGTCCCTTTTCATTCAGACGCCGACAGATAGTACGGGTTGACACTCTTGTACCCTCGGACTGCAGGGCAGCTTGAACTTGTTTGGATGTTAGTCGAGGTTCTTTATCCAACATCCGCACAATCTTGCGTTGAAATCTCTTGTCAATTTTTCTTTTCCATCCACATCTAGGGAGGTTAGCCACAGTGCCATGGGTTTTAAACTTCTTGATGACACTGCGCACGGTAGACACAGGAATATTCAGGTCTTTGGAGATGGACTTGTAGCCTTGAGATTGCTCATGCTTCCTCACAATTTGATTTCTCAAGTCCTCAGACAGTTCTTTTGTCTTCTTTTTTTTTTTTCTCCATGCTCAATGTGGTACACACAAGGACACAGGACAGAGGTTGAGTCAACTTTAATCCATGTCAACTGGCTGCAAGTGTGATTTAGTTATTGCCAACACCTGTTAGGTGCCACAGATAAGTTACATGTGCTGTTAATTACACAAATTAGAGAAGCATCCCATGATTTTTCGAACAGTGCCAATACTTTTGTCCACCCTCTTTTTTATGTTTGGTGTGGAATTATATCCAATTTGGCTTTAGGACAATTCTTTTTGTGTTTTTTTCATTTAAGACAAATTAAATGAAGATAATACCAAAGAATTTGTGTTTGCAATCATTTTCAGGAAGAAACTGAGTATTATCTGACAGAATTGTAGGGGTGTCAATACTTTTGGCCACAACTGTATCAGGCAGCCTAATAACCAGCGCTGCTGCACACAAGAAAATCCTCCCCTGTTACTGCACACTAACTGTACATCCCAATTGCTATCAGCACAAGCACATAAGAACTTCTTCTTATACCTTTACAGCCCTAACTCTCTCCCTACTGATAAACAGCAACCTCTCCCTACTGTTAAGATCGGCAGAAGTAAAATGGAGGTCGGCGGTCAGGGCTTTTATAGACACTATGACGCCCCCCAAAGCAAGCCAGTCACTGCAATGCCCTTCTCTACGATGGTGGTGGATGCTTCCCATGTCATCTCGTTGCCCACAGTGTACGTCCTTGCTCATTGGCTGAAAAAAAGGCACCTGCAAGCATTCTGGGAAATCCGACTTTGGCGCTCGTTTTGCCGACCGCATGGCCGACTTCACGCTATGGTCGGGTTTCGGTCGGTGAAACCTGACTTTGGCATAAGTTGGCGACTTATGAATCTGGCCGACCTGTTTCGCTCAACTCTACTACTCACCTTCACTTTTAGCTAGCTAGGACACAGGCTTTTCTGCTGGACTCTACAGATTCTTCCTCATCTTTCTGTCAGCACTGTTTGCACATGCATGACTACAGTATATGAAGTGTAGATTCATAACGTAATAACAAATCTGTAACAGAGTCTCTCACATGCTGTTTGTACATTATAACACCAGAGTATTTTATGTGGTAGTAAGGACTTTGGGTTCCTTCAGACACTAAGATTTGGGCAAAACTACCACCTCTAGTTGCTCTTGCTGTGAGCGCCTATACCAAGGCCAGGGCAATGAATATTAGCGCCCTAAGCAAATGAGTCTCCCCCTCAAATTGAACCCTAAAAATGGGTCAGAGGGATAAGCAACTTTGACAGCATCAATTCCTCCACTTTATGGATGGGTCACAGACATAGAAAAGTTAACAGGCAGCATTGTGTGCTTCCACCCCCCATATGCCTGGCATATGTTGCCCAACTTTTTCACCAAAAAATATTGGTCAAAGTGCAAAAAGGGGTTTGCTATTATGTGGCGCTTAGATTTAGGAATTGCTTATTGTTTGCAGTTTACAGTCCCTTTACATGATAAGAGAGATAAATATTGATATTAATCCTTGACATACTCTCTTTTAAATGCCAAATCCAAGGCAAGACCTGAAAACTAATATTGCTGTAATTTTTAGATTATTGCTTCTCTACAGTAACAACATGGCAAAAGCGATATTCTGAGAGGCTCCCTATACTGTGCTGACACCTGTAATTTGATGTCAGCATAGTGTAAGTGGATGGAGCATACACAGATGGTGACTAGAGATGAGCAAACATTGTTGGCTCCCTCCTTATTTGGCAAGTTATAGCGCTTACCGAAGAAGCTCCATCGGGAACCCGGATACCTGAATCACTCACAATAATCGGCTGTTAGGCTCTGCAGCTGCATGTGTCGTGGCTGTGTGATAATCACAACAAACAGGCTCTCCATGCATGTGCTGTGAATGTCACACAGCCGCGACACATGCAGCTGCGTAGCCAAACAGCTGATTATCGGGAGCGATTCAGGTATCCTGGTTCCCAATGCAGCTTCTCCGGGAAGTGCTATAGCTTGCCGATTAAGGAGGGAATCGACGATGTTCACTCATCTCTACTGGTGACTATCTCAGCCTAGCCTTGGTCCCCTCTCTACCAATAGGTCTTGATTAGTGTTGAGCATTCCGATACTGAAAATTTCGGGTATCGGCTGATATTCCCTGTATCGGAATTCCGATACCGAGTACCGATATTTTTTCAATATCGGATATCGGAATCGGAAGTCCCCATAATGCAATGAGCCACTGTTGTGGCTCTGATTGGCTGCCGAAATGACGTCATCATGATGCGCGGTCTGTGCGCATCATGATGCGCCGTCAGTTCGGGCCTTCCGGGGGGTCTGTGCCAATTGCCTGGGGGTCTGTACCGGCCTGCCTGGGGGTCTGTACCGGCCTGCCGGGGGTCTATGCTGGCCTGCCGGGGGTCTGTGTCGACTGCCCGGGGGTCTGTGCGGACTGCCGGGGGTCTGTACCAGCCTGCCGGGGGGCTGTGCCGGCCTGCCGGTGGTCTGTGCCGACTGTCCGGGGGTCTGTGTAGGCTGCGGGGGTCTGTGCAGGCATCATCCGATGGGACTACAAGTCCCATCGGGCGATGCCTGCTACCATGACGGTGATTGACATATTAGCCAATGATGGGACAGTAGTAGTCCCATCATCCGGCTAATGTGTTGAATGTAAAAAAAAAAAAAATACATACTACATACATACTACATGCTACATACATACTACATACATGCTACATGCTACATACATACTACATATATACTACATGCATGCAACATACATACATACAACATATATACTACATGCTTGCAACATACATACTACATATATACTACATGCATGCAACATGCATACTACATACAGTGGGGTAAAAAAGTATTTAGTCAGTCAGCAATAGTGCAAGTTCCACCACTTAAAAGATGAGAGGCGTCTGTAATTTACATCATAGGTAGACCTCAACTATGGGAGACAAACTGAGAAAAAAAAATCCAGAAAATCACAGTCTGTTTTTTTTTTCATTTTATTTGCATATTATGGTGGAAAATAAGTATTTGGTCAGAAACAAGCAATCAAGATTTCTGGCTCTCACAGACCTGTAACTTCTTCTTTAAGAGTCTCCTCTTTCCTCCACTCATTACCTGTAGTAATGGCACCTGTTTAAACTTGTTATCAGTATAAAAAGACACCTGCGCACACCCTCAAACAGTCTGACTCCAAACTCCACTATGGTGAAGACCAAAGAGCTGTCAAAGGACACCAGAAACAAAATTGTAGCCCTACACCAGGCTGGGAAGACTGAATCTGCAATAGCCAACCAGCTTGGAGTGAAGAAATCAACTGTGGGAGCAATAATTAGAAAATGGAAGACATACAAGACCACTGATAATCTCCCTCGATCTGGTGCTCCACGCAAAATCCCACCCCGCGGGGTCAGAATGATCACAAGAACGGTGAGCAAAAATCCCAGAACCACGCGGGGGGACCTAGTGAATGAACTGCAGAGAGTTGGGACCAATGTAACAAGGCCTACCATAAGTAACACACTACGCCACCATGGACTCAGATCCTGCAGTGCCAGACGTGTCCCACTGCTTAAGTCTGTACATGTCCGGGCCCGTCTGAAGTTTGCTAGAGAGCATTTGGATGATCCAGAGGAGTTTTGGGAGAATGTCCTATGGTCTGATGAAACCAAACTGGAACTGTTTGGTAGAAACACAACTTGTCGTGTTTGGAGGAAAAAGAATACTGAGTTGCATCCATCAAACACCATACCTACTGTAAAGCATGGTGGTGGAAACATCATGCTTTGGGGCTGTTTCTCTGCAAAGGGGCCAGGACGACTGATCCGGGTACATGAAAGAATGAATGGGGCCATGTATCGTGAGATTTTGAGTGCAAACCTCCTTCCATCAGCAAGGGCATTGAATATGAAACGTGGCTGGGTCTTTCAACATGACAATGATCCAAAGCACACCGCCAGGGCAACGAAGGAGTGGCTTCATAAGAAGCATTTCAAGGTCCTGGAGTGGCCTAGCCAGTCTCCAGATCTCAACCCTATAGAAAACCTTTGGAGGGAGTTGAAAGTCCGTGTTGCCAAGCGAAAAGCCAAAAACATCACTGCTCTAGAGGAGATCTGCATGGAGGAATGGGCCAACATACCAACAACAGTGTGTGGCAACCTTGTGAAGACTTACAGAAAACGTTTGACCTCTGTCATTGCCAACAAAGGATATATCACAAAGTATTGAGATGAAATTTTGTTTCTGACCAAATACTTATTTTCCACCATAATATGCAAATAAAACGAAAAAAAAACAGACAATGTGATTTTCTGGATTTTTTTTTCTCAGTTTGTCTCCCATAGTTGAGGTCTACCTATGATGTAAATTACAGATGCCTCTCATCTTTTTAAGTGGTGGAACTTGCACTATTGCTGACTGACTAAATACTTTTTTGCCCCACTGTATATACTACATGCATGCAACATACATACAGACTACATATATACCACATGCATGCAACATGCATACTACATATATACCACATGCATGCAACATACATATATACTACATGTATGCAACATACATATATACAACATATATACTACATGCAACATACATACTACATATATACTACATGCATGCAACATACATACAGACTACATACATACTACATATATACTACATGCATACTACATATATACCGCATATATACTACATGCATGCAACATACATACATACTACATATATACCACATGCATGCAACATGCATACTACATACATACTACATATATACCACATGCATGCAACGTGCATACTACATATATACTACATATATACTACATGCATGCAACATACATATATACTACATATATACTACATGCATGCAACATACATACAACATTTATATACTACATGCATGCAACATGCATACTACATATATACTACATGCATGCAACATACATATATACTACATATATACTACATGCAACATGCATACTACATACACTCACTGGCCACTTTATTAGGTACACCTGTCCAACTGTGTGTTAAGACTTAATTTCTAATCAGCCAATCACATGGCGGCAACTCAGTGCATTTAGGCATGTAGACATGGTCAAGACAATCTCCTGCAGTTCAAACCGAGCATCAGTATGGGGAAGAAAGGTGATTTGAGTGCCTTTGAACGTGGCATGATTGTTGGTGACAGAAGGGCTGGTCTGAGTATGAGTATGAGTGTCCCACGACGATCTTGAGTGGAGAACAGCAGCATCAGCTGATGCTACCGCTCTCTACGGGCTCCAGGAATCCAATGACGGGAGGTAGGTATCCTTCCGCACTGTATTCCTCTGCCACTGTAAAAAAAAAGTCCCTAGTCTCATTTTATGGCATTGCTGTGTGAGAAATTTCCCACGCAGCTTTTGCCATAAAGTGAGACTAGGGACTTTTTTTTTACAGTGGCGGAGGTATACAGTGCGGAAGGATACCTACCTCCCGTCATTGGATTGGATTCCTGGAGCCCGTAGAGAACGGTAGCATCAGCTGATGCTGCTGTTCTCCAAGCAAGATCGTCGTGGGACACTCGTGACTTCTGCGGATCAGGGGTAAGTATATTGGTGGTTTGTTATTTTAATATTTATTCCACAAATGACAATGACTTCGGGGAACAAAGTAACAAGTGATGGTGAGTATGTACTCTATGTTATATGTACTGTATGTCTATATGTATGTATTGTATGAATGTATTGTATGTAGTATATATGTATGTTGCATGCATGTAGTATATATGTAGTATATATGTAGTATGCATGTTGCATGCATGTGGTATATATGTAGTATGTATGTATGTTGCATGCATGTAGTATATATGTAGTATGCATGTAGTATATATGTATGTTGCATGCATGTAGTATATATGTGGTATATATGTAGTATGCATGTTGCATGCATGTAGTATATATGTTGTATGTATGTATGTATGTTGCATGCATGTAGTATATATGTTGTATATATGTAGTATGCATGTTGCATGCATGTGGTATATATGTAGTATGTATGTTGCATGCATGTGGTATATATGTAGTATACATGTTGCATGTAGTATATATGCTGCATGCATGTAGTATATATGTAGTATGCATATTGCACGCATGTGGTATATATGTAGTATGTATGTATGTTGCATGCATGTAGTATATACACTCACTGGCCACTTTATTAGGTACACCATGCTAGTAACGGGTTGGACCCCCTTTTGCCTTCAGAACTGCCTCAATTCTTCGTGGCAGAGATTCAACAAGGTGCTGGAAGCATTCCTCAGAGATTTTGGACCATATTGACATGATGGCATCACACAGTTGGCGCAGATTTGTCGGCTGCACATCCCTGATGCGAATCTCCCGTTCCACCACATCCCAAAGATGCTCTATTGGATTGGGATCTGGTGACTGAGGAGGCCATTTGAGTACAGTGAACTCATTGTCATGTTCAAGAAACCAATCTGAGATGATTCGAGCTTTATGACATGGCGCATTATCCTGCTGAAAGTAGCCATCAGATGTTGGGTACATTGTGGTCATAAAGGGATGGACATGGTCAGCAACAATACTCAGGTAGGCTGTGGCGTTGCAACGATGCTCAATTGGTACCAAGGGGCCCAAAGAGTGCCAAGAAAAAATTCCCCACACCATGACACCACCACCACCAGCCTGAACCGTTGATACAAGGCTGGATGGATCCATGCTTTCATGTTGTTTACGCCAAATTCTGACCCTACCATCCGAATGTCGCAGCAGAAATCGAGACTCATCAGACCAGGCAACGTTTTTCCAATCTTCTACTGTCCAATTTCGATGAGCTTGTGCAAATTGTAGCCTCAGTTTCCTGTTCTTAGCTGAGAGGAGTGGTACCCAGTGTGGTCTTCTGCTGCTGTAGCCCATCTGCCTCAAAGTTCGACGCACTGTGCGTTCAGAGATGCTCTTCTGCCTACCTTGGTTGTAACGGGTGGCAATTTGAGTCACTGTTGCCTTTCTATCAGCTCGAACCAGTATGCCCATTCTCCTCTGACCTCTGGCATCAACAAGGCATTTCCGGCCACAGAACTGCCGCTCACTGGATTTTTTTTCTTTTTCGGACCATTCTCTGTAAACCCTAGAGATGGTTGTGCGTGAAAATCCCAGTAGATCAGCAGTTTCTGAAATACTCAGACCAGCCCTTCTGTCACCAACAATCATGCCACGTTCAAAGGCACTCAAATCACCTTTCTTCCCCATACTGATGCTCGGTTTGAACTGCAGGAGATTGTCTTGACCATGTCTACATGCCTAAATGCACTGAGTTGCCGCCATGTGATTGGCTGATTAGAAATTAAGTCTTAACACACAGTTGGACAGGTGTACCTAATAAAGTGGCCAGTGAGTGTATGTAGTATGCATGTTGCATGTAGTATATATGTAGTATATATGTATGTTGCATGCATGTAGTATATATGTAGTATGCATGTTGCATGCATGTAGTATATAAATGTTGTATGTATGTTGCATGCATGTAGTATATATGTAGTATATATGTAGTATGCATGTAGTATATATGTGGTATATATGTAGTATGCATGTTGCATGCATGTGGTATATATGTAGTATGTATGTTGCATGCATGTATGTAGTATATATGTAGTATGCATGTTGCATGTAGTATATATGTAGTATATACAGTATGTATGTTGCATGCATGTAGTATATATGTGGTATATATGTAGTATGCATGTTGCATGCATGTAGTATATATGTTGTATGTATGTTGCATGCATGTAGTATATATGTGGTATATATGTAGTATGCATGTAGTATATATGTGGTATATATGTAGTATGCATGTTGCATGCATGTGGTATATATGTAGTATGTATGTTGCATGCATGTAGTATATATGTAGTATGCATGTTGCATGTAGTATATATGTAGTATATATGTATGTTGCATGCATGTAGTATATATGTGGTATATATGTAGTATGTATGTTGCATGCATGTAGTATATATGTAGTATGCATGTTGCATGTAGTATATATGTAGTATATATGTATGTTGCATGCATGTAGTATATATGTGGTATATATGTAGTATGCATGTTGCATGCATGTGGTATATATGTAGTATGTATGTATGTTGCATGCATGTAGTATATATGTAGTATGCATGTTGCATGTATTATGTATGTAGTATGTATGCTGCATGTATGTAGCATGTATGTAATACGTATGTAGTATGTATGGAGTATGTATTTTTTTTTTTTTTACATTCAACACATTAGCCGGATGATGGGACTACTACTGTCCCATCATTGGCTAATGTAGTCCCATCGGACAATGCCTGCACAGCTATATGTATATTTTATATAACAATCATTCAAAAATTAGTATAATAAGAAACTGCAAAGTTTATTAAATGACTGATGAGATTTTGTATGTAGTAAATCAAGTTCATTGTGTCAAGTACTGCTCATAGAAGACAGTGCTGGCCCATCTTATGCACAGTAGTCTATCGGAGGGTTCTCCTTTACCCCTGTGGGCCAGTCCAGGTCTGTACGTGCTGCATTATGTCACTAATACTCCAGTTCTTCTTGCACCTATCTCTGGAGGTAAAGAGTCCACATTTTCTCAGGTTTCCTCTTATGGGTTCACATGCAATAATAATGCTTAACTGTGTTTGCCTGGTGGAAACATTTTGTAAGAATATGCATGCCTCAAATAGCATGCTTACGTGCCGAATGCCGATCTGAAATATTTTATCTTTCACATGACTAAACTTCTATGCAACACTGTCTGGTTAGTTTATCTGTGGCATCTTGTGCTCTGCTATATTTAGTGCAATTCAATGTATATTGTTGATGGGTATTGATTAACATGTGACATATACATTCATCCTGGAGGAAGTGATTGGAAATGGCTTGAAACAGTGTCTTGTTTTATGGGCTAACAGATACGGACGAGGTGTACAGTATTGATTTACAGTCTAGTTCAGTATCATTTATAACACTTGGTTAAGTTGGTGGTAACTACAATTAGTCAAACATTTATTTTTAACATTAAAACTTCAATGACTCGTCCCGGGCTGTTATTCAGAAGCCGTTATCTAACCTCTGTCTAGTAATTGATAGAACATAAATCCAATTACGGTTTGCATCGGTATAGATTACTATCATGTTTCATAAACTCATAATAGTAGAGGAAGTAAAATCAATTTTATAGAAAACATCCTTAAATAACAGTGAAATTCTGGAAAAACCCTTGTTATAATCCAAAAATAAAAGATATACATGCATTTGTGACTACTTCAACAGTGCAAATGCCCCCACTATTCTATATGTGAATATTACCGTATTTTTCGGACTATAAGACGCACCGGACCATAAGACGCACCCCAATTTTCATAAGGAAAATAGTGAAAAAAATAATAATGTGTCAAATGGGGGTCTGTCTTACAGTCCGAATTCAGCTGGGCTGGGACAGGTGTTCTGTGCTGGGGCAGCTGTGCTGTGCTGGGGCAGCTGTGCTGGGGCTGGGGCAGCTGTGCTGGGGCAGCTGTGCTGTGCTGGGGCAGCTGGGCTGGGGCAGGTGGGCTCTGTGGGGTGAGTGTGGTGGCTCGCTGTGCTCCGGTGCAGGGACGGTGCATGCGCAGGTTCAGATCTCGTCCCGAGATCTCGGGGGACGAGATTCAAATCTCGGCAACGAGATCTCGTCCCCCGAGATCTCGAGATGAGATCTGAACCTGCGCATGCGCCGTCCCTGGACCGGCGGCCATCTTTCCGGCGTCCATGCTCCCGGAGGCCACCGCAACATGGCGGCGGCCAGCAAGGGATGTGCGGGGGCCTCCGGGCTTGGAGGAAATGCTGGCGGAGCCGCCGCCCCTGCACCGGAGCACAGAGAGCCGCTACCCCTGCACCGGAGCACAGCCCGCTGCCACCACGGCACTACAGAGCCCCGCGGCACCCGCACCAGCCTCGGAGGTAGGAACATTGCGACCATAAGACGCACCCCCCACTTTCCCCCAAAATTTTGGTCCAAAAAATACGGTATGTGTTATTATAGAAAATTTACAGCAGGTAGTGATGGGAGAGCACTAAAATGCTCAGGTGCTCGTTGTTCGGGTAGAGCAAATTGGAATGCTTGGGTGCTCGACCCAAGCAACGAGCCCAATATAAGTCAATGGGAAACGCAAGCATTTTTCCAGCGGCTCTCCCCGGCGGTCTGCAGACGGACCAGAAATTGCGGAAATCAATGGGAACAGTGCTCAAATGACATGGGAACAACATGGGGAAGACCTCTGAAAGCATTTCTTTCTGACTCCCAGGTCACTGCTGTGAACAATGTTGAAAGAGTCTTGCGCCACTTTTACAGACTCACAATAAAACATACAAAAACAAAACCAAAATAGATTTTCCTGGGAAATATGTTAAGGAGCATCCTTTCCAGGGTAATGACTTTTATATAATGCAAAATAAATAACCAAAAACAAAAATTCTCCTACACACCTTGGGCTATGTTCACACGTAGCGTTTTTGATGCATTTTTGAACTTTAGCATTACTTTCAACCACGTAAAATGTATTCACTTGAAAATGTAATTCTAACATTTTACAACCTTATCTGGCCATGTGGTATGTGACATTTCATCAAACACATCCTGTTTCATTTATGAAAGAGGGACTATGAAAGTCACAAAGCCTATATTTTAGGGCCATCAGGCAGCCTTTACTATTCTTAATGGGCCAGCAGTCGGCCCTCACTATTCTAAGAGAGCCATCAGCCAGCTATGATTTGTAGTTCCCATTATTAAACAGTGGGTCTCCTATACTGTTATTGCGTATGCAGTGAGTGGCAGGGCTGCCCAAAATTGGACGCACCCCAATGCCCCTTTGAAGAGACATACAAGAGGGCTTCCTGAAAACAATGTTCCCATTATTAGGAAGTGGGTCTCCCAAAGTGTTTGCCTATGCAGTGAATGCAAGGGCTGCCAAAAATTTGGAGGTACTCCAAAGCCCCTTTGAAGAGACGTAGGGGAGGGCCTTATGAAAAAATGTTCCCATTATAAGGAAGTGGGTCTCCCATACTGTTTGCCTATGCAGTGAATGCAAGGGCTGCCAAAAATTTGGAGGCACTCCAATGCCCCTTTGAAGAGACATAGAGGAGGGCCTCATGAAAATAGAATTAGACTTACCGATAATTTGGTTTCTAGAAACCTTCCACAACAGCATAGGAGGTTGTCTCCATGCCCTAATGGGGACAGGAAGCACAAGAGGTTAAAAGGTCTCTCCCACCTCCCTCTCACCAGTGACTTATAACTTACACCATAGCACCGGTTATCTTAAGATTCTCAGAATTTATCCAAGAATACAGGTAGGGAATTAGTGCTGTTGTGGAAGGTTTCTAGAGATCGGTCGGTCACAGAAACAATTACAACGGTGGACCCTGCAATAGGGAACGGGGAAAGGGACACCTCCTGCACTCTCCTGAGGCTGTGTCATGGACTATCCTGACGTCCCTATACGGCTTCTTTCAAACCGTTGCCGACCAGGATACCTCAGCCGTCACTTGCCCTCCACCTATCCCTCACTAGGGAATTGGCTAGTGCGGACATTGGTCCCACCGCTGCACTAATACAACACCAAGGAAAGAAAACAGACAGGGAAGAAACAAGCAACACTTAGCTTCCTCTGCTGCCATGCACCGGACAGCAGAGTAAGGCACCCTAACACTGCTTTCAGCAGAAACACCACAGCTCCAGCTAGGCTGCAAACAGCACTGCTCCAGATAGCTCCTCTCTTCAGAAAGGTTGGCTTGCAAATGACCTGTATTACCAACAGCTAGCTGGTGTACCAGGTGACCTTATATAGGAAGATGGGAGTGGTCACCAGCAGACTAATTAAACATGCAGTAACACCAGCTTAAACATGCAGTAACACCAGCGGCCACCGGGGGCAAAAACTGATATTAACTCCTGATGGCCTGAAAGGAAAAATTTTATATCAGAGCAGCCCAAACTGACACAGATCCAAAAATGGATTGTGACAGTACCCCCCTTACAATGAGGGGCCTCTGGACCCTCAACACCGCACCTCACCAGAAAACCACCTACAGTGATGATGCCTAGATCCACCAGTGTTCACCTCAGCAACCACCTGACTCTCAGGTTCGTGGACTGATGGAGGTGACCGGCTTCCTAGATTTCTGCAGGGTCGCAATTACAGCATCTGATAACCCCCTGGATTTTAGGACCTGGGCCTCAGTAACCAGGCAGCTAGCTTCAATCCCAGAAGATTTGGGTGGTGTAGGGGACTCTGAAGGAGGAGGTCGTCTTCTATGGGCAAGTGCACTGGTCCGTCTATCTGAAGCTCTGTTATCAGAGAAAACCAGCTCCTCTTCGGCCATATCGGAGCCACCAGGATGGTTGGGGTTCTCTCCACTCTGATCTTTCTCAGAGTCATGGCCAAGATTGGAATCAGGGGAAAGGCGTATGCCAGACGGAAATTCCATTCGTAGGCAAAGGCATCTACTCCCAGAGATTTGTCTCTGAGGCTCAGGGAAAAGTATTTATTTACGTGGGAATTTTGGCCAGATGCTAGCAGGTCGACCTCTGGTAGGCTCCATCTGCTCACTAGTTTTTGGAAAATTCTTCCGTTCAGACTCCATTCGCCAGGCTGAATACATTGTCTGCTCAGGAAGTCTGCCTGGAGATTGGAGGTTCCCTTTAGGTGGACCGCCGTCAATGAAAAGAGGTGCCTTTTGGCCCAGAAAAATACTCATCCTGAAATGGACTTTAGGCCGTTGAATTTCGTGCCCCCCTGGTGTTTGATGTGGGCTACCGCAGTCATATTGTCAGAGTATATCTTGACATGACGACCCTGGACCAGATCTGTTGCTGTCAGGAGGGCCTCCTCCACAGCCTTTAGGTCCCTGAAGTTGGAAGATCTTGAACTTCCTTCCTGACTTCATAGCCCCTGGAATGGGGTCTGGGATACCATTGCTACCCAGCCTTTTTTGCTGGCATCTGTTGTCACTGTGACTAAGGGAGATTGAGACCAACTCACACCTTTGCTCAGATTCTTGGGGTCTGTCCACCAAGCCAAGGAAGCTCTTACTCTTCCTGGAGTCAGAACTCTTCTGTTCAAAGAGCGATGGTGTCCATTCCAGCTCCCCAGGATGTGGGACTGAAGCACTCTGGTATGAGCCAGACACTGATTGTATGCAGGACGTCATTGACCCCAGACCTGACATGGCTGACTGGAGGGTCTGGGACCTCTGTTTTTTGAATTCCAGGATTTTTGAGATTATAGAATTCTGATGATCTTCCGGAAGGAAGGACATCTGTCTTCTTGAGTCTAATAGAACTCCCAGAAATCGTCTCATTTGAGAGGGTTGGAGCTGGGATTTTTTTATATTTGGAATCCAGCCTAAAGACTGAAGAATGTGCAGAGCTTGAGTTACCTGACTCTCCAGGGCCTGGTAGGAGGTACCTATCATCAGCAGGTCGTCTAAGTAAGGCACAATGCAGATGCCCTGATTCCGAATATGAGACATGGCTTCCGCCATTACCTTTGAGAATACTCGTGGGGCATAGGATATGTCAAAGGTGAGCACGTTGTATTGGAAGTGCTTTGTCTCTAGACCCTCTTGAACTGCAAACCTTAGATACATTCTGTGGTGAGGATGAATAGCGATATGGAAATATGCATCCTTGAGGTCTATGGTGGCCATGAAGGAGTGAGGGCCTATCAAGGGAATGGTGGTTTTTACCGATTCCATTTTGAACCTGTGGTATGCGATGTGTCGATTGAGACCCTTTAGATTTATTATTATTCTTGCCTCTCCTGTGGGCTTTTTCACAAGAAATAGCCTGGAATAATAGCCCTTTCCTTGTTCTTCCACAGGAACTTGGGAAATGGTGTTTGCTTGTAATAGGGCCTGTATGCCTCCCAAGATGGCAGGGAGATGACTCTCAGACCCCGGGGGGGGGGAGACTCAAACTCTAATAGAAGGCCCTCTTTGATGACGTTTAGGACCCAAAGGCAGTTGGACACCAACTGCCAAGTGTGGAAGAAATTCAAGAGTCTCCCCCCCAACGGGTTGGAGTCATTGTTTCTCCTGTTGCTGGGGGACAAGGATATTCTTACCCCTTCCCTTAGCATAGCTCCATCTCCCTGTTTTCCCTTTCCCTTTTGACTGGGAAGTCTGGCTATGGGGGGCTTGAAAAAATCTCTTCCTTGATGTCTTTTGATCGGGGAGAGCCTTCTTCTTGTCCATGGCCGTTTCAAGAATATCGTCTAGAGCTGGTCCAAAGGGGATGGAGCAGAGTCTGACCTTAGAGGTAACATCCCCACTCCATATCTTAAGCCAGAGTGCTCGTCTGGCAGAATTAAATCGGACTAGGGACCTGGGGGAGGCCCAAATCATCTTCATGGATGTGTCTGCCAGGAACTCTGCAGCTTTCTGGAGTATGGGAAGGGAATCAAGGAGCTCACCCCTTGAGGTCCCCTGGGAAATATGACTCTCTAGCTCCTCAAGCCACCGGAAGAGGGATATCTGGAGACACAAGTTGAGGCGATAGCTGACATTAACCTAGAGGCTGAGGTCTCCCAAGCCTTCCTTAGAAGGCTGTCTATTTTCCCGTCCATCGGATCCTTAAGCTGCGATGCGTCATCAAAGGGAAGGACTGTCTTTTTTACTACCCTTGCCATCTGGACGTCCACCTTCGGGATGTCCCATTTATATGCATCGCCATCCAAGGGGAACCTGTGCCTAAGCTCCGATGGAGAGGAATGGCACTTTTCCAGGTATTTCCATTCCTTGGAGATCATATCCACTATGCTTTTATGCACAGGGAACCCCACCTGTTTAGCCCCCTCCAGTCGTCCGAACATTCTATCTAGGGCAGACTGAGGTACTGGCTCGTCTTCTAGCCCCACAGTGGCACAAACTGCACTAACCAGCTCCTCCACGTATTCTGAGGTTAAAAGATATCTCCTAGCCTCAAGGATTTTAGGGGCTACCGATTTTTCCCATCTTTCAGAGCATGAGTCATATGAGTGTTCTGACTCGGAAGCTGTCTTCCAGTTGAAATCTCCTTTTTTTTGAGGGAGATGGGCCCATTGATGAAGGAGGAGGAGGAGGGGGGAGGAAGGGAAAAGTCAGCTAAGGAGGTCTGAACCTCTTGTTTCACCAAGGTGCGGATTTCATCAATCAAGGAGGGGTGCTCGACTCTGACCACTCTATCCGTGCATGCCTGGCACAACTTCTTTTTCCATGATGTGGGAAGACTTTTATTACAAATAGCGAATTTGACCGCTTTTTTGGTGGTGCCTTTATGGGAAGACTTGTCTCCCTATAAGAGAGGAGAGAAGTAGTTGGGAATTAGTAATCCCCCCACAGGCTACCACCACTAGGACCCATCCCATTAACACTCACTGTGGCTGGGGAAGCACTGGGTTCTGCAGATGCAGGGCAGGATGAGCTCTCCATGCTGACAGGGGAGTTTTGTCTTACCTGTCGGCATCTTCAGGCGGGTTTATAAGGAGGTAAACCCGCCATCAGCGCTTGTTCCATTTTCCCCTCCCTCTCCCAGGGTCCGGAGCAGGCACGGGGTCTTCCGGTGTGCTCTGCACGCTGTCAGCTCTCCAGGGGCCGCCATAGGCCGAAACTGGGAGTCCCTGCGCTCCAGGGTGGAACGCATACCCCGGAAGTGACCGCCCGTGTGTGATGTCACTTCCGGGATGCTGACAGCACGCATCATGAGGAGGAGAGACCGGAGGGCTGCAGGAGGCCTCCGTTCGGGGATCACTGGCCCGCTTTACCCCCGAGGGGGTGCGGGTGGTCCAGAAAGGTCCTGAGTTCTAAGAAGACAAGAGCAGCACGGAGGAGGGTAGGCAGAGCCACCGACACCACTGCCAGGCATTCCAAAACCTGACAGATACACTGCAGCAGCCAGCCACGCAGCATACCCCTAACCTCTCCATGCCTCATGGGGGACAGGAAAGACACTGGTGAGAGGGAGGTGGGAGGGACATTTTAACCTCTTGTGCTTCCTGTCCCCCATTAGGGCGTGGAGACAACCTCCTATGCTGTCGTGGAAGGTTGCTAGAGAAAAAATGTTCCCATTATAAGGAAGTGAGACTCCCATAGTGTTTTCCTATGCAGTGAATGCAAGGGCTGCCAAAAATTTGGAGGCACTCCAATGCCCCTTTGAAGAGACGTAGAGGAGGGCCTCGAGAAAAAATGTTCCCATTATTAGGAAGTGGGTCTCCCATACTGTTTGCCTATGCAGTGAATACAAGGGCTGCCAAAAATTTGGAGGCACTCAAATGCCCCTTGGAAGAGACGTGGAGGAAAGCCTCATAAAAAAATGTTCCCATTAGAAAGGAGCAGGTCTCCTATACTTGTAATGCCCATGCACTAAGTATATGGACTGACAAACATTTACCCCTGGGGGATATATATGAACATACTGTATGCCAATGTCTTTTTACGGGCATCACAACCACCCTTTAAAAAGTTATGTGAGTGTTGCAACATGGACTATGGTCCCAGGAATTGTATACCCATGTCTGGGTGTGAAGAGGTGCATGGGAACAGACCTCCTAAAAAAGACACTAGATTTGAGTTTATGTTATGCTGCTATTATTCGGTGGGGTTGAGAAGTCTGGCCCAATCCAGCCCTTGTTCATTTTTATAAGAGTCAGCCTATCAGCATATTCAGTTGACAGGCGGCACCGGCACTAAAAACCCACTCTGACAAAACGGTAGTGGCAGGGCAGGCCAGGACCTCCAAGCCGTAGAGAGCTACTGTAGTTCATGTCACATGCCCAGCTTGGATACCCAATAATTATAAGGCACAGAGAAATCACAGAGGACTTTGGTATGGTCAGCAAGGTACTCCCTCAGCATCTTCCCAAACCTTGCACTCCTTGTGAGAGTACCCCGCGCCTCAGGGCCTGTGCGATGGGAGGGTCTGAGAAAACGCTTCCAGAAGTTTGACAGTTTTCCCTGCCTCTGCTGGACTGGAGTTGTGTCTCTCTTGTCTGTACTCCTTGGTTGTCCAACAAACTGTGACTTCTGCTGCCAGTGTTTTCAGATGGGAATTTTTTAAATAATTCTGCAACAAGGGCATTCTGATACTACCCCATTTTAGTAGACCTGTGTGCCTCAGGAATAAGAGATAGAAAGTGTCACCAACCAGCAATGACTGTCATCCAAAATTTTGAGAACTTGAGGGTCACGGGAAAGGCAGCGTAACATAAACTCAGCCATGCGTGCCAGACTGCTATCAGGCAAGACTTCCATGTCCTCACCAAGAGGATGACTGATCATGCTCTCCTCCTCCTCCCTGTCCTCAGGCCATCCATGCTGAACCGATGTTTTGACAGTTGTGCAGGTAGTACCGTCTATAGTGCATGAAACTAACTCCTCTTCTTCCTCCTCCTCCTCCTCTTCTTCATTATCACCCAATCCACGTTGGGATGAGATGAGGCTGGGCTGTGTGTAATCACCCTGTATGGTTCCTTGCTCCATTTCATCGTGCTCCACCTTTAATGCATCCTCTTTGATTGTGAGCAGAGAGTATTTCAGAACACAGAGAAGCGGGCTGGTAAGTCCATTAAAAATGCAGAGCTGGTAAAACAGTTTATGGAGGCATTGATGTTACCAGTCCAGGTTGGCATAATCAAGGTGAAAGCACACAGAAAAGGTGACTCCATGGAGGTGGAGGGCAAAAGAAGGGCGGACGACGCTGCCAAAGTAGCAGCAAGGCAGCCTAGAGAGTAGAGGACTGTGGTGGGTAATCTGCGTATTCCAGCCATACTGAGCCTAGATGACCTGAAATCCCTCCAGCAATAGGCTGCCCAAACAGAGAAGGAACACTGGGTAAGAATGGGAGCTGAGCTGAACTCAAATGGAGTATGGGAGAATAAGGATAAATTGTGTCTACCGAGGTCCCTGTTCCCAGTGATGGCACAAGAAGTACATGGCCCCACTCACACCTCAAAAAGTCACTTGTGTGCCATGGTAAATGCCATCTGGATCACTCCTGGTTACAGTTATGCAGCCATGAAACCCATGCAGTCCTGCCTCATCTGTGAACAGCACAACCCAGATAAAACAGTAGAGGTCCCTAAGAAAGCGACACCCAGGCCTCTTTCATAGACTGCAGATTGACTACATACAGCTACCCTAGGTAAGAGTGTATGAAAATGTCCTAGTATGAGTAGATCTCTTCTCTGGTTGGCCGGAAGACTATCTGGTAAAATGCGCTAATGCTAAAACAACTGCAGACAAACTAATGAAAGAACTGATCTGCAGGTATAGCGTCCCAGAAACCATAGAAAGCGATAGGGGTACACACTTCACAGGAGAAATAATGAGGGAAATCATGCAGGCCCTGGGAATACAGCAAGCATTTCATACACCATATAGACCACAAATTAGTGGGAAAGTGGAAAGATTGAACGGGACACTTAAACTGAAAATTGAAAAGGCCATGGCAGACACACGAAAGAACTGGGTAGAGTGCTTGTCTCTTGCACAAGTCAGACACACTCCAAATAGAAAGACAGGCTTGTCTCCTTTTGAAGTCCTGTTTGTTAGTGCGCCAAAGACTGGTCTATACTTCCCACTGGTGCTACAAGTGCAACACGATGCTATGACAGCCTATGTCCAGGCCTTGCAGAAAAGACTTAATGTGGTGGATAAACATGTTTTCATCTATTCCAGATCCTAATGCCAGTGCAGACGTGAATCAGCTGAATCCAGGTGATTGAGTGGTCATACGCAATCACGTGTGAAGGAGCCTAGATCCATGGTTTGACGGCCCGTTCCAAGTACAGCTGACCACACCTACCTCAGTGAAACTTGAGGGAAAGCCCACCTGGATCCACGCCAGTCACTGCAAAAAGGTCACTTCACCAACAGAATGACTGTTCTCCTAATCACCTTGCTGGCTTATCAGGATTATTGCACTCTACAGAGAAACTGGATAAACCTTTAAATGTTGACTGGGACCACAAGCGTATTCAACATCATGCTATTCTTATATAGGACATGGAAGGACAAAAAACAAAAGCCTGTTGTTTCTGTATACACAGCCCAGCATCTGCAAGGACTATGCCGTACTTAGCCTTACCTCTGGAGCCATGGAAGGTATTAACACCACGCTGCATACACAATGAGACATGGACTCTGATTTTCCAGGTTCCTTGATGTTCTTAATGAGACTAATACAATACAGAGACTCCTTTTTAAATTCATCCAACTGATTTAGTGGCCTAGCAGGGTGGGTTTCTGGTATTGTGCAGATTTGCATGCAGATTTTTTTGTCTTGTTTATTGCTTTATGTAGCCATAAAAGCATTAATATATGTATTGCCTAAGCTATTGAATAATGTATGTGCGGAAAAAATGTAAGGCTGAACTTTCCATAGTGTATCATAGACCCTAGATAACCACTGCTGATGGGGAAGTGAGTGACCACACTGAGGGTGGATGTGTGAGGCAGGTAGAAAGCCCCCTTATGGGTACTAGACCCATGAGACAGTAGCTCATTTGTGGACATCAGCTGACCCTGTGGCAAAGGTTATACCATTTACAAAAGAGGGAAACTTATATAGAAGGGTTAATGATTTGCCTTTAATTGCAAGAATTTGCTAGAATTTGTTTAGTCGTTCAAGTAGTCTTGTAGTCTCCTATTCAAGGAGACTATACTTCTTACTGATATGTTTTCAATAGTCAGCAACAACATCTTCTGGGTACATGGTAATTAAAGTATGACCCTGGGTAATGGGGGGGAGCTATATGAGTTACATTGAATTACATTTGTTGTAAATGGTTTAAAATACTGCCTCATGTTTCATTATATCATATAAAGTGACTTGCTCACAACCTGTGTGCAGTTTCCTTTTTCTCCAAGCGCTTGTCAATGAAGGGCATAACCTCCTAATGTGGCCTCACTGGTGATCTGGCATATCTGACTTTGGGTCAGAACGCAAACAGCTACAACATCATCTTGGTGGAGTCCTCAAAATTTTGGAGGGGGGTACATATGTCTCACATCCATGTCCACTCCTGAGGTCTTATGTGTGGAGTCTGAACGGAATACCAATGGCCTTGTTGATGCTGGTAGTCAACAACTGCCCTCTTCTGCTCACAAATCCTTTCCAACATCTGCAGTGTAGAGTTCCAATGCATGGGGACATCACACCCCAGTCAATGAGCCGGAAGCTGCTAATGCTGCTGAAGCACGGCAAGGGCAGCGGAAGCTGTAGCTGACATTCTAAAATGAGCACACAGGCGACGTTCTTTGACAAGCGGATCCGGCAGCTCCGGGTAGATTTTGAGAAACCACTGAACCACAATGTTAAGCACATGGGCCAGGCATGGTACGTGTGAGAGCTCGCCTAGCCTTAGAGCCGCCACCAGGTTCTGACCATTGTCACACATGACCATACCTGGCAGTAGGTTTAGCGGTGTCAGCCACAGATCTGCCTGCTCGTTCAGAGCTGGCCACAACTCTTCAGCATTGTGCGGTTTGTCATCTAAGCATATTAGCTTCAGCACAGCCTGTTGCCGCTTGGCTGAGGCAGTGCTGTAGTGCTTCCAGCTTGTGACTGATGTGGTCATTTCGGGGATGGAGGCTGAAGAGGAGAAGGTGGAGGATAAGGTGCAGGAGCTGTAGACTGTGGGGGCAACCCTGATTGACCTAGGGCCCGCAATCCACAGATTGGAAAAATGTAAAATATAAGTACAAATGGGAAGAATATACATACATCTCATTTGTATGAGATTTTCCCCTGGGGGAGCAACATTTGTTTTGATTTAAAATTAGTAACGGGCATAATAAAAACAACCTTGCCAAAAATTGGACTGCCTGTAGCAGCACAGAACACGTTAACCCTGGTGATCTTGTGGCGGAGAATGAGGAGACATTGATGAAGGCCTCATTAAAACCTAGGCCCAATGTAAAGGAGCGGGTCTCCTAGATTTGTAATGCATGGACTGACAAACATTTCCCCATGCGGGGCACACATTTTTTAAAAGTACACTATGGGCATCATAGACACCCTTGCCAAAAATTGGACTGCCTTTGGCAGCACAGAAGATGTTAACCCTGGTGATCGGAGAATGAGGAGACATTGATGAAGACCTCAGTAAAAACTAGGCGCAATGTAAAGGAGCGGGTCTCCTAGACTTAGAACGCCCATACATGCAGTGCATGAGCTGACAAACATTTCCCCATGGGGGTTACACATTTTTTAAAAGTACACTATGGGCATCATAGACACCCTTGCCAAAAATTGGACTGCCTTTGGCAGCACAGAAGATGTTAACCCTGGTGATCGGAGAATGAGGAGACATTGATGAAGACCTCAGTAAAAACTAGGCGCAATGTAAAGGAGCGGGTCTCCTAGACTTAGAACGCCCATACATGCAGTGCATGAGCTGACAAACATTTCCCCATGGGGGTTACACATTTTTTAAAAGTATACTATGGGCATCATAGACACCCTTGCCAAAAATTGAACTGCCTGTATCAGCCCAGAACACGTTAACCCTGGTGATCTAGTGGTGGAGAATGAGGAGACATAATGAGAAATCAAACTGAAATCAAACAAATAAATTAAAAATGTGAATCCACCTATGAAAGAAAATAACAAAAGGGAGGGGCGAACACAGGTTCATAGATATGAAGCCAGAATGTGTCCAACGAGATATGTTTGTCCCTAGTAACAGCTCAGAGACAGGGATATAAATAAAAATACAGTGACTTTTGCATCATGGAATACGTTGACCCTGGTGTTCCACTAGTAGTGGATGATGAGGATAAGGAGGAGGATAACACCAAACAGACCCAATCTGGAAGCAGATAACCATGTGTGATTGTGAAGAGGTGCATGAGAATACACCTACCCAACCAACCAAAAAATAAATTTGAGATTATGTTTCGATGTTTTCATTCGGTGGTGTACAGAAGTCTTGGCCAATCCAGCCCTTGTTCCTTTTTATAAGAGTCAGCCTGTTAGCATTGTCAGTTGACAGGCAGATGCGATTATCTGTTTTAATCCCCATCCTCTGGAATTCTTTTCCCCAACATGTCCGACTATCAACCACATTTGGATCCTTCAGACGGAACCTGAAAACCCACCTCTTCAAGAAAGTCTACAGCCTGCAATGACCCCACTACCTCCTCACCACTACCGGAGATATCACCTCAACCAACACTGGAACTGCTGCAACCCACCCAGAGGCGTATCTAGGCTTCCTGGCACCCGGGGCAAGAATTTGGTTCGGCGCCCCCCCCCCCAAGTACATATGCGACTTGCACACTTAGCCATGTACCCACGAGCTGCTCTCCCTAATGCTCTCAATGTTCAGTAAAAAACTGTAAGCAGGAAGAGAAGCTCGTTGTCAAGTATGAAAATCGCATATGAGTGAAGTGTCCGTGTGATGACTACTGGAACCTGCAGAGCTGAATCCTGACATTGCAGCTTCTGAATTCTCACAACGAATGCACTGCACACTTTTAGGATTCTCCCTTGCCGATGTACAGTCATGTCAGCACAGGTATATGATTTATATACTTTTGGCCACATTCCGACTAGACGTGCCCGGCCTCGCTCCGTTCATTTTCATTGAGTGAGGCCACACATGTCTAGTCAGCATGTGACTGCATGTATGTAAATTACCGGCACAAGAGAATCCTAACAGCGTTCAGTGAGCACTGTGAGAATTCAGAAGTCTGCAGTCACATAGAATGACTGCAGACTCCGTACAAACCTGGACAACCCCTTTAATGTTCCTAACAAATAAAAACATGAGAATTAGTCAGTAGCACAAATAGCATTTACATCCAAGTACCTTATAGATGACGTCTCTGGAGTCGTTCTCCTTTTCTTCTTCTTGTCCAAACCCCATGATGAGTTTTCTCACCCACATCTCGTCTCTGCAGACTTTCATCTTCTCCGGTCTTCTGCAGCAAATCTCCACACCATCCCCTTAAAGATAGAAGTGTCATTATAATGCTCCTGAATAAAAATGTCTGCAATATACTGTCGCCTCACACTATTCCCCTCCCTCCTCTAACATCCCCCCTGTTCACCATACTGTCTCATCATATATTTACCCTGCTCACACATACCCCTGACTTCCCATACTGTGTCCACATACGTTAACCCGTTCGATCCCCATACTGTCTGCACCCAACCCCCATACTGTTTCCTCATACATACTCTGTGTCCGCAAATCTCCCCACACACATTAAATCCCCCCCATCCCCACTCCAAATCCCTCACACACATTAAGTAACCCCCCATCCACACTCCAAATCCCTCACACACATTAAATAACCCCCCATCCCCACTCCCAAATCCCCCCACACATTATGTACCCCCCACTCCAAATCCCCCACACATTAACCCCATCCCCACTCATTAACCCCCATCCCCACTCCAAATCCCCCACACATTAAATAACCCCCATCCTCACTCCCAAATCCCCCCACACATTATGTACCCCCCACTCCAAATCCCCCACATATTAACCCCATCCCTACTCATTAACCCCCCAAACAATAACCCCCATCCCCACTCATTAATTCCATCCCCACTCATTAACCCCCCGTCCATACTCCCAAATCCCCCAACACATTATGTACCCCCCACTCCAACTCCCCCACACATTAACCCCCATCCCCACTCATTAACCCCCAGACATTAATTCCATCCCCACTCAATAACCCCCATCCCCACTCATTAACCCTCCACTCAATAACCCCCATCCCCACTCATTAACCCTCCACAAATTAATTCCATCCCCACTCAATAACCCCCATCCCCACTCATTAACCCCCCACTCAATAACCCCCATCCCCACTCATTAACCCCCACACATTAACCCCCATCCCCACATTAACCCCCATCCTCACTCATTAACCCCCCACACATTAACCCCATCCCCACTCTTTAACCCCCCACACACAGTAACCCCCATCCCCACTCATTAACCCCCCCCGCACATTAATCCCATCCCCACTCATTAACCCCACTACACATTAACCCCATCGCCACACATTAACACCCCCCATCTTTGGTGGTTTCTTCAGCTCCACATTGGAGCACACTTACCACCAGTGCTGAGCGTTCACTGAGCACTCAGGGCGCCGGGGAGTGACGTCAGCAGCGTGATCACATGACATGTCACGCTGCTGACGTCACTCTGGCCCAGCGGTCAGAGCTGCAATTGTACTGGTGTCTATACAGACGCCAGTACAATTGTTCCCTGGGAGCCGGCACGCGCACCTTCTCTGCACCAGCTGTCAGCTTGACAGCTGACACAGAGAACCGCCGACTCTCAGGCCAGGGGGGCGGCAGAACACAGCCGCCAGGGAGGACACTGCGGACTGCTGCATTGCGGCCCAGACTGCGCCCCCTGCCGGCTGCGCCCAGGGCAACTGCCCTGGCTGCCCCCCCTAGATACACCCCTGAACCCACCAACCTACTGTCTCCTTTCCCACATCCTGTAGCATGTAAGCCCGAAAGAGCATGGCTCTCTCCCCTCTGTATCAGTCTGTCATTGTAAGTTTGTTTACTGTAAGTGATATCTGTAATTTGTATGTAACGCCTTCTTATGCACAGCACCATGGAATCAATGGTGCTATATAAATAAATAATAATAATAATAATAATAATAATAATTCCACCAGCGGCACTAAAAACCCGCTCTGACAGAACACTAACAGCAGAGCAGGCCAGGACCTCCAAGGCAGAGAGAGTCAGTTCATGCCACGTGTCCAGCTTGGATACCCAATAATTAACCCCTTCACTCCTGGAGCTTTTTTCGATTTTTCGTTTTCGTTTTTCACTCCCCTTCTTTCCAGAGCCATAACTTTGTTATTTTTCTGTCAATATGGCCATGAAATGGCTTATTTTTTGCAGGACGAGTTGTACTTTTAAACAACATCATTGGTTTTACCATGTTGTGTACTCGAAAATGAGAAAAAATTCCAAGTGCGGTGAAATTGCAAAAAAGTGCAATCCCACACTGTTTTTTTGCTTGGCTTTTTTGCTAGGTTCACTAGATGCTAAATCTAACCTGCCAATATGATTCTACAGGTCATTACGAATTCATAGACACCAAACATGCCTATGTTCTCTTTTATCTAAGTGGTGAAAAAAAAATCCAAAGTTTGCTTTAAAAAAAAAAAAAAAGAGCAATATTCTGAGAACCGTAGCGTCTCCATTTTTCGTGATCTGGGGTCGGGGGAGGGCCTATTTTTTGCGTGCCAGGCTGACGTTTTTAATGATACCACATTTGTGCAAATATGTTCTTTTGATCGCTCGTTATTGCTTTTTAATGCAATGTTGTGGTGACCAAAAAAAGTAATTCTGGCGTTTCGAATTTTTTTCTCGCTACGCTGTTTAGCGATCGGGTTAATGCTTTTTTTATTGATAGATCGGGGCGATTCTGAACTCAGCGATACCTAATATGTGTATGTGGGATTTTTTTTATTGTTTTATTTTGATTAGGGCGAAAGGGGGGTGATTTGAACTTTTAGTTTTTCTTTTTATTTTTAAACATTTTTTTTTTACTTTTGGCATGCTTCAATAGCCTCCATAGGAGGCTAGAAGCATGCACAACCCGATCGGCTCTGCTACATATCGGCGATGAGCAGATCGCCCATATGTAGCAGATTTACTGCTGTGCTTTGAGCACCGACCACCGGGCGGCGCTCAAAGCCATCTGCCTGGAACATCCATAGTGGTCTCTATGAGACCTGTGGTTGTCCAGGCAACGCGTCGCCGACCCCCGATCACGTGACGGTGGTCAGCTATGAGCTCATATCCGGCACAGCGGCTGGAAGTGCTATTTAAATGCCCGCTGTCAGCTTTGACAGCCAGATTTAACTAGTTAATAGGCGTGGGCGGACGGCGATTCCACTCGCGCCTATTGCGGGCAAATGTCAGCTGTTCATTCATAACAGCTGACATGTCGCGCCTTTGAGGTGGGCTCACCACCGGAGCCCACCTCAAAGCAGGGGATCCTTACCGATGACGTATTATTCCATCATCGGTAAGGAAGGGGTTACAAGGCACAGAGGAATCCTGGAGGACGTTTGTACGATCTGCAAGGTACTCCCTCACCATCTTCCCAAACAATGCACTTGTTGTGACACCACTCCTTGCCTCTGTGGCGGCATGATGTGAGGTTCTGAGAAAACCCGTGTAGTGTAGGTATAGAAGTGTCACCAACCAGTAATGAGTGTCACCGAAAGTTTGTATAATGCGAGGGTCACGGGAAACACAGCGCAACATAAAGTCAGCCATGCGTGCCAGGCTACTAACAGGCAAGACTTCCGTGTCCTCACCAACAGGACAACTGACCGTGGTGTCCTCCTCCTTCTCCCTGTCCTCAGGCCATCCCCGCTGAACAGACGGTATGACAGCTGTGCTTGTAGTACCATCTATAGCGCATGAAAATAGCTCCTGTCCTTCCTCCTCCTCCTCCTCATTGTCTACCAATCCAAGTTGCGACGACATAAGCCTGGGCTGAGTGTAATCACCCTGTATGGTTCCTTGCTCCTTGTCCTCGTGCTCTGCCTGCATTGCATCATCTTAATTGTGAGCAGAGAAGTTTTCAGAATGCTGAGAAGTGGGATGGTGACGCTAATGATGGCGTCATCGCCGCTTACCAACTTGGTGCAGTCCTCCAAGTTCTGGAGGATGGTACATTTGTCTGACATCCATGTCCACTCCTGAGGTCTTATGTGTGGAGTTGCAACTGAATATCGACCGCATTGTTGATGTTGGTAGTCAACAACTGCCCTCTTCTGCTCACAAATCCTTTGCAACATATGCAGTGTAGATTTCCATCGCGTGGGGACATCACACACCAGTCAGTGAGCTGGAAGATGCAAAAGTCCAGCAAGTGATAAGCTGTAGCTGACTTTCTAAAATGGGCAGACAGCGTACTTTCACTAGCAGATCCGTCACCTCCGGGTAGCTTTTGAGAAAACGTTGAACCACGAGGTTAAGCACATGATCCAGGCAAGGTACGTGTGTGAGCTCACCTTGCCTCAGAGCCACCACCAGGTTCCGGCCATTGTCACACACAACTATGCCTGACTGTAGGTTCAGCCGTGTCAGTCAAATATCTGACTGCTCTTTCCGTGCTGTCCACAACTGTTCTGCATTGTGCGGCTTGTCACCTATGCAGATTAGCTTCAGCACAGCCTGTTGCCACTTGGCTGAGGCAGTGCTGCAGTAGCTTCTGACTGATATGTTCATTTCAGAGATGGAGGCTGAAGAAGAGGAGGAGGTGCAGGAGCTGTAGACTGTGGGGGCAACCCTGATTGACGTAGGGCCCGCAATCCTCGTTGTGGGGAGGATGTGTTCCATCCCAAGGTCCAACAGGGTTCCAGCTTCCACTATATTATACCAGTGTGCTGTCAGTGAGATGTACCGTCCCTGCCCACAGACACTTGTCCACGTGTCCATGGTTTGGTGGACTTTCCCAGTAACAGCATTGTTGAGGGCACGGGTAATGTTGTGGGACACATTCTGGTATAATGCAGGTATGGCACAACGGGAGAAATAGTGGTGACTGGGGACCGAGTACCTTGGGATGGCTTCAGGTTGCAAAAAGCTTCCATCTCAATTAGCCTAAAAGGCAACATTTCGAGCGCAAGCAGGTGACAAATGTGCAAATTAAGTAATGTGGCCTGTGGGGGATTGGCTGCGTATTTCCGCTTGCACTCTAATGACTGGGGTATAGACAAATGTAGGCTGGGCTGGGACAAGGATGTGGACGGGCTTGATGATGGTGCTGGTTGACTGTGGGCAACAACAGGTGCAGGTTCCGAGGCATCTTCACAGGCACGGTGAACTGGGGATTGGCTTGGATGCGAAACAGTGGAAGAAGCAGTGTTGTCACCTGCAGACAGTGTTCCTGGAGCCTAGGGTTCAGCCCACAAAGTTGGGTGCTTTGCTGCCATGTGCCTAATCATGCTGGTGGTGGTCAGGCTGGTAGTTTTGCTACCCCTGCTGATGCGGGCATGACAAGTGCTGCAAATGCTGCGAATGGCCTGTTTGGGGTTATCAGCAGAGTATTTAAAAAATAACCTGACTCAGGAAGATCTAACCGAAGGAATGGTGACTTCCGTCCTGTTGGTGTAATCTCCAAATGGATAACTGAACTGCTCTTCGGAGTGTCCAAGTGTGGTATCAGTTGTCTCCGGGAACTTGGCATGGTGGGAGGAAGGAGGATCAGAGTGAGTAATATGCGGTCCACACTCACGGCTACTCAGACTTGACCGTGGTGGTGGTGGCTAAGTGACTGGAAGCATTATCCGCTATCCAACCAACAACCGTTTCCCAGTGCTCTGGATTCAATAGTGGTGTGGTGCGGTCCGCTAGAAACTGGGTCAGGAAGATCGAGAGCGCAGATGTGGGTCTTTGCTGTGGCCAACTTTCTGCTTGACCACGGCCTCTTTCTCTGCATGCACCATCAGCATCACGTCCACTTCCCTGTCCCTTGCCCCTTGCCTTGCCCATTTTAAAAGATTTCAAAACCTCAATACAAATGGATTTCTTGGGATAAAAATTAGATGTGATAAGTATGCCTGCAAAGCAAACAATTTTCCCCCACAGATACACCAGGCCCCAGCCAGAGATAGCAGACTGTATTAATTTTGTATTATTTTTTGGATACAAAAGACTGCTGGATATAAGAACTGTTACAGCCAGGCCAAAAAAGGAAACCAACGTAAACTGGCCATACTTTCGGCATGCACATATAAGAGTTGGCACGAAGATACCGCACCAAAAAGTAGTTGGCCTTTTCTTTTTTTGGCCTAAATACTGCTTTATTTAAGCAAAACTAACTGCCAGGCAAAAAAGAGAAAAAAGACGTAAACTGGCCAAAGTTTCACCACACACAGATAAGAGCTGGTACGAAGATACTGCACCAAAAAATGGGTGGCCTTTTTTTTGTGGCCTAAATACTGCTTTATTTAAGCAAAACTAACAGCCAGGCAAAAAACAGAAAAAAGCCGTAAACTGGCCAAAATTTCACCATGCACAGATATGATATATGCCATGCTCTATATACACACATACAGTGCCTGCAGGCCTTACACTGATGTGTATACAGCAATGTACACTCCCCTGCCTGCCTAACACTGGAACCTATATACTTCAAAATTAGTCCTTACAAGGACTGTTGGTTTAGCTGGATGTATTTAGGATGGTAGACCCCACACTAACTGAGAAATGCCTAATTCTGACTCTATCAAGGCAGCCGCTCTCCCTAACTCTCTCAATCTGGAGCTGAATGCGCCGAGCAGGGCGGCGTCTGGTCCCTTATACCCCTGATGATGCTGTGCGGCCAGCCAGTCACTGCACGACCACAAGAAAGATGGCTGCGACATTTCATGGCCTGGCAGACAATCCCTGCACCGTGATTGGGTCTCTAAAGTCCGCCAAAATTGCTGGGTGGAGACTCGAGTTCCCGCTGAGTAATCCCAGAAATACTCGGTGCTCTCCGAGTACCCCGAGCACAGTGATACTCGGGTGAGTACCGAGTAGTGGCGAGTATGTTTGCTCATCACTAGCTAGGACCCCTCAAAACCACTTTGTGTCTTCTTATCCTGTTTCCCACCAACTGAATTGTATGCTGAACACCATGTTTCCGTCTGAAGTTGGAGGAACATAGGGGTATGCTCAAGAAATCTTCTGGAAGATCGGGTTAATGTGAAGGCTACTTCGACATGAGCTTTGCCAAGTCTTTGGAGAATGCAGATGGCCTCCTTTTTCTTTGAGAACCACCGAAGCATTACGGAAGAGCTGTTAAGTATGACTTAACAAGTTCATTTATTTTATGAGTGTGTTTGTGCCAGTTGTATATCCATCTGCTCATCAGTAAGTCAAATGGCAGCAGAGAGAAGAGGTAGTTTAAAGCAGCAAGCATATATCAGGTAGAGCTATTTGGGTTTTTCAATGCGGGAAACCTAAAAGTAGGGCCGTTGTGTACCCAACAAGTATAAAATATGGTAACTAAGCCCAATGGTATCTAACATCTGCCTTCTTAAAATGCCAACCAAGTTAAGAGGCTTTTCCCATCTAAGATTACAAAATATAAATGACTTTGTGTTTTTTTTTATCATCATGTTCATTTTAATTTTTTCATGTGATATATCCAATCATACCATTGAACCTAGAGTTAATTTTCCAATACAGACAATGACTTCATTGCACAATGGATTTCTTTGCTGGCTGCTCAATTCTTTGGTATTGCAAACTATGTTTAATAAGCATGAACAGGCACTGAAAATGACTTTTAAGGCTTTTACCGTCTACACCTGTGTCCTCGGCAGAAGAGCCGCTGTGAAATAATTGCCTTTCTACGAAAGGAACGGTAGTTGTTTTAAGAAATCATTTACAGACGTGAGAAGGATTGCACCTTGCACAAAGACAGTGCAGACCTTTCTTTTCTGATGAACAAATGATTTTTCCTGCCATTTACAGAGAATTTGCCAATTTGTTTTGCTGTTTAACAGATGTCGGCCCTGCTGCCTAACGCAGCAGCAAGGAAATTATTTACAAAACATATAACCTATTTTGCTGGAATTAGTCTACTGTAGTTTCACACTAGCATTTTTTTGCGCTGCGTTTGGAGCGCACATGAAACGCATGTTAAAAGCACATGCAAACTCTTGTAAACGCTGCGGTTTTTTGAGGCATTATTGTGCGCATACCTACAAAAAATCGCAGCGTTTTTATGCGTTTTTCATGCGTTTGCATTTTTTATGCACAATAAACTGGAGAAAAAATCCTTGAAAAATTCTTGCAACACACTCCACCAATGGGACAGCAGTGGGCGTGTCTTATGGAAAATCTTTATATAGCCCCTGTATACAGCTGAATTCTTCACATTTGCTTGCATTTGACTTGAGAACATGGATCTGCGATGGAAGAGCTGGCTTTGACTTTGACTTGGATCTGGACATGAGCATGGCTCAGGCTTATGCCGTTGCTTGCCATGAACAGAGGGAGAGAGGCAGCGAAGACGGCAGCGGCGGCGTTTGTGGATACATCCCATTATTGAACTCCAGGAGAGCCGTGGAGCGTATCACACCCTCTACAGCGAGCTCCAGGCAAACCCGGAGAAATCTACTGATTATACCCGGATGACCAAAGAAACCTTTCACTATTTGCTTGGTCAGGTAAAAGAAGTCATCCGGAGACAGGACACGCAGCTCCGGCGTGCGATTACTCCTGAGGAACGGCTCCTGGTCACATTAAGGTACGTAGTTTTGCTAAACCAATGCCTGCTGATTTTTCTTGGTTGTGACATGTACTCTTCCAAATCTGGCAGAATTGCAGTTCTGCCATTTCGTTAACTAAAGGCTGCCATAATTTTTTGATGCCATGTATTGAACCAAAGCCTGCAGATTTATTTATTTATTTATTTATTTTAAATTTAACGTGTGTAAAAAAATTACGTATACACAAATATTTTTTTTTTTGTTTTCTTTGTGTCACAGATTCCTGGCTACTGGAGATACCCTCTCATCACTGCACTTCCAGTACCGGATTGGAATCTCCACGTTGTCTGGAATTGTAACGGACACCTGCCGGGCTTTGTGGAATGTTCTATGTCCCGAATTCATGCCCCTGCCAACCAAAGAAAAGTGGTTGGAAATTGCCGAAACATTCTCGACTGTTTGCAATTTCCCTAACTGTTTGGGAGCGGTGGATGGGAAATACATCCGGATTATCAAGCCCAAAATAACAGGCTCTGAGTACTACAACTACAAGAAGTACTTTTCTATTGTACTCATGGCCATTGCGGATGCAGAATGTCAGTTTATTGCAGTGGACATTGGGGCATTTGGCCGTGGGAATGACTCCCAGGCTTTTAAGAACTCAGACATGGGCAGGAGGTTGTATGGCAACAACTTCAATTTCCCCATGCCACGGCCTCTTCCCAACACCGAAGGTCCGCCACAGCCATTTGTAATGGTTGGTGATGAAGCATTCTAGATGTGCCAAAACCTGCTCAAATCCTACTCCAGCCGGGACTTGGATCTCAACAAAAGAATTTTTAATTACAGGCTCACCAGGGCCAGGAGAACAGTAGAGTGTGCATTTGGTATACTTGTATCTAGATGGCGCATTCTTGGCACAGCTATTAATCTGAAACTGGAAACAGAGGATGAGGTGGTCAAGGCCTGTGTTGTTCTACATAATTTTGTAATTTCTGGAGAGCACCCGAACTTAGATCTTGATGATGTTGCTTCAAACCCATTGCCTGAATTCACTCAGCACCCTCTCAGGTGATCCGTTGAAGTTGGCCAAATGAGGGACCAATTTGCGGCCTACTTCAACTCAGATGTAGGACGGGTGGAAAGGCAAGAGCAAATGGTGTAAAAAAATTTCTTGGTGGTATGTTAATAAGAAAAAAAAAAAATTTGATACCTGTTGTTGGTATGTTAAAAAAAAACCTTTTTGATATCTGTTGCTGGTATGTTAATAAAAAAAAACCTTTTTGATACCTGTACTGAGTACAGTCTCTGTTTTAACACTTCCAAAACCATTAGCAAGTATCGAGGTGTATCAGTGAATTTATGATGCTGTGTTTTGTGCATCATGAATTCACTAATACTCCTGAGTAGCTAACTCTACATTTGTGTAATATTGCACAGACTGAATCAAGCAAGGTTCCCCAACTTCATTCCTCAAGGTCAACCAACAGATCAAATTGCAATGAAATCCATATCAAGAGCCAAAAAAAAAAAGGATTCCATACAAAACGTTCTGTTGGTGGCCCTTGAGGACTGGAGTTGGGGAACCCTGCTGGATCCACTCTGTGCAATATTACAAGAATGTAGAGACTGCTGTGGAAAAGAAAAATCATGTAGATTGGATTTCTTTTTTGGACAACACATATCTACTGTATATGACTTGTCTTTTCCACAGCAGTCTCTACAGTCTCTACATTCTTGTAATATTTCACAGAGTGGATCCAGCAGGGTTCCCCAACTCCAGCCCTCAAGGGCCACCAACAGATCATATTGTAATGAAATTCATATCAAGAGCCAAAAAAAAAGGATTCCATACAACATGATCTGTTGGTGGCCCTTGAGGACTGGAGTTGGGAAACCCAGCTGGATCCACTCTGTGAAATATTACAAGAATGTAGAGACTGTAGAGACTGCTGTGGAAAAGACAGGTCATATACAGTAGATATGTCTAGTCCAAAAAAGAAATCCAATCTACATGATTTTTCTTTTCCACAGCAGTCTCTACATTCTTGTAATATTGCACAGAGTGGATCCAGCAGGGTTCAATATTACAAGAATGTTGAGACTGTTGTGGAAAAGACAAGTCATGTAGATTTGTTTAGTTGACAACACATATCTCCAAGACTGACACAAGAAACATGTCTCAGTAATGGAGATATCTGGTGGCAAAAACGCTAAGTGTACGGTGCAGTGTGTGTACGGCGCAGTGTGTGTAGTCGGCGATTTACACAGTAACCAATCAAAATATTTTGAAAGCACAATTGCACATTTATTTTGTAACAAAAGCTAAAAAAAATTTTTTTTATTAGGAAAGACGTTTGGGGGAAGATTGGGATACTTTGGGTGTGTGGAGAGACGAGGAACGACTGGAGGTTGAGGAAGGGGTTCTAGGAGAAGGGGCGGCGAAAGTACTGGGGGAAGGGAGCTCTGGAATGGACATGGAGGCAGGTTGAGACACATTAGGAGGAGAGGGTGGATGGACGAACAAAGTTTGTTTTTTTTTTCTTTGGTGCAGGAATATCCTGCCCGGACCGACTTGCAGCCTGTGACCACCTTACTTTGGTGGACCGCCTGGTGATGGTGGACTGTGTTGTTGCCCCATAAAATAGGGAATGCGGATCACCCCTTTGCTGCTCTGTGGTGGCGGTGGCGATGGCGGTAGAAGTGGTAGTGGCGGTGCTAGAAGGGGAGAAAGTTGGGTCGGTGCTCCGAGCAGGAGGCTGCCTGTCTGTGATCTCAGCCAAAGTTCTTGGGGAACTCTGAGGAGGAGTATTGGTGGTGGTGATCTTAAGATGAGGAGTGGTGGTGGTGCTCTTTTGATGAGGAGTGGTGGTGGTGCTCCTTTGATGAGGAGTGCTGGAGGTGCTTCTTTGATGAGGAGTGCTGGCGGTGCTCTGTTGTTGAGGAGTGCTGGCGGTGCTCTGTTGGTGAAGAGTGCTGTCGGTGCTCTGTTGCTGAAGAGTGCTGGCGGTGCTCTGTTGCTGAGGAGTGCTGGCGGTGCTCCTTTGGTGTTGACTGGTGGTGTCTGTGGCCCAAGCAGGTTCTGTGGTGGTTTGGCTCCAAGCTGGTGGTGCTGTGGCGGTGGTGGTGCTCCATACAGGAGCAGCACTTGCCATAGTGGTGGTGGCGGAGGAGTGTCCAGCAGCACTCAGACTTGGGGTGGTGTAGTGGTGTCCGGCTTCGCTGGGAATGTAGGTGGCCGTGCAGTGGTATGCAGCAGAAGTCGGTAGTGTGGTGAAGCGAGTCAGCGGTGGAACTGTTGGAAATGACACCACTGACTGCTGCACATACCGATTCTGATGAATAGCCTGCAAGGAAGCAGTGTTGCAGGCCTGTAACACACTTAGCTGTTGCTCAGGACTAAGGTGTTCCGCCATGCCCTGTTCAATTTTACTGAAAAAATGGTGCGGTGGTCTGTTGAGGTCGGCCTCCAGACGGTCAAGGCGCTGGTCAACAGAGTGGAAGCGGTGTTCCATGTGGTTAAAACCACGCTCCATCAGGGAAAAACTTTTCATTCTGGCGGACAGTGCCTTGAGGCTGCCCTTAAAGGCCTCGCTCAAGAGCATGAACTCGGGCATGACAGGCCTGTCCGAGGCCCTCTGCCGCTGGCGGGTAGTGCCCGCATAACCAGTGACAGAAAATTCTAGACACAATGCAGTCACTGTTGATACTGAGGACACTATTATGTTTCCTGCTAGAATATATGTAGCAGCGAAAACAACAGTATCATCCGGAGCAAGAGTGAAAGCCGGATCATGACAGCAGAAGACAAAAATCAATCACTGTTTTCCACATGGCATTGGTGTTTTGAATGCAAGAATATATCTTGCAAAAAACACATCAGCACCATCAAGACCATAAAGCAATGCAGCAGTTGAAGACACAAATCAATCACAGTTTTCAACATGGCATAGGTGTTTTGAATGCAAGAATATATCTTGCCAAAAAAACACCAGCACCATCAGGACCATAAAGAAATACAGCAGTTGAAGACAAAAATCAATCTATGTATTCCACAAGGCATTGATGTGCTTAATGCAAGAATATATCTTGCAAAAAACACATCAGCACCATCAAGACCATAAAGCAATGCAGCAGTTGAAGACAAAAATCAATCACTGCTTTCCACATGGCATTGATGTGTTTAATGCAAGAATATATCTTGCAAAAACACATCAGCACCATCAGGTCCAAAAATCAATGCAGTATCACAGAGCATCTTTATACTTACTGAACGCCCTTTTTGAACTTGGAGAGGCGCTGTCCCAGCCATCCATCATCGCTGCGGCCACCTCATTCCAGAGCTGACCGGTCACCACTGTGTCTTTGTACTGCTGGTCACAGCTGTCCCACAACGGGATACGCTCCTCAATGAGGCGGATCAGGTGCTCGTTGTCGATGTACACTACTTCTTCATCATCCCGTTGTGGAACCTAGAAAAAATAATATTATAATGTTTTGAATTTTGGAAAATGAAACAGATACAAAAAGAAACAGAGAAAAAGCAAGATAAATAAATACAGAAAAAAAAAATACTAACATTGCGTCTCCTCGACACGACTTGACTACGCTGCTTCCGCTCAGAATCCTCCCGCTCAGACTGCTCCCGCTCAGACCGCTGCAGCTCAGACCGCTCCCGCACTTCACCTTCACTGGCCGTGTCCGATGTCTGTAAAGAAAGAAAAAATTAAAACACATTTATAGAGGCAGATATACTTACCCAAAGGCAGCAAGATCCTCACCTCACGATCAGCTTGGGCCAGTTCTTGCCAAGATGGCGAATACACTGATCCAGAAGAAGACATGCTGAAATGAAAACAAAAAATACATTAGTACATTATAAAATTGTACAGGACACGCAGACATTATGTTTAAGAATACTCACATTTTGGCTCCTGAAGCTTGAATCCACACTTGTAAAGGCTCTTCTAGGCTCTTATCTGGTCTCTCTGCAAGGCTGTCTGTAGAGTAATTGTCCCTGAAGGCACCTTCTTTTATCTACACTCCTCCCAAACAATGTTGCTTATTTAGGGGGAGTTTTAGACAAGTGTCTAGACATTGTTTACTCAAATCGTGTGCGCGCACAAGGCGCTGACGTGCGCACTGCCAAGCACTCAACAGCGACCACATAGACTGTAATGCTATTTTTGCGCGCACACCGAGCACACACGTGCGCGCGCGACTTTTTTAACGATGTCGGCGGAACAAAAAATGCAACATGTAGCATACGGCGCATCTGGGCGCACATCTGTAAAATGCGCAGCACACGCTAAACGCTGATGAGTGCGTACATTCGCAAGACCCTGCGACCACCATGTTAAAGATAGGGGAACATTGCGCGTGCGCCCGATAGCGCATGATGCGCTGCGCGATCAAACGAAACCAGCCTTACTACTAGGTCATTGTGAACATTGTACCAGGTGGAAAAAAAATCATGGTTTGCATGTTGGCATTTATTAGTTTAATGACACTAATATGTTTCGATTCTTACATTAAATAACAGGGCTATACTAACAATTTGTACAGCCCTTGACCACATAGGCAGAGCATGACTATCCATAAATGGCAACAATAGTTTTTATTTCACAAAATGTAAAAAATTGCAAGTGCATGCTTACACCTATAATATACAGGATATGCAATTAAAAACAGTCTATAAAATAAACCTTCTATACTGCAAGGTAAAGTGAAAAGAGAAAAAAAAACAAAAGTAAAAAAAAATGTAAAAAGAATAACAGCAAGTGAACAGTAAGACAGTAGCATTGATGTGTAAAGTTGGAGAAGAGACAAGCAGAAAGATCTGGGAGACTTTCATAAGGGTTAAATTGTGATGTCTCGATGACAGGGTCAGAGTACTTGTGAAGCAGCAGGTACTTTGGGGTTTGTTTCTGACATGTAGTTGTTAGTACTTGCCAAAAATGGTCCAAAGAAGGATTACTGATAAACCAGAGACAGAGACATTCTTTCTGACTTGAGTGGAGAGCAAAGGTTAGCCCATCTGGTCAAATTCAACATTGGTTAATGTAGAGCTGTATATATATTTTTGTATATTTTTATTTCAACTTTTTAATGGAGCACAAATTGCTGAAAATTAATCAGCCACTTAATCATTACTGTAATTATTGTACTGTAATTATTGTAATTTTCCTCTGTTCATGGTAGCCCGGCAGCCAATAATAGGGCAGCTTCCATGGACAGGCTTTGTACCAGACACTCTTTTTAGCAGGTCCCAGGAGAACCCTGGTCTTTATCCTTTAACTCTTGTACAAGAATCTGGACTTGTGAAAGGCCACCTGGCTTAAGTCCATGGAAGGGATGCTGGCCAATGGAGCAAAATGGCAGAGAGTCACCAAGCTGGGTCACTACAGGGAGATAAGTCATGGACAAAATCGAGAGACAGTCAAGTAGTCAGAAAAATAAGCCAAAGTCAGAAACTAAACAGGAGATACATGATACATGGGATAGGCAAAGCAATAGACCATGGTAGTAAGAAACTATAACTGGTAGCTAGAAGTTAACTGATAGGAGTTTAAATAGGGAGTGGCCCCATCCAAGGCTCACAGCCTACTGTAAGACTAGCAAGGTAAGTTAGTGTAAAACAGGACTCTTCCTGTATCCCCAGACACCATCGGCAGTGCAAGTGTATTGCCGCCCAGTGGCCGATGCAGAGTTCATAGAAGATGGTTCAGACATGGACATAATTACGATCCCAAATGTGCTGAAAACAGCAGTATAACCAATTAATAAAATATATTTATTACAAGTTTAAAGGCCCTCAAAGACATCAGATGCAAAGTGGACAAAGCTGCCAATTTTGAAGGGACCGGTCAACGATATGACAAGTATGAGTATCTCCTCACTTTACTGATAGATGATGTAGAGAAGAGTAGGGGGTGTTGGAATTTCATTGACTGATCCCTTTGTTTTCAGGGTAGATAAGCCACTGCTGGGGGTGGTGTCTGGCAATGCATTTCTCCTTTTTCCCCATGGAAAACACATGAGCCAAGCTCTCATATGTATGGAGCAGTTAGGAGAGATAGCTGTCAAACAAACATCCAATTTACCGTGATCTCTTGTATGACCAACTTTACTATGATGGCTTATGCCAAAAAGTACTACCTCTTTTTTTTAGTACAGTCTTCCCCCTGCTTGCATGGTGCGCTTGTTCTCAACATGGCCGCTGATGAAGGACACAACAAATCTGCTATGTGTAGCACTTACTACTAAAACTGGGACCTTTGCTGTTGATTAACCCCTTCACCCCCAAGGGTGGTTTGCACGTTCATGACCGGGACAATTTTTACAATTCTGACCATTGTACATTTATGAGGTCATAACTCTGGAACGCTTCCATGGATCCTGGTGATTCTGAAATTGTTTTCTCGTGACATATTGTACTTCATGTTAGTGGTAAAATTTCATTCAAATAACTTGCGTTTATTTGTGAGAAAAACGGAAATTTGGCGAAAATTTTGAAAATTTCGCAATTTTCCAACTTTGAATTTTTATGCCCTTAAATCACAGAGATATGGCACCCAAAAAACTTGATAACTAACATTTCCCACATGTTTACTTTACATCAGCACAATTTTGTACCCAAAATTTTTTTTTGTTAGGAAGTTATAAGGGTTAAAAGTTGACCAGCGATTTCTCATTTTTACAACACCATTTTATTTTTAAGGACCACATCACATTTGAAGCCACTTTGAGGGGTCTATATGATAGAAAATACCCAAAAGTGACACCATTCTAAAAACTGCACCTCTTAAGGTGCTCAAAACCACATTCAAGAAGTTTATTAACCCTTTAGGTGCGTCACAGGAATTTTTTTGAATATTTAAAAAAAAATGAACATCTAACTTTTTTTCACAAAAAAAGTACTTCAGGTTCAATTTTTTTTTATTTTACCAAGTGTAACAGGAGAAATTGGACTGCAAAAGTTATTGTGCAATTTGTCCTGAGTACAATGATACCTGATATGTGGGGGGGAACGACTGTTTCGGCGCATGGCAGAGCTCAGAATGGAAGGAGCGCCGTTTGACTTTTTCAATGCAAAATTGTCTGGAATTCAGATCGGACGCCATGTCACGTTTGGAGAGTCCCTGATGTACCTAAACAGTGGAAACCCCCTACAAGTGACCCCATTTTGGAAACTAGACCCCCCAAGGAACTTATCTAGATATGTGGTGAGAACTTTGAACCCACAAGGGCTTTACAGAAGTTTATAACGTACAGCAGTACAATTAAAAAATCATATTTTTTCCACAAAAATGATCTTTTCACCCCAATTTTTATTTTCCCAAGGGTAACAGGACCCTAAAAGTTATTGTGCAATTTGTCCTGAGTACGCTGATACCCCACATGTGGGGGTAAACCACTATTTGGGCGCATGGCAGAGCTCGGAAGGGAAGCAGCGCCATTTGACGTTTTTGGCTGGAATTGAGATCGGACATCATGTCGCGATTGGAAAACCCCTGATGTACCAAAACAGTGGAAACCCCCCACAAATGACACTATTTTGGAAACTAGACCCCCTAAGGAACTTATCTAGATGTGTGGTGAGAACTTTGAACCCCCAAGGGCTTCACAGAAGTTTATAACATAAAGCCGTACAATTAAAAAAATCATATTTTTTCCACAAAAATGATTGTTTCACCCTCAATTCTTATTTTTCCAAGGGTAACAGGACCCTAAAAGTTATTGTGCAATTTGTCCTGAGTACGCTGATACCCCACATGTGGGGGTAAACCACTATTTGGGCGCATGGCAGAGCTCGGGAAGGGAAGCAGCGCCATTTGACGTTTTTGGCTGGAATTGAGATCGGACACCATGTTGCGATTGGAAAACCCCTGATGTACCAAAACAGTGGAAAACCCCCACAAATGACACCATTTTGGAAACTAGACCCCCTAAGGAACTTATCTAGATGTGTGGTGAGAACTTTGAACCCCCAAGGGCTTCACAGAAGTTTATAACATTAAGCCGTACAATTAAAAAATCATATTTTTTCCACAAAAATGATCTTTTCACCCTCAATTCTTATTTTTCCAAGGGTAACAGGACCCTAAAAGTTATTGTGCAATTTATCCTGAGTACGCTGATACCCCACATGTGGGGGTAAACCACTATTTGGGCGCATGGCAGAGCTCGGAAGGGAAGCAGCGCCATTTGATGTTTTTGGCTGGAATTGAGATCGGACATCATGTCGCGATTGGAAAACCCCTGATGTACCTAAACAGTGGAAACCCCACACAAATGACACCATTTTGTAAACTAGACCCCCCAAGGAACTTATCTAGATGTGTGGTGAAAACTTTGAACCCCCCAGTGCTTCACAGAAGTTTATAACGCCCGGGCGTGAAAATAAAAAATTTGTATTTTTTCCACAAACATGATCTTTTAGTCACCATTTTTTTATTTTCCCAAGGGTAACAGGAGAAATCGGACCCCAAAAGTTGTTGTCCAATTTGTCCTGAGTATGCTGATACCCCATATGTGGGAGAAAACTACTGTATGGGCACACGTCGGGGCTCGGAAGGGAAGTAGTGACGTTTTGGAATGCAGACTTTGATGGAATGGTCTGCGGGTGTCATGTTGCCTTTGGAGAGCCCCTAATGTACCTAAACAGTGGAAACCCCCCACAAATGACCCCATTTTGAAAACTAGACCCCCTAAGGAACTTATCTAGATGTGAGGTGAGCACTTTGAACCCCCAAGGGCTTCACAGAAGTTTATAATGCCCGGGCATGAACATAAAAAAATCGTATTTTTTCCACAAACATGATCAATTAGTCCCCAATTTTTTTATTTTCCCAAGAGTGACAGGAGAAATTGAACCCCAAAAGTTGTTGTCCAATTTGTCCTGAGTACGCTGACGCCCCATATGTGGGAGAAAACTACTGTATGGACACACGTCGGGGCTCGGAAGGGAAGTAGTGACGTTTTGGAATGCAGACTTTGATGGAATGGTCTGCGGGTGTCATGTTGCCTTTGGAGAGCCCCTAATGTACCTAAACAGTGGAAACCCCCCACAAATGACCCCATTTTGAAAACTAGACCCCCTAAGGAACTTATCTAGATGTGAGGTGAGCACTTTGAACCCCCAAGGGCTTCACAGAAGTTTATAATGCCCGGGCATGAAAATAAAAAAATCGTATTTTTTCCACAAACATGATCAATTAGTCCCCAATTTTTTCATTTTCCCAAGGGTAACTGGAGAAATTGGACCCCAAAAGTTGTTGTCCAATTTGTCCTGAGTACGCTGACACCCCATATGTGGGAGAAAACTACTGTATGGACACGCGTCGGGGCTCGGAAGGGAAGTAGTGACGTTTTGGAATGCAGACTTTGAGGGAATGTTCTGCGGGTGTCATGTTGCATTTGGAGAGCCCCTAATGTACCTAAACAGTGGAAACCCCCCACAAATGACCCCATTTTGGAAACGAGACCCCCTAAGGAACTTATCTAGATGTGTGGTGAGCACTTTGAGCCCCCAAGGGCTTCACAGAAGTTTATAATGCCCGGGCATGAAAATAAAAAAATCGTATTTTTTCCACAAACATGATCAATTAGTCCCCAATTTTTTCATTCTCCCAAGGGTAGTAGGAGAAATTGGACACCAAAAGTTGTTGTCCAATTTGTCATGAGTACGCTGACACCCCATATGTGGGAGAAAACTACTGTATGGGCACACGTCGGGGCTCGGAAGGGAAGTAGTGACGTTTTGGAATGCAGACTTTGATGGAATGGTCTGCGGGTGTCATGTGCATTTGGAGAGCCCCTGATGTACCTAAACTATTGAAACTCCCCACAAGTGACCCCATTTTGGACACTAGACCCCCCACGGAACTTATCTAGATGTGTTGTGAGCACTTTGAACCCCCAAGTGCTTCACAGAATTTTATAACGCTCGGACGTGAAAATAAAAAAATCATTTTTTTCCACAAAAATGATATTTTTGCCCCCAATTTTTTATTTTCCTAAGGGTAACAGGAGAAATTGGACCCCAAAAATTGTTTTGCAATTTGTCCTGAGTAGGCTGATACCCTACATGTGGGGGTAAAACACTGTAAGGGCGCATGTCAGAGCTTGGAAGGGAAGGAGCACCATTTGACTTTTTCAACTCAGAATTGGCTGGAATTGAAATCAGACGCCATGTTGCATTTGGAGAGTCCCTGATGTGCCCAAACAGTGGAAACCCCCAATTCTAACTCCAACCCGAACCCCAACACACCCCTAACCCTAATCTCATCCCTAACCCTAACCCTAGCCCTAACCCTAGCCCTAACCCTAACCCTAGCCCTAACCCTAGCCCTAGCCCTAACCCTAACCCTACCCTAACCCTAACCCTAATGGAAAAATGGAAATAAATACATTTTTTTTATTTTATTATTTTTCCCTAACTAAGGGGGTGATAACGGGGGGGTTTGATTTACTATTTAGGGCGGTTTTTATGTTTGGCGGCTGTCGCACGCTAAAAGACGCTTTTTATTGTAAAAATAGTTTTTGCATCACCACATATTGAGAGCTATAATTTTTTGGTATTTTGATCCGAGTCATGTGAGGTCTTATTTTTTGCAGGACGAGTTGACGTTTTTATTGGTACCATTTTCGGGCACGTGACATTTTTTGATCGCTTTTTATTCCGATTTTTGGGACGCAGAATGAACAAAAACCAGCGTTTCATGAATTTCTTTTGGGGGGGGTGCGTTTACACCGTTCCGCGTGCGGTAAAATTGATAAAGCGGTTTTATTCTTCGGGTCAGTACGGTTACAGCGATACCTCATTTAGGTCGTTTTTTTATGTTTAGTCGGTTTTATGCAATGAAAACTATTTTATATAAAAAATAATTATTTTTGTATCGCTTTATTCTGCGAGCTATAACTTTTTTATTTTTTCGCTGATGATGCTGTGTGGCAGCTCGTTTTTTGCGGGACAAGATGACGTTTTCAGCGGTACCATGGATATTTATATGCGTCTTTTTGATCGCGCGTTATTACACTTTTTGTTTGGCGGTATGATAATAAATCATTATTTTTTGCTTCGTTTTTTATTTTTATTTTTTAAGGGGTTCGCTAAAGGGGTTAACTAATGGGACAGTTTTATAGGGCGGGTCGTTACGGACGCGGCGATACCTAATATGTGTACTTTTATTGTTTTTTTTCTTTTCAAAAAATGGATTTATTTGGGGGAATATTTTTTTTTTTTGTAATTTATTTGGCGATTTTTTTTAAATTATTTTAACACTTTATTTTTATTTTTTTTTACTTTATTAAATAGTCCCAGGTGGGACATCACTGTTCTGTGACAGATCGCTGATCTGTCACTTCACAGATCACTGTGACAGATCAGCAATCTGTCACAGGCAGTGCACAAGGCTTCCTCATGCCTGCGCTTTGCAGGCACTGAGGAAGCCAGCTTCCTGCAGGCCCCCGAAGGCCCCCGTTGCCATCTTGGATTCGGGGGCCTGCAGGAAAGGAGCCCCCGGCAGCAGCGCTGCACATTGCGCTCTGTGGGGGGCTCAGGGAAGCACGGAGGGAGCCCCCTCCCTGCCGATGCTTCCCTTTAACCCCCGGTACACCTCGATCATGTTTGATCGCGGTGTGCAAGGGGTTAACGTGTCGGGGGCGGTCCGTGCCGGGTGTCAGCTGTGATAACCAACTGACACCCGGCCGCGATCAGCGTCGCTCACCACGTGGGCGCCGCTGATCGCGGTAGACGTACTATCCCGTCCATGGGCATAGGGGCCCGGGTCCCATGTACGGGATAGTACGTCGGATGTCAGGAAGGGGTTAAGGTACACATACATTATGTTTTCACAATATATCAGAAAATATGATATTTTAATGAGATTTCCTGTGGATCACATCAATTTACATTAGCATGTGGGAGCAAACAACCAACAATAAAATTTTAAAATACCATCACCTATGAAATACAACACATATTTTCTTACTGTTGATACCTTAAAAAACCTTAATGCATTCAAAACAAAAATTAAATTTAAAATATAAACAAAGGATAGCTAAAATTGAGAAAGAAAATTACAGTAATTTTTTTTGCATCTCTCCAAAAAGCTACATTTAACTTTCTACAGAGCCATCAATGAACATTTCATTACTCATTGAATAATGCATACTTGTTATTATATTTTGAACCATACTCTGTATATGGATTTGATTTTTTTTTACTAAAATTATTTTATTCTTAAAAAGACAACAGCTTTTGGAAAATTAAACAATTTTGTAGACAATCATAGAATGCACCACATGGTCACATTCCTATTCCGGTTTTAATATACTTCACGAGGCACAATCTGTGATTCAATGGAGCATCCATTAGACAAATGTTTCAATCGCTGCAAAACACAACAACAAAAGGGAAAAAAAAAGGAAGAATTCAGTAATTAGTTGTATCATATGTAGAAAATAAAGAGTAGACAAGTAGAATGTATGTAAGGATTCTACAAATTAGACCAATAGTCCTTCAGTTTTATATCACATACACAGGAGTAATCAGATAGCTTCTCCACAGGCAATGAAGACTGAGCTCTGAACTTGCAGTTCCACAATTTACTCGTACCTGCTATAGTCTATTGGGCCATTCACAATTTTGTGATTGTTTTTGTGGAAAATCATGGAAACATGTCCAATTTTGATCCAAGGGTTGGATTAAAATAGGCAATGGGTCTGTGAAAAAATGGCATCCGTGTGTTATCCAATTGTCATGGACTTTCAGAAAGGAGAAGGTTGAGAAACTTTTTTGCTTATTTCCCCATGAATGTGTGGCGCCCCCAGGAGTATGGTCGCCACAGTGGCATTACCTTCCTCCCAGGGAGTGTGATGTCATGCTTGGAAACAATAAAGGATCTCTCTGGCAGTTAGCCACAGCACACAACACAGCTCCCACTCCAGGCCAGCAGAGGGAGCTCTGAACCCAAAACTGGGGGAAGAGCTGCTCTCTGGGGGCCAGAAAGGGGAAATTAGTCAGTTTGTGTGATGAGGGCAATGTGTGTAGACATGGAGAGAGAAGCTGGAGGTTGAGCAGAGAGTAGAGAGCTCACTTCTAGTGATAGCGCATGATCTGGAGCCTGGTCTCCAAGGTTGTATGGATACTGACGTTCCTGCAACAGAAACCGGAGGAATAGGAAGCTGTAAATGCTCTATTCCCAGATAAGACTCGGAGGCATGACAGCAATGGGTGAGCCAAGAGAAGAGATAGAAGGCTACAGCTGTCTGCCATACAAGGTAGATCTAAAAGGGAATAAGAAGGAGGAACTTCAGTGTAACACAATACTGCATGTACCTCAAGCAAGCGCTAGGAAGGAGACTACACAACCCATCTGCACAGAGAGATTCCTGAGTTGCTTCCAGGCTAACCAGCTCCTGTACCATCTGTAATCTGGACCCTGGACTGCATTTGCCAAGCAAAGTAAAGGTAAAGAAATTGCACCCTGTTGTGTCCTTGCCTTCTTCCTGCAACTTCTTCAGCACTGCTGCATCACTGCACCCTCTTCCTAAACACCTATCCTCACTGCCCTGGGATTACAGTCCTGCCTGTGGAGGGCTACAACATCATTGCTGCACTACACCATCTGTCCCAGAGGATCTGTTTGCAGCGTCGGCTTAACATGTTCCTTGCCGATCACCACAGGTGGCGTCATGAATCATCCACTAACAAATTACCATCTCTCAACTCCCTTTTACATGGGCGCCAAGGGCCACAGACCGGGTCACCGCTGCTGTGACACCTCACTCTGAGAGACCAGCCCGGTACGAGTACCCCACAGCCCTGGGAGGGCGACCCAAATGGTCCGCCTTACTTGTAAATGGAAAAATTGGATGTGCGAATGACCCCAATTCTATAAGTTGTGTACAGTTGGGGTTCAATCATAAACATATGAATCATTCATTGTGCACTTTTCAGAGAAAGGTTCACGAAAACAAAAAAGAAACAGTTGTCAAATTTTACATTTTATTTTTTTCTTACAGTTTTCTAAAGCGTAAAGTTTTAATTTTTCATTTGCATTCATTTTTATTTAAGTTGTGCATTTTTAATTTTCTTTTCATTTAAAATGTATCTTACCTCCCTTTTATCTTGCTGTCAATTCAATTAGGTCCTAAGGATAGAGATACATTGACTTAGCGAAAGAGGAATTAGTTTGCTTCAGTTAACTAACAACCTGGAAACCTTCTCTGATGAGCGCTAATGATTAAAATTCAGTTCGCTAAGGTCATAGATTTTAACGAAATGAAACGTACAAGTACAACCATTTGCCGCTAATGATTTGTATAAATTATACAAACCGAGAAAAAATATGTACAACCAGTTACCAAATGAGACATTGTTAGCAGCTTCGCGACACCTAATTAAAGCAAATGTGTCTCAGCCTGTTCTCTCCCATGGCTTGATTTTAAGGATCGCCAATATAGTGGCTGAGGCGACTCATAGGGTAATAGGTAGAGATGAGCGACTTTGCCTTTTTTAGGGTCGAGTCGGGTTTCATGAAACCCGACTTTCTCAAAAGTCGAGTCGAACAAAATCGGCTGACTATCGTGAAAAGTCGAAGGTCCGACTGAAACACGAAACCCAATGCAAGTCAATGGGGAAGCAAAGTCTGCAGGGAGTGGAGAACAGTAAACACACCTACATGCCGGACCACTTTTTTAAAGTGCGCAAAATATCTCTCTTTCTCTCCCCAGACGCTGCACATGTCATCTCGTTGCCCACAGTGTACGTCCTTGCTCAGTGGCTGAAAAAAGTCACGTGCAAGCATTCTGAGAAATCCGACTTTGGCGCTCGTTTTGCCGACCACATGGCCGACTTCACGCTGTGGTCGGGTTTCAGTCGGCGAAACCCGACTTTGCCATAAGTCGGCGACTTATGAATCTGGCCGACCTGTTTCGCTCAACTCTAGTAATAGGGTAAAATAAACTCCATAAGTCTAGTAGTCTGACACAGCCAATATCATAAAATGGCATTTCTGAATGCTCTTTAAGCCTTTTGTGATCATATAACATAAATATACAACATACAGACATGGAAGGTGTGTATAGATTGGGCTCGGAAACTGATCCCACACTATAGTTGATAGGTGCTAGTTCTGTTATACAGCCAACATCTGCTTGTAGCAAAAGTGACTGGATCTGCTGTTTAACAATTAAGATGCCACTGTTAAAGGGAATATATCTCCAGGTTTTTTCTATTTGATCTGAGAGCAGAATGATGTAGGAATTGAGATCCTGATTCCAATGATGTATCGCTTACAGGGCTTTGTGTTGTTTTTTCAATAAAATCGGTGTTTTATCAGCAGGAGATTATCACTAGAGGACTAGTTGGGTCGTGATATGTAGTCCTGTATGAGAGCTGGAAGAAGGGAATTATGAAACAAAAGTGCAGAGAAATGAAAAAGTGCCCAATCCTTAAGAGATTAAAGGGGAATCACTTCAGAAGAATGTACAAACAGTCTAATCTCTATGCGCTGTCTTACTCAGGCTAAGGAGATATTGAAATCATATCTCCTCATGGTACTTAGAAGAGCCCATGGCTGCAGTTTATATGCAGATCAACCTTAAAGAGGACTTGTCACTTGATCAAAAATTGAATTAAAGGGGTATTTCTATCTCCACGATCATATCCCAATATGTAGTAGGTGTAATAGTAATATTAGCTAAGACCTCCAATTAGAAATGTAATATAGTTTTTATGATTCATTATGTCTCTTTCCTCATTTGCAGACATTGCAGGACCTTAGGTGTCCATGGTTACGACCACTGATATAGTGACAGTTAGCTAGTTGCTAGTGGTCGTAACCATGGATACCTAAGATCCTGCAATGTCTGCACATAAGGAAAGATATATTGCGAATAAGAAAAGCTATTCTACATTTCTAACTGGAGATATTTGCTAATGTTATTATTATTATTGCACCTACTACATATTGGGATAGAATCTTGGAGATGGAAATACCCCTTTAAATACCATGTAAAAATCTGTTACAATGTATTTTCTTTTTTGTGCTGTGTCGCTCTATTGCGGAGATATTTACATATGTGAGTTTCAGAGCGCAGTATGTGAAATCTTTTCTTTTTTTTTTTGGGGGGTGGGGGATGTTCTCTTCCAGCCTCTCTTTCTAGATGCTGCCAATCACAGCTTACAAACTCTGCTATATGTGCTGCAGCTATGCTAGTCTTCTCAATGATGAGTTCTTGCTATGTAGTGTTCATTATTAATGAGATCTGATTGTCCTCTCCCACCACCATGATTGATCGACAGTTTTCTGCCTATGCACAATCATTGGCATTGGCAGAGTAAGGCTGGAGTCACACTAACCTGAGCAAAATACGGTCCGTAGTTTACATGCGTAATACGGATGAATGACCCCTAAACAGTGCTCCGTAGGTCATCCGTAAGCAAGGTGAGGTCGCGTATATTGCGCATGTCAGCATCCGTATGTAATCCGTGTGGCATCCGTATGCAATCCGTATGGCGAGATTTTCTCGCAGCCTTGCAAAATGGACATTTAATGGTTTTGAGGCCTGCAAACAATTTAAATCATTAGCCTGCACCCTATTTAGACACTCAGAAACAGGTGGCTGCCTACATTCTGTACATTTGTCACCTTGCTTTCACGAGGTGTGTTGGTGTTCTTTGTGCAGCATGGCAGAGGGTCTGCGATTCAATACAACTGAGCAGGTTCTCTTTATCTGGCTTTTGTCACGGCGCTTTGGGCAACCATATCCTGTGATAGTGGATCCGCAGAGGAGGAGACGCATGTGGGTCCATCCACTTTTGAGGCAACGACTCACAAGAGGGCATTTTCACCGCCTCTATTCGTCTCTGCGGGAGCATCCGGAGAAATTTTACCAGTACTGTCGTATGAGCATTTCCACATTTGATCGACTCTTGGAGACAGTGCGCCCTGGGATCACCTTTCAGGACACAAGGATGCGCAAAGCCATATCTGCAGAGGAGCGACTTCTACTCACAATACGGTATGTACTACACAACCACATTCTCTATGTTCATAATGTGTGTGTTAAATTATGTTTTTTGGCCTTCTTGGACAAAGTTGAATGCCATCATCTTACTCAAAATATGCTTCACCTGACACACCAGAATGTTACATCTAATATGTCCTGCATATCACGTAGTCATTGTGCCAACAAATATGTGTGTGTTGTTCTCTCTCATTTCCTACCAAGTTTGGTCGGCATGTAACTGAATTTTTTTGTACTTTAGCCATTCTAAACTGTACTATTTCTGTTGTTCTACAGCTTCCTGTCCACTGGCCTGTCTTATGCCGCCCTCCACCATGAGTTTCTCATTGGAAAGTCAACCATTTCAGGCATAGTGATGTCTACATGTGCACAAATCTGGACAAGACTCCATCAAGTGGTCATGCCCGAGCCCAGGATGGAAGACTGGTTAAGGATATCAAGGGCCTTTGAGGAGGACTGCCAGTTTCCAAATTGTATTGGGGCCCTGGATGGCAAACATATCAGGGTGCGTAAGCCGCCGAACTCAGGCTCCCAATTCTTCAATTATAAACAATACTTTTCTGTTGTATTGTTGGCTCTGTTAGACCCTCAATACAAGTTTATAATTGTTGACATTGGGGCCTATGGAAGGACGGGAGACTCTAGAGTCTTCAATACTTCCATAATGGCTCAGCGGCTACGCACCAACCAGTTGGATCTACCACCACCACGCCAGCTACCAGGCTCCCCCGAACAATCAGTCCCTTATGTCCTTGTGGCAGATGAGGCCTTTCAGTTATCACGCAATGTCATGAGGCCATATCCCCGGCGCAACCTTGACCACAAGCGCAGAATTTTTAACTTGCGCCTATCACGTGCTAGGCGACTGGTGGAGTGTTCCTTTGGGATTCTTTGTGCCAAATGGGGGGTACTCCAGTCTGCCATTCAGTTGAGTGAGCAAAATGTGAATGAAGTTGTGAAAGCCTGTGTTGTTCTGCATAACTTCACCAGGATACATGATTGTTCCTCCTCTGATGGTGTTGTGCGTAGGCCGGACAATGTGCGCAGGGTGAGACCACCTATCAACCCTCTACGTAGACCGCTCTCTGGCCTCAAAGTGGGTGATATTTTCGCGAATTACTTTATCTCACCTAAGGGGGCAACTTCTTGGCAAGAGCATGCTGTGTCTATGTTATAATTTGTTTCTTTAAGTGTGTCTAAATATATTTTGCTCAAGCCTTTATGATTCTATGAGTGTTTCATTGCATTGGTTGGTGTCTGTTAGAATGTTGTGAGGGATTGTGAAAAATCACACAGAGACGTTAACTAGAGTAGACAAATTTTTAGTTTTGCCTTTTTTTTTGGGTTTGCTTAAAGGCAAACATAATATTGCCATAACACAAATGTGGCAATGGCCAAAATGACCCTTTGTGCCTTCTTTAACTTGGTGTTAAATTAACATTACATAACAAAACAGCAACAAACATTAGGCAATAACAACATTGCTGCATGCCTAGATTAACCTAGATTTGGCAACAAAAGGTGAGCTCCATCCCCAAAATAAAGGCAACAAGATAACACTCACATTTCCTCATAATGGTATCCAATCATAGAAAGATTCCACCATGACAGGCAAGGCTACCTCACATCTTTCACACAGATATTACCTGTCTGTAGAACAGACAATATTTAAGCATGCTATACTGGAAAGGATGAAAATACAAAACTCACTTGTTAAAGACATAGAGAGAGCGTGATATTCTGAATGCTGGTCGCCTAGAATTTTTTTACTAGAGATTGATAACAAAAAAGGTGACTAATTAACTAAGGCGAGCACGCCTTTCCTAGGCGTTAGCAAGTGAGTAGAGTATTTTCATCCTTTCATTTTACAGTATAGCGCATTTAAATATTCTCTTTTCTACACACATGTAATATCTGTGTGAAAGGCGTGAGGTAGCGTTGCCTGTCATGATGGATTGTTTCATATGTTTGGAAAACATTGTTTAAAAATGTGAGTGTTAAATTATGTTCTAAATGTTGGTGAAGGAGAACACCTGTTTTTTGTTTTAGATTAGGAGCACCAGTTACATCTCACTGGACATCTCCAACCATCAGAATCATAAATCCTCATATGTTGGGGAAGGGGAACGTGGCTGAATAGCCTGTGGGTGCTGCTGGACATTGTGGCCAACATCGCCCTGTGTGGGGCTATACTGTTGCCCATGATGCTGTAATTGTCCAGCCTCCTGGGCCTGTTGGGGATACTGGCCAGAGTAATGATGATGGTGAGGGGCTTCTTGTTGGCTCTGGTAGGCCCGTGGCTCATACCCACCAAGATAGCCAGATCGTCCCCAACCAGGTTGGGACCAGCCTCCAACACTGGGTGGGTACAAGTGGCCATATTCGTGGGGTTGGCTTGAGGAAGACATTTGGGGCTGCGGAATAGAAGGATGGGTAGGGGGAGGAAGGGCTTGAGGTGTTGGCCCATGTATTAGGGGCTGTTCAGACCCTGCTTGAGCAAGCATCTGTGTGGATGGTCTCATGCGCATTAAATTTCGTGGTGAGAGCTGCCACCTCTCCAGAAATTCAAAAACCTCATATGGGGTATTGGGGGGGGGTGCTTGCATCAAGCAGTATCTGATTACATCCCCTAATACGGAGCCTGACCTCACGGGTAAGGGCGCGGAGATAAAGGGTGAGGCTACGTGCATAGGCCTCCTCACCATCATCTGTAGTTACTCTGGACAAATAATTCAGCACCCCTGTGTCCACATTGGTCCTGCTCTCTTGAATAGTGACCTGGCGCCTTCTTCTTGTTCACCGTGATGCTAGAGCAGCCTGTGGGGAGGACCTGATCGGGGCAGTTGGGCTGCTGCTCAAGTTGCCCGCTCTTCCAGGATGGGTGAGGTGGCAGCAGCAGACCGTCCTGGTGGTGTGGTGTGTAGGCCAGCCATTGTGTGGTCTTGTGATGCCTCATCTTCAGCCATCCTTCTTGTAGGGAGAGAAGATAGGCCAGCCACCTCATCCCCTACAAGATCAATAATTGGCTCTGCCTCTGAGGCTGTTCCTCGATCCGTAAGGTTGGATTGAGTTCTGTTATGAAATAGAACAGAGGCAAAAATACATCAATATTTTTGTCCCTGTAAAGTGTTTGTGTAATGTATTTGTGTCATGTGGTGTGAGGTGTGTACTTACGGTCTCAGATCCAGAATTGGGGCGAGGAAGTTCAGCCGGTCATAGTAGATATATTTTCGTTTCACATGTCCAGCATCCCCACTCCTGGACCACTGCTGGCGTTCCCGGCGGTATTGGTCCCGGATGCTTCTCCACCGTTTCATCACATCTTGCACTGCAATGTGACAGGAAAGATTGTCAAAATCACATATTTGAGAGGTCACATTTTCTAACAGTAGTCTAGGTATGGGGCCTTCTGGGGTGTGCGTTCTACCCATGGTGGCATATGTAATTGGGCCGATACACAGGGTCTCATTAGCTCCACTGAAACTAATTTTATTGGCTAGGAGGATGAGGAGCCTGTGGCCTAACCCCTAACTATGGCTGTGTGAAGCCACGTGTCACATCCAAATGTAACGGCCTCATGAGGCTAAAAGTACATGCACAGGAAGGGGGATGCTGATTCTAGATTCATTTTATAGCGCGCGCTAAGGTTAATGATGTTTTTATGGTTGCACTTACGAATTTTATGCTGCTCATCACGTGGTCTGTCACCAAAGTCATGGTACATCTGGCAACAGATGCGCCTCCATGACGCCTCCTTTCTTGTGCGGTTAGCATAGTTTGCATCGCGTTGGTCCCATATTTCGGGACGCTCCTGCACCAGCACAATGAGCATCTCAACATTAATATATGTGGACGCCATGCTGCTGCTGTACTCTGTGGAGGCTGACTTCCTGGATGTCTGGAGCGGTTTTTGAGCTCATTTGCATGTCTAGGCTTCCTGATGATGGATTGGCCCATTTCCTGTCACCAACCAAAAGACCTGCGTATTGCTCGCAGGTCACACGTGTGTTCCGTGTGTAATCCGTATTTTTTGCGCACCCATTGACTTGCATTGGCGTACCTACGGGCGTAGTACGCTGACAATCGCAGCATGCTGCGATTTGCACGGAGCGTACGATACGGATGAGAAATATACGCCTGGTGCGAGTGACCCCATAGAAAATCATTTGTCCGTGTCTAATGCGTGCTTTTTGCGCCTCTCACTCTCCCGTATTCCTCTCCAGTGTGACTCCGGCCTTAGGCTAAACTCCTGTGGAATGAAGCACTTACCTAAGTACATTTGTCGCTGGGATGAAACCTAATGGGTTTAACGAAGTCTGCAACAGTAATAGAGGCGGACGCAAACTTTTGTGCATACATTCTTTATGTTTTAGACTATTACAATGAACATATTAGTAAAAATGAAAACAAAAACAATTTTTTTAAGCTTATTCTATGCATAGAAGTTTATGATTTAAATTTTATTCTCAACTTAAGGTCGGGGTTACACTTGCGAGTGCAATGCGAGAAACTCGGGCGAGTCTCTCGCCTCAATACCCGGATCGGACCGGAGCGTTCAGCTGCATAGAAAGATATGCAGCTGCACACTCTGGTCCCGAGTGCCAGCGGCAGTGCTGGGTATTGAGGTGGGAGACTTGCGAAAGTTTCTCGCTTTGCACTCGCAAGTATGACCCCGACCTAACATGTGTTATATGTATTCAGCATCTCGGTGAAGACTGATGCCGATCGGAAGATGCGATGAGGACCAGACGGATGGCAGTGAGGAGCGTAGAGGCTGGGGAAATAAGTATGAGGTTTTTTTTAATTTATTTTTTCATTTTGAAGACTTTTGATGTTTCAGAAAAATTTCGGCTGCATGGAAGTGAGTTGCAAAAATAATGTATTTTGGTGAATGCAAATTGTTTGTAAAATTTGAGTAGAATTCAATTCCACTCAAGTTTATTTGTTTATCTGTCTTTATGTTTCTTTCTTACTACTACTCCCTCACTATCTACCCTTCAGAATCTCTGTATCTGCTTCATATGTTTTATACAAATTGCAGACTGCAGTTCTGGTAAGAGAAAAAGAAGTATGGATCTATCTCCAACTTCATAATCTTGACTTGCTCCGCACTTTATCCATTTCCTAGGCACAAAATAGCATAAAATGAAATAGGATTTATATTCATTTTTCATTATTGTACTTTTGAAAATGTCTAAAAATGAAACAAACAAAACAATTCATAGCAAATTACATGACAGTGGGGTTGCCCCTTAAATCACATTTAAAATTATTTTAGATATAGTATATTATATCACAGCGATTTCATTTTGTTATTTTTTCCCCTTAATACAGAGGACAGATATTCATTAAACCACTCCAATAAAATGATACTTGATTAAAAGGAGATTCTTGAAGGTGCCTCTTAATCTGCTGATGAGGAAAAGGTACCTCTTTCAAAAAATTACATAAGAAAAAGAAATAAATCAGTGAAACCACAATAGCATTAGAATACTAAATCCTAAATTTTGCCTTTATGAGCTAATATTATAACATAACTGTGCAAAAAAATCCATTTTATTTAGATTTTATGGACAAAGATGCCAGTGGTGTTAGTGTAATAGAAATAAAAAACATTTTTTGGAAGCATTCAGTTGGCAATGCTTTACTGTACTGCTGTAAAATGGATTATCTGTCAATTTGCTTAGAAGGATTTTCTATTTATCATGCTTTTATTAAGAATGTAGCTGTCCAATACTTTGTACATGTACTGAGATGTTCATGGTTGACCTTGCCCACCAAGAAAATAAAATATCCTTTAATGGCCCAAAATTACATAATAAATTTGCCTTTCTACAAATGTGTGTCCGTTACCAGTTAACTCATCTAAAGATTAGCGTGGGAAAGTTTCTGATCTTTTTCCCACGCTCCTGAGTTCACCTCAGGTCAGCCGGGGATTCCGCGCAGGCTCACTGACTACCGCTGATGTCACTGAGGCTGCGTGGAGTCCCCGGCGGACCTGAGGTGAACTGACAGCGTGGGAAAAAGTTCAGAAACTTTCCCACACTAACCAGTTCATCTCCGGTCAGCCAGGGCACCTGAACAGACATGATTTCATTCATTCTGCAGTGGTTAACAGTCGGGCCAGTAGCATTAGCACTGGTCCCGGTTGTAAACTAGTTAACCCCTTGTGATGGATTGCAAAAGGGGACCTGGCTGAACTGCAGAGAGGTAAGGATATTGTTGATTTTTTATTTTATTTTTTTTTACAGGAGAACAAGGGATTCAGTTGGATTGGCAGCATAATAAATTTCATCAAAAACTTTGTGTAATTATTTCATTAAAATAATTTTTAATTAATTAATGTGTGTGTGTGTGTGTCTTTTTTTAACCCTTTACTACTATAGGATTAATAATGGAGAGGTGTCCTTTTGACACCTCTCCATTATTAACCCGGCTTAATTTCACCTTTCAATAGCAAGGTGACATTAACCACTTATTAACCTATGAGCCACCGCCAAAGGCAATGGGAATAGAGAGGCTAAGTGCCGTAATTGGCACATCTTATAGATGCGCCTTTTCTGGGGTGGCTCGGGGCAGATTTTTTTTTAGCCGAGGGGGCCCAATAACCATGGTCCCTTCATAGGCTATTAGTATCTGCCTTCAGTCACTGGCTTTCCCTCTCTGACAGAGAAAATTGCGCGGGAGCCCACACAATTTTTTTCCGTGATTATAGCCTTAAATTTAACCCCTAGAGTTCCAAATTTTTCATAAGACAAACTAATACATTTGTTAAACACTGACTGTTCTGTCTCCGACATATAATTGATTATCTGTTTGTTAATATTTGCAATAGTTTACTGGTGAGAATATGGAGAAATGTACATGTACATAGACAGTATTTGTTTGCAATGTTTTGGCTCCCTCTAGTGACCAAAGTCATAACAGCAGTCTTATCTGTTTTTATTTCACTTTTGATGTCTGAATCTTTTCCCTCCTTTTGCGATGCATTATGGTAACCTTGCAATGCATTATGGTAGCTTTTGCAAAGCATTAAGGTTAGCTCAGCCTCCATCTCCCTCCACTTTCCTCCATTTTCCCTCAGCCTGCATCCTGGAAGCATCTCATCTTTTCATCATCCCTTGTGATTGCATCGCCGGTACGTACTCATGCTTTCGTGTATATATCATCACGTTCAATAAAAGCACAGACTCAACCTACAGTCTCCTTATTGGACCCCAGTATAGCAGTTTACCTGACTGTTTAGCTGCAATAAAGTCTGCCTTTTTCAGTGAGGACAGAATACTGACATATATAGATCGTTTTGATATGACATGGTTTACTATATGTAAACCATGTGTCATATCATGTCGTTTTCTGTAATGATTTTACAGAAGCCGGCAATTGATTTAGCGGCTATTTATGCTATGTAGAACACTATGAAATATAAATATACGGTATATATACTGTATATATAAATATAGACAGTTGTGGCCAAAAATATTGACACCCCTGCAATTCTGTCAGATAATACTTAGTTTCTTCCTGAAAATAATTGCAAACACAAATTCTTTGGTATTATTATCTTCATTTAATTTGTCTTAAATGAAAAAACACAAAAAGAATTGTCCTAAAGCCAAATTGGATATAATTCCACACCAAACATAAAAAAGAGGGTGGACAAAAGTATTGGCACTGTTCGAAAAATCATGTGATGCTTCTCTAATTTGTGTAATTAACAGCACCTGTAACTTACCTGTGGCACCTAACAGGTGTTGGCAACAACTAAATCACACTTGCAGCCAGTTGACATAGATTAAAGTTGACTCAACCTCTGTCCTGTGTGCTTGTGTGTACCAAATTGAGCATGGAGAAAAGAAAGAAGACCAAAGAACTGTCTGAGGACTTGAGAAACCAAATTGTGAGGAAGCATAAGCAATCTCAAGGCTACAAGTCCATCTCCAAAGACCTGAATGTTCCTGTGTCTACCGTGCGCAGTGTCATCAAGAAGTTTAAAGCCAATGGCACTGTGGCTAACCTCCCTAGATGTGGATGGAAAAGAAAAATTGACAAGAGATTTCAACGCAAGATTGTGCAGATGTTGGATAAAGAACCTCGACTAACATCCAAACAAGTTCAAGCTGCCCTGCAGTCCGAGGGTACAACAGTGACAACCCGTACTATCCATCGGCGTCTGAATGAAAGTCTGAAGACTACCAACAAATTTGGCAGCATAATGTAGGGCCCAGTGTGAGAAAGCTGGGTCTCCCTCAGAGGTCATGGGTCTTCCAACAGGACAATGACCCAAAACACACTTCATAAAGCACTGCAAAATGGATTGAGAGAAAGCACTGGAGACTTCTAAGGTGGTCAGCAATGAGTCCAGACCTGAATCCCATAGAATACCTGTGGAGAGATCTAAAAATGGCAGTTTGGAGAAGGCACCCTTCTAATATCAGGGATCTGGAGCAGTTTGCCAAAGAAGAATGGTCTAAAATTCCAGCAGAGCATTGTAAGAAACTCATTGATGGTTACAGGAAGCGGATGGTCGCAGTTATTTTGGCTAAAGGTTGTGCAATCAAGTATTAGGTAGAGTTGAGCGAAACGGGTCGAAAAAATTCAAAAGTCGCCGACTTTTGGCAAAGTCGGGTTTCATGAAACGAAACCCGACCCTAGGATGAGGTCGGCCACGAGGTCGGCGACTTACGCGCCAAAGTCACGTTTCAAAAGTTTGTTTTGCGCTCTTTTTCAGCCAATCAGGATCCACGGACACTGTGGGCAACGTGATGACATAGGCACGGGTCACCACCATCTTTCAGAAGGGCATGCAAGTGATTGGCTTGCTTTGGTGGGCGTCACAGGGGGTATAAAAGGGCGTGCACGCCGACCGCCATCTTACTTCTGCCGATCTTAGCATAGGGAGAGGTTGCTGCTGATTCTGTAGGGAGAGCGTTAGGCAGGGAAGAAGACAAAAAAACTGCTTCTGCTGCTAGCGATTTGGCCTGCACAACACACCAGTCACTGTGTGTGCAGTGCAAGGGGAGGCTATATAGTGGTGTATCAGTGGTGTTGGTTGTTGGGCTGCCTTCTAAGGCTTCCTGACAGGCTGGCATTGCTGTTTACCCACTGCTCCGCAAACTGCTTTTTTAAAAGCAATCCAATCTCCCTTATCCTCTAGTCACTTTGGTCACAGCTGCGCCATCGAGCCTGTCACATAGCGCTCAGATATTCATTGGGCCTCAAACTGCTTAAGCAATCCCAATTTTTTTTTTTTGTCCTGCTGAGAAGAAAAAAAAACTGCTTCTGCTGCTGATAGCAATTTCGCCTGCACAACACACCAGTCACTGTGTGTGCAGTGCAAGGGGAGGCTATATAGTGGTGTATCAGTGGTGTTGGTTGTTGGGCTGCCTTTTAAGGCTTCCTGACAGGCTGGCATTGCTGTTTACCCACTGCTCCGCAAACTGCTTCTTTAAAAGCAATCCAATCTCCCTTATCCTCTAGTCACTTTGGTCACAGCTGTGCCATCGAGCCTGTCACATAGCGCTCAGATATTCATTGGGCCTCACACAATCCAAAAGTGTCCAATGTCCAAAAGTGTGTGCAGATATTCAAAATCTCCCTTATACTCTAGTCACTTTTGTCACAGCAGTGCCATCGAGCCTGTCACATAGCGCTGAGATATCAGTGGGCCTCACACAATCCAAAAGTGTCCAGTGTCCAAAAGTGTGTGCAGATATTCAAAATCTCCCTTATCCTCTAGTCACTTAGGTCACAGCAGTGCCATCGAGCCTGTCACATAGCGCTGAGATAACAGTGGGCCTCACACAATCCAAAAGTGTCCACTGTCCAAAAGTGTGTGCAGATATTCAAAATCTCCCTTATCCTCTAGTCACTTTTGTCACAGCAGTGCCATCGAGCCTGTCACATAGCGCTGAGATATCAGTGGGCCTCACACAATCCAAAAGTGTCCAGTGTCCAAAAGTGTGTGCAGATATTCAAAATCTCCCTTATCCTCTAGTCACTTTTGTCACAGCAGTGCCATCGAGCCTGTCACATAGCGCTCAGATATCAGTGGGCCTCACACAATCCAAAAGTGTCCAGTGTCCAAAAGTGTGTGCAGATATTCAAAATCTCCCCTGTCCTATAGACACCTTGTACCTTGTTTTACATTACTATATAGTTTGTTGGATTTTGTCTACATTTCTACCAAAAATGAGGAAGGCTGGTGGAAGAGGCCGTGGAATTGGGCGGGGGTTGGCAGCTGGTAATGATGGTGTTGGTGGTGGATCTGATGGTAGTGGCAAGAGCAAAATAGGACCGAATGCAGGAGGTGCTGACCCTGCGTCATCGTCTGGCTACATAAGGCCTCGAACGCTTAGTTTTCTAGGAGTTGGCAAACCGCTTTTAAAGCCAGAGCATCAGGAAAAAGTTTTGTCTTACATTGCTGACTCAGCCTCCAGCTCTATCGCCTCCTCTTCTTCAGTTGTAAAAAGTAAAAGCACTGAGTCGTCATTGGAGGCTCATGTTCATGAACCACACCTTTCCTTGTGTCCTTCACCCCAACCAAGATTGAAGGATGATGCAGGCCATACTACTGATTACTCCATGGAGCTGTTTTCACATACCATGCCTGGATTATCAAGTGAAATGGTGAATTACCCAGGCCAAGATGAATCTGACATGGAGTGCACTGATGCACAGCCGCTGATGGATGATTCTGCTGGTACATTCACTCAGAGCACTACATTGTCCTCGCAGTGTACAGAGCCAGATTCTGACCCTGATGAGACTCAGGTGCCCCTTCCCGCACACTATACCACCATACACGGTGACACAGAGGAAGGTGCACATGACATAGAAGAGGAGGTGATGGATGACCCAGTTGTTGACCCAGATTGGCATCCATTGGGGGAAGAGGGTGCTGCTTCCAATAGCTCAGATGAGGAGCATCCACAGCAGACATCGACATCGCAACAGCTGTTATCTGGCAGGCCCGGAGCACTCCAAAGACAGGTTCCAAACATCAAAAGAGTTGCTGGACAGCTTGTCCAGAGGGTCAAAAGATCACAGCGTGCTAGGCCGCAAAATGTCTGCCAAAGTAGGAAGAGTGCAGTGTGGCACTTTTTTGAACAAAATCCTCATGATCAGGCCAAGGTTATCTGTAAGAAGTGCACAAAGACCTTTAGCCGAGGGAAAAATCTGAAAAATTTGAATACCAGTTGCATGCTTAGACATTTAACCAGCATGCACTTGCAAGCGTGGACACAACACCAAACCTCAAGTGCCACATGTGCAACTGATCACAACGAAGGTAGTCAGCAACGCTACATTGTTTCCCCCACTGTAAGCCCACCGGTTAGCACAGCAGCAAATGTTGAGGTGTCGTTGCAAGACTACAGCAGTCAGGGAATCCCACTGTTATATCAACAAAAGACTGATTCTAGGCCATCAGAAAGAACACCAACTCCATCACCATCATCAACCCTCTCTCAGTCCGCCCTGTCCACCGCTACTTCCACCATATGCAGCTCTCAAGTCCAGCTCACCCTCCCAGACACTATGAGTAGGTCAAGAAAGTACTCAGTCTCTCATCTGCGTACACTGGGTTTGAACGCCCACATTGCCAAACTAATCTCGTTTGAGATGATGCCCTTTCGGTTGGTGGAAAGCACAGCTTTCCGCGAACTCATGGCCTATGCAGTACCACGCTATGACCTACCCAGTCGCCACTTCTTCTCTCGCAAAGCCATCCCAGCCCTCCACCATCATGTGAAAGACCGCATTGTCCATGCACTCAAGCAGTCAGTGAGCGGAAAGGTGCACCTCACAACTGATGCATGGTCCAGTCGGCATGGCCAGGGCCGTTACGTGTCCATCACTGCGCACTGGGTTAATGTGGTGGATGCAGTGTCCACAGGGGACAGCGGTGGTGGGACAGTGCTGCCTAGCACACGGTATAGGAAACAGTTGGCTGTAGGCGTTCGACCCTCCTCCTCCTCCTCCAGAAGCGAAAGCTCGTCCACAGAGCGCAGTCGTACGAGCACTCCATCTGCAGCTGCCACTGTTGCACACGATGTGTCCCCCTATCGAGCAGCTAGTGGAAAGCGTCAGCAGGCTGTGTTGCAGATGATGTGTTTGGGCGACAGACACACCGCCGAGGTGCTGGCCGAGTACTTGAAGCGACAAACTGAGTCATGGCTGGGCAGTGTACATCTTGAGGCAGGCAAGGTAGTTAGTGATAACGGCCGTAATTTTGTGGCAGCCATAGCCCTTTCAAAACTCAGCCCAGGGCTGCCACTAGGAATTTCGAGGCCCCATACTGGCAAAATTTACGGGCCCCCCCCTTGAGACTCCGCCCAGGCTCCACCCTCAGTTCCGCCTTCACCCTAGCGCCGCCTCCACCATGCAAACCTTTTAAAATCTCTCTGCCCTTTCTTGGAAAAACTCCACTTCTGCACCATGCGCTCAGCAATCACACATTAAAGGGAATCTATCACCTTATTTTTGCCTTATGAGATGCGTCCACCGCCATCAGGGGCTTATCTACAGCATTCTGTAATGCTGTAGATAAGCCCCCGATGTAACCTGAAAGATAAGAAAAACGAGTTAGATTATACTCACCCGGGGGTCCGGTTGGATGGGTGTCACGGTCCGGTCCGGCGCCTCCCTTCTTCTAGCGATGACGTCCTCCTCCTTATTTCTGCCACGGCTCCTGCGCAGGTGTACTATATCTGCCCTATTGAGGGCAGAGCAGAGTACTGCAGTGCGCAGGTGACGGACCTCTGACCTTTTCCGGCGCCTGCGCACTGCAGTACTCTGCTCTGCCCTCAATAGGGCAGATATAGTACGCCTGCACAGGAGCCACTGCAGAAGTAAGGAGGAGGACGTCATCGCTAGAACATGGGAGGACCCGGACTGGACCCCGGGTGAGGATAAGCTAACTCATTTTTAAGGTTACATCGGGGGCTTATCTACAGCATTACAGAATGCTGGCTGCATCTCATATCGGAAAAAATGAGGTGACAGATTCCCTTTGACAGCATATCTCAAACATAGCCATCAGCTTTTGTTTTGACCTGTATTTCTGATTGCAGATTACTGTATTCTGTGTTCTAGTGGGGACTGGGGGCCCTTGTCCAACACAGCCAGGGGGAAGCTAATGAGGACTAGAGGCCAGTGTCCAACAGGGTCCAGGGACAGGGGGAGGCTAGTGGGGACTGTGAGCCATCGTCCAACAGGGCCCAGGGCTAGGGGGAGGCTAGTGGGGACTGTGAGCCATCGTCCAACAGGGCCCAGGACCAGGGGGAGGCTAGTGGGGAATGGGGGCCCTTGTCCAACAGGGTCCAGGGGAGGCTAGTGGGGACTGTGGGCCCTCGTCCAACAGAGCCCAGGGCCAGGGGGAAGCTAGTGGGGACTGGGGACCAGCGTTCAACAGGGTCCAGGGGGAAGCTAATGGGGACTGGGGGCCCTCGTCCAACAGGGCCCAGGGGAGGCTAGTGGGGACTGGGGCCTGGGGGCCCTGGTATAACAGCCAGGGCTCAGGGGGAGGCTAGTGGGGACTGGGGCCTGGGGACCCTCGTCTAACAGCCAAGGCCCAGGAGGAGGCTAGTGGGGACTGGTGTACCTCATCCAACAGGGTCCAGGGGAGGCTTGTGGGGACTGGGGCCTGTTATGATTGAGTCACCGTAGGAGGCAAAAACAGAAATGCTAGCTAAGTCCAGAAAACCAGAGAAGTTGGCAGCTATCGGATTGCAGACCCCTGAACCTATCAACACAACTAGCAGTAGCCGTGGGGGGTTCCTACGATGCCCTAGACCCCTTCGATCACAGCCGGAGAAATAAATAGGCCTAAAGAAAGAAAGGGGAAATCTAAACTGCCCCAGAGCAGACCCCAAAGCAATAGGCAGCCCCCAACATATAATGACGGTGAAGCAAGATGAAAACACTAACACAGGCAGAAAGATAGACTGAGCAAAGACGGGGCCCAAGCTAAATAGATAGAAAAGGACAGGAAGGCTGCTGTCTGCAATCCGTGAAAAACCCTATGAAAATAAGAGCCAACAGACTGACAGTGAAAAAGGCCCTGAAGACGCTAGGCTTCAAAAACACTATGTCAGTACTCTGGAATATTCTGAAGACAGAGCTACAGGCAAAAGGAGATTCAGCGCACCCCAGCAGGGAATGGCAGAATCCAGAAAAGCAAGGAAAACAAAAACAAAACACTAATGCTAACAGGCAAAGCGGAAAACTTAGCTTTAGAGGAGCAGGAATCAGACTGGTGTCCTAGAAGTCCACAGAGAAATCACCCGCAGGGCAGAAGGGCGTCGGCAGCCTTATATCCAGTCCGTGACTCCACTCAGCCAGTCATCCTCATCAGGCTCAGGTGCCTGATAATCAGGCTCATTACCTTCCTTCACCAGAATAGGGAGTTCACCAGACCTTAGTGATGAAGGGGAAAATGAACTCACAACAGGGGCCTGTGGGCCCTCGTATAACAGCCAGGGCCCAGGGGGAGGCTAGTGGGGCCTGGGGCCCCTCGTCTAACAGCCAGGGTCCAGGGGGAGGCTAGTGGGGACTGGGGCCTGGTGGCCCTCGTCTAACAGCCAGGGCCCAGGGGGAGGCTAGTGGGGACTGGAGGACCAACAGGGCCCAGGGGAGGCTAGTGGGGATCGGGGCCTGGGGGCCCTCATCTAACAGGGCCCAGGGGGAGGCTAGTGGGGACTGGGACCTGTGGGCCCTCGTATAACAGCCAGGGCCCAGGGGGAGGCTAGTGGGGCCTGGGGCCCCTTGTCTAACAGCCAGGGTCCAGGGGGAGGCTAGTGGGGACTGGAAGACCAACAGGGCCCAGGGGAGGCTAGTGGGGATCGGGGCCTGGGGGCCCTCATCTAACAGGGCCCAGGGGGAGGCTAGTGGGGACTGGGACCTAGGGGCCCTCATCTAACAGGGCCCAGGGGGAGGCTAGTAGGGTCACCGACTGGGCCGGGGCCCTGTTGAATGCGCCGATGCGGACCCCAGGCAGTCACCACTCGCCTCGCCTTCGCTCCTCAGCCTGAGCCACACTCAGCAGCGGCACGCTATGCTGCTTCCAGATGCAGCCCAGGCAGCAATCATGGTGAGCCGCCCTCTTCTCATCACCGTCGGAGACTAGTCTGACTCACCCTGTTGCTCGCTCGCCCACCCGCCTCCGACTGTTCGGTGCCAGTGCCGCCGCCGTCCGACCGCCGCCATCCGCTGGGCTCCCACATGGCATGCACGCTGCTCCTCCAGACCAGAAACAGGAAGTGGAGCAGCTTGTGACTTCAGGAGTCCCATGGTGCACCGGGCCGGCCACCGCAAATTACAGGTACAGAGACCTTTTATGTTCGCCATATACATTAACAGCAATGTGGTGTATCTTTAAAACACCACAGTGTTTTAATGCATCCGGCATTCATGTACAGGGGCCCGGGACCGATGAGGAGAAGTAAACAGATGGGGGCCCGCTGCCCAAGTGCGGACCGGGCGGGTGGGCCCTCCTTTTTGCCTCTAATCACCGGGCCCCATACAGCAGTAAGGGTAGTAATGCCCTGATGGTGGCCCTGACTCAGCCACATACCTTGCTTGGCTCACACCTTGAACCTGGTGGTGCAGTGCTTCCTCAAAAATTATCCGGAGTTAACAGCCCTGCTCCATAAGGTGCGAAGACTGTGCGCGCACATCCGCCGGTCGCCTGTACACTCCGTTCGTATGCAGAAGCTGCAGCGATTGCTCCACCTTCCCAACCACCGCCTCATTATCGACATTGCAACAAGGTGGAACTCCACCCTGCACATGGTGGAGCGGCTGTGCCAGCAGAGGCAGGCCATAATGCATTTGTGGGAGGATACACGGCCAGGCACTTTGAGAGCAGACATGGAGTTGACAGGCGTGCAGTGGTCGAAGCTGAAAGACCTTTGTAAAGTCCTTCAGTGTTTTGAGGAATGCACACGGCTGGTAAGCGCAGACGACGCCATCCTAAGCATGAGCATCCCACTTATGCGTCTGCTCATGCAAACTTTGACGCACCTTAAGGAGCAGGCGTCTGCAGCCAATGTTGATGAGGAGGAAGAGGAGGAGGGAATCCTTGATGACATTCAGCCATTGTCTGCTCAGGGACCTCTCCTGGACGAGGTGGAGGAAGAAGAGGAGGAGGAGGATGATGATGGGGATGATTATTTAGGGGAGGAGGATGCATCTCGTGGGGCAAGTGAAAATGTTGGCGTGGCAAGGTCTGGTACAGGGTTTGTGCGTGACTGGAGGGATGTGGATTTGCCAGAAAGTGCTCCTCCACCCAGCACTCGCAGTGCATCATTGACACCGGGAACATTGGCCCACATGTCAGATTATGCCTTGCGGATCCTAAAAAGGGACCCCCACATTGCCAAAATGATGAACGATGACGACTACTGGTTGGCCAGCATCCTGGATCCACGCTATAAAGGCAAATTACAAAACATCATGCCACAGGAGAACCTTGACCTAATATTGGCTAATAAACAAGCAACTCTGGTAAATCGGTTGCTTGAGGCATTCCCAGCACACAGCAGCGGTGATGGTTCTCACACGAGCCGTACGGGCCGGGGGCAGCTTGGCAGAGGTGTTCGTGGTGCACACAGCAGAAGTGGCGTTGGAGACAGGGGTTTCATGACAATGTTGTGGACTGATTTTTCAAATACCGCTCACACAACTGGTAATACTGCATCGATGGAAAGTGACAGGAGACAGCAGTTGTCAACTATGGTTACAAACTACTTTTCCTCCCATATCGATGTTCTCCCACACAGGTCATTCCCCTTTGACTATTGGGCCGCTAAACTGGACACCTGGCCTGAATTGGCCCAATATGCCTTACAGGAGCTCGCTTGCCCAGCTGCAAGTGTGCTATCGGAAAGAGTCTTCAGTGCAGCTGGATCAATCCTGACAGAAAAAAGGACCCGTCTGTCAACCCAAAATGTGGATGATCTAACCTTCATTAAAATGACCCACGCATGGGTTTCCAAGGATTTTGTCCCACCTTCCCCTGATGACACATAGGGTGACAGAAAAATGGCTTGCTTTGGTCCACCTCTTCCTGGTACTTCACCTATTTCGCCTTTTGCATCAGCTGAATGTCCAACATCAACATATGCCACTTTCTAAAACTCCCTAACTGTGCTGCCTCCCCCCCCATGGCCGGGGTTACCACCTAGCGCACGACACCGTGCGAGTGCCGTTGCCCTGGACAGGTGGGTAGGCCGACTCTTGGGCGCGGGCACTGGCACAGGGTCCCTCATAGTGCAATCAAGTGTCTCTGACGGTGGTGGTGCACACCCGCCGTCAGACACACCGCTGTACTATGAGGGGCCCAGTGCCAGTACCGACGCCCACGAGTGGGCCCCCCTTGCTTGGGCAGGGCCCCAGCATTTGCAATCTTTACCTCTCCCTGCTCCTCCGCTGTGTAATCTGGGCCGTCAAATCCATACTGTGCCTGACACCGTCTGAGCCTGCCTCCTGATGTATAGACATATATTTTGAATGTGTACGCTATCCATACATGTTATCCGGGGATACGGTACCCTTTCTAACCTTTGTGCAATCACGTGCAATCCATACTGGGCCTAACACCGTCTGAGCCTGCCTCATGCTGTATAGACATATATTTTGAATGTGTATGCTATCCATACATGTTATCCGGTGATACGGTACCCTTTCTAACCTTTGTGCAATCACGTGCAATCCATACTGGGCCTAACACCGTCTGAGCCTGCCTCATGCTGTATAGACATATATTTTGAATGTGTACGTTATCCATACATGTTATCCGGGGATACGGTACCCTTTCTAACCTTTGTGCAATCACGTGCAATCCATACTGGGCCTAACACCGTCTGAGCCTGCCTCCTGAGACATATATTTTGAATGTGTACGCTATCCATACATGTTATCTGGGGATACGGTACCCTTTCTAACCTTTGTGCAATCACGTGCAATCCATACTGGGCCTAACACCGTTTGAGCCTGCCTCATGCTGTATAGACATATATTTTGAATGTGTACGCTATCCATACATGTTATCCGGTGATACGGTACCCTCTCTAACCTTTGTGCAATCACGTGCAATCCATACTGGGCCTAACACCGTCTGAGCCTGCCTCCTGAGACATATATTTTGAATGTGTACGCTATCCATACATGTTATCCAGGGATACGGTACCCTTTCTAACCTTTGTGCAATCACGTGCAATCCATACTGGGCCTAACACCGTCTGAGCCTGCCTCATGCTGTATAGACATATATTTTGAATGTGTACGCTATTCATACATGTTATCCGGGGATACGGTACCCTTTCTAACCTTTGTGCAATCACGTGCAATCCATACTGGGCCTAACACCGTCTGAGCCTGCCTCCTGAGACATATATTTTGAATGTGTACGCTATCCATACATGTTATCTGGGGATACGGTACCCTTTCTAACCTTTGTGCAATCACGTGCAATCCATACTGGGCCTAACACCGTCTGAGCCTGCCTCATGCTGTATAGACATATATTTTGAAAGTGTACGCTATCCATACATGTTATCCGGTGATACGGTACCCTTTCTAACCTTTGTGCAATCACGTGCAATCCATACTGGGCCTAACACCGTCTGAGCCTGCCTCCTGAGACATATATTTTGAATGTGTACGCTATCCATACATGTTATCTGGGGATACGGTACCCTTTCTCACCTTTGTGCAATCACGTGTAATCCATACTGGGCGTGAGAACGGCTGGCGAGCTGTTAAGCAAGCTACAGCACCTGTCCAGACAAGTACAGGGATTCCCTAGCGAGGAGACTTATTTGATTGTTTTCAATGTTGGGACAGCAATTTTTGGGGAGCACTATACTCTGGAGAATGATAGATGGGGCTCACCATACACTGGAACATTCCAAAGGTGGACATCAGACACTGGAGCAGCATTTACAGGGCCCATTATACACTAGAGCATTAGAAATGGGGCCCATTATGTTTGGAGCATTATTTGGGCCCATAAGACAGTGGAGCTTCATCCATGGGGACCAACATATACTGTAGCATTATGTGGAGCTCATCATATACTGTTTCAAACATTATATGGGAGGAATTTTTCATTGGCTATACCGCTATTTCTCTGCCGTATCGGAGCATGATGAGTTGTGGTATGTGTTAAAGGGGCGCTCTTTCGCCCAGGGCACTTGAAAACCTGGAGCCAGCCCTCCCCCCCCCACAGTTTGTAGCCAAATAACCCCCATTTTTCAGTGCGTAACTTGTATTATGAAGTTAATTAAGGTTGACAAGCTTAAGAAAGAAGAATTGATAATTTTGGCATTCAAATGGGCACTGTAGGTGTGTTTCCTGTCCTCCTCTCACTGCCGACTTTTATTCCCCATTGACTTACATTGGGTTTCGTGTTTCGGGACGACCCCGACTTTTCCCTATAATCGGACGATCTTGCTCGACCCGACTTTTGGAAAAGTCGGGTTTCACGAAACGAAACGCGACCCTAAAAAACCAAAAGTCGCTCAACTCTAGTATTAGGCTGAGGGTGCCAATACTTTTGTCTGGCCCATTTTTGGAGTTTTGTGTGAAATGATCAATGTTTTGCTTTTTGCTTCATTCTCTTTTGTTTTTTTTCATTTAAGACAAATTAAATGAAGATAATAATACCAAAGAATTTGTGTTTGCAATCATTTTCAGGAAGAAACTGAGTATTATCTGACAGAATTGCAGGGGTGTCAATACTTTTGGCCACAACTGTATATGTGTGTGTCTCAATTACATGTATATATATACTGCTCAAAGAAATAAAGGGAACACAAACAGCCTGTTGCAAATGGAATAGTGTTCCCTTTATTTTTTTGAGCAGTATATATATGTATTCTATGTGTATATATCTATTCTTTCTATTCTTTATTAAACATGTCAGTGTGATTTTACTGTATCGCGCACTGAATTGCCGGCTTTTGGAAAAGACACCGGTGCATATTTCTCGCAAGTCACACATATTCTCCGTGTGTAATCCGCTTTTTTCTCGCACCCGTAGACTTGCATTGGCGAGTCTCGGGCATAATACAGTTCAAATCGCAGCATGCTGCGATTTCCTCCGCACATATAATACGGGCGAGAAAAAAATCGGATGATGGGAGCTGCCCCATAGATTAACATTGGAACGAGTGCTATGTGATTTTTTCTCGCATAGCACTCATCCGTATTTCTCGTTAGTGTGACTCTGGCCTCATTCTATATATATACACTGCACAGTATCACTTCTCCTGTCCTGTATAAAGGGCGTAATTTTCAGTATCTTAATTATTCTGTATATTGTGAGGCAGTGACTGGTGTTACATGTGAGGGTCGCTATATGTTCCCCCCCAGGATGCGCATGGAGGTGTATTGAGGCCATGAGAGGGCATTGCAGTCACAGGCGTAGCTGTGGTTGCAATGCAGACTAAAGTGAGTATAGATCTTGGACATGCTGGTTGTCCAAGGCAGATTTAGGGAAAACCTGCTCTGGGTTTTTGGTGTTTTAAAACAGACTGCAGATGGTAGCTTTGCAGTCCATTTCATTCCCAGCCCAGGTTCTCCATGTGGTTGAAGGCTACAGATTCTAGTTATAAACCCTGCAGTCTAGGGTTTGGGTGTGTTAGGTTTAGAGTCAGTGTCAGTCTGGTTTTGGCAGGAGAACAGAGCAGGAGGCTCTGCAGTTCTCCACCTGTGTGAGGGAACACAGGCAAGCGGGGCCAAACAGCCAAGGCAGCTGAATAGCCTGGCACCCACAGCATACACGGTGGTGCAGTCGCCCACGGCAACAGTCATGGAAGTGGGCAGGCGTGTTTAGTGACTGTAATCTGGAGGATATGTGCCCAACTGCGAACCGGAGGTGGATTGTCTTGAGCCCAGCTGTGATCTGGAGGATATCGTGTGCTGTGTTTTGCTGTAAGCATTAAAGAGACTTTTGTTGCAACTTTGCTGAGTCACTGCCTCATCACTGCACAGGGTGCTATCGCTGCACTACAATATACAGTATATACACCACACTACCACTTCTCCTGTCCTGTATACTGGGTGTAATTCGTAATATCTGTACTATTCTGCATATATACATTTCACAGTACCACTTCTATCCTGTACACTGGGTGTAATTCTCAGTATCTGAATTATTCTGTACATACACTGCACAGTACCTCTTCTCCTGTCCTGAATACTGGGTGTAATTTTCAGTATCTGTATTTTTCTGTATATTCACTGCACAGTACCAGTTCTACTGTCCTATATACTGAGTTTCTGCACGGTACCACTACTCTTTTCTCTTTTTCTATCTTGTTCTATATACTTGGTGCAATGCTCAGTGTCTGTATTATCCTGTATATATATATATATATATATATATATATACTAGCTCTCCTGTCCTGTATACTGGGTGTAATTCTCAGTATCTGGTCTCTATCTACATGCATAGACACTGCACAACTAGGTTGCCAACCATTATAAAGTTGCTGACAGTATGCAAAAAGAGTGTTTTCTTTTTTCTGCTACCTTAACTATGAGATTAACACAGACAACCCTTTACATTTTTTGAGACGAATTGAGGGCATGATCATTGGGTAAGGCCTTTAGAAATGGGCAGGGTGAATGTACATGAAAATGTTGTATCATCCATTAACCCCTTCCTGCCATCCGACGTACTATCCCGTCCATGGGACCTGGGCCCCTATGCCCATGGACGGGATAGTACGTCTCAGCGATCAGCGGCGCCCACGTGGTGAGCGCCACTGATCGCGGCCGGGTGTCAGCTGATTATCACAGCTGACACCCGGCACAATGTGTCAGGGGTGGTCACGGACCGCCCCCGACACGTTAACCCCTTGCACACCGCGATCAAACATGATCGCGGTGTACCGGGAGTTAAAGGGAAGCATCGGCAGGGAGGGGGCTCCCTCCGTGCTTCAATGAGCCCCCCACGGCAGCGCAATGTGCAGCGCTGCTGCGGGGGGCTCCTTTCCTCCAGGCCCCCGAATCCAAGATGGCGACGGGGCCTTCGGGGGCCTGCAGGAAGCTGGCTTCCTCAGTGCCTGCAAAGCGCAGGCATGAGGAAGCCTTCGGTACTGCCTGTGACAGATCGCTGATCTGTCACAGTGATCTGTGATGTGACAGATCAGCGATCTGTCACAGGACAGTGATGTCCCACCTGGGACTATGTAATAAAGTAAAAAAAAAATAAAAAAAAAAGTGTAAAAATAATTTTAAAAAAATCGCCAAATAAATTAGTAAAAAAAAAAAAATATTCCCCAATAAATTCATTTTTTGAAAATAAAAAAAACAAAAAACAATAAAAGTACACATATTAGGTATCACCGTGTCCGTAACGACCCGCCCTATAAAACTGTCCCATTAGTTAACCCCTTTAGCGAACCCCTTAAAAAATAAAAAACGAAGCAAAAAATAATGATTTATTATCATACCGCCAAACAAAAAGTGTAATAACGCGCGATCAAAAAGACGCATATAAATATCCATGGTACCGCTGAAAACGTCATGTTGTCCCGCAAAAAACAAGCATGACACAGCATCATCAGCGAAAAAATAAAAAAAGTTATAGCTCGCAGAATAAAGCGATGCAAAAATAATTATTTTTTATATAAAATAGTTTTCATTGCATAAAACCGACAAAACATAAAAAAACGACCTAAATGAGGTATTGCTGTAACCGTACTGACCCAAAGAATAAAACCGCTTTATCAATTTTACCGCACGCGGAACGGTGTAAACGCACTCCCCCAAAAGAAATTCATGAAACGCTGGTTTTTGTTCATTCTGCGTCCCAAAAATTGGAATAAAAAGCGATCAAAAAATGTCACATGCCCGAAAATGGTACCAATAAAAACGTCAACTCGTCCCGCAAAAAATAAGACCTCACATGACTCAGTGGGTCAAAATACGGAAAAATTATAGCTCTCAATATGTGGTGATGCAAAAAATATTTTTACAATAAAAAGCGTCTTTTAGCGTGCGACAGCTGCCAAACATAAAAACCGCCATAAATAGTAAATCAAACCCCCCGTTATCACCCCCTTAGTTAGGGAAAAATAATAAAATAAAAAAAAATGTATTTATTTCCATTTTTCCATTAGGGTTAGGGTTAGGGCTAGGGTTAGGGCTAGGGTTAGGGTTAGGGCTAGGGTTAGGCTTAGGGCTAGGGTTAGGGCTTGGGTTAGGGCTAGGGTTAGGGTTAGGGCTGAGATTAGGGTTAGGGGTGTGTTTGGGTTCGGGTTGGAGTTAGAATTGGGGGTTTCCACTGCTTGGGCACATCAGGGGCTCTCCAAATGCAACATTGCGTCTGATCTCAATTCCAGCCAATTCTGAGTTGAAAAAGTCATATGGTGCTCCTTCCCTTCCAAGCTCTGCCATGCGCCCAAACAGTGTTTTACCCCCACATGTAGGGTATCAGCCTACTCAGGACAAATTGCAAAACAATTTTTGGGGTCCAATTTCTCCTGTTACCCTTAGGAAAATAAAAAATTTGGGGCAAAAATATCATTTTTGTGGAAAAAAATGATTTTTTTATTTTCACGTCCGAGCGTTATGAACTTCTGTGAAGCACTTGGGGGTTCAAATTGCTCACCACACATCTAGATAAGTTCTGTGGGGGGGTCTAGTGTCCAAAATGGGGTCACTTGTGGGGAGTTTCAATAGTTTAGGTACATCAGGGGCTCTCCAAACGCACATGACACCCGCAGACCATTCCATCAAAGTCTGCATTCCAAAACGTCACTGCTTCCCTTCCGAGCCCTGACGTGTGTCCATACAGTAGTTTTCCCCCACATATGGGGTGTCAGCAGACTCAGGACAAATTGGACAACAACTTTTGGGGTTCAATTTCTCCTGTTACCCTTGGGAAAATAAAAAAATTGGGGACTAATTGATCATGTTTGTGGAAAAAATACGATTTTTTTATTTTCATGCCCTGGCATCATAAACTTCTGTGAAGCCCTTGGGGGTTCAAAGTGCTCACCTCACATCTAGATAAGTTACTTAGGGGGTCTAGTTTTCAAAATGGGGTCATTTGCGGGGGGTTTCCACTGTTTAGGTACATTAGGGGCTCTCCAAAGGCAACATGACACCCGCAGACCATTCCATCAATGTCTGCATTCCAAAACGTCACTACTTCCCTTCCGAGCCCTGACGTGTGTCCATACAGTAGTTTTCTCCCACATATGGGGTGTCAGCATACTCAGGACAAATTGGACAATAACTTTTGGGGTTCAATTTCTCCTGTTACCCTTGGGAAAATAAAAAAATTGGGGACTAATTGATCATGTTTGTGGAAAAAATACGATTTTTTTATTTTCATGCCCTGGCATTATAAACTTCTGTGAAGCCCTTGGGGGTTCAAAGTGCTCACCTCACATCTAGATAAGTTCCTTAGGGGGTCTAGTTTTCAAAATGGGGTCATTTGTGGGGGGTTTCCACTGTTTAGGTACATTAGGGGCTCTCCAAAGGCAACATGACACCTGCAGACCATTCCATCTATCAGAGACACTGCACTGCACTTGCTCATAGAGCTAGTGCGCTTGTCCTGAGTACAGAAGCAGTGCTAAAAGATACCTGTGGAGCAGGGCAGCAGAGGTGACCATGCGTGCTTCAGGCTAATAGTGTCAGGGTCCAGTCAGCGCTGGAAGGTAAAGAGGCACGGGACCTGCGGACACTAAAAATGAGTAAGCTTGCACGGGACCTATGGTCATGTGACTGCAAGGGGGCGGGGCTTAGCGTCCTATATTCAGATAGGGCAGGACACCATACAACAACTCAGAGTCAGGCAAAACAGAGGTCACAGCAGTACGGGCAAACGAGGTACAGGAGGGACAGACAGACGGGTAGTCAGACAGAGCCAAAGGTCATACACAAGAGGGCGATGTGGTACCAAGGGAACGAGCAGAGAGAAGTCGGGTCACAAGCAGAGAGTCATACACGAGAGGTAGCGCAGTACAAGAGGGTCAGGCAGAACTCGTAACAGGGACAGAACCAGATCACAACCGAACAAGCAAGCAAGATATCAGGCACAAGGCAGACGTACACAAGAGGTCACTTAACTCAGCCAAGGGCAGGAGTATAACTGACACCGGACCCAGGTCCAGTGAGCACTAAATAGCCTCCTGCTGCCAGAGAGAGGCAGCACAATTAACCCATAGTATAACCAGGACGGGTCAAAGCGAAATCCCATCCTGGATCATGACAGTACCCTCCTCTCAATGGGGGGGCCACCGGACCCCCAGGTCTCTCAGGGTACTTGGCGTGAAAGGCTTGGATCAACCGATCCGCATGAACTGATTGAGCAGGAACCCACGAGCGTTCCTCAGGACCGTAGCCCTTCCAATGTATCAGATACTGAAGGGCGCGACGGACCAACCTGGAGTCGACAATTCGTTCCACCTCGTACTCAGCCTGCCCATCTACCAGAACCGGTGTCGGGGAAGATGATGATCCCTCCCCACCGGACCTCACAGGTTTCAAAAGGGCCTTATGGAAAACATTAGGGATCCTTAGAGATGGCGGAAGACTCAACCGAAAAGCCACCGGGTTAACTGCTTCTGTAATTACATAGGGACCTATAAACTTGGGTCCAAGCTTCGCAGAGGGGACCTTGAGCCTTATATTTTTGGTGGATAACCATACCTTATCTCCGACCTGAAACACTGGACGCACGGATCGTTTTTTGTCCGCAAAAAATTTAAATTTGTCCTGGGCCTTCGTAATGTTATTTTGGACCTCCCGCCATACCTCCCCCAACCGCAGGATCGTCTCGTCCGCCCCAGGACACCCAGAATTCAAGCGGGAAAATTCTCCAAAATGAGGATGAAACCCATAATTGCAAAAAAAAGGAGATGTACCCGTAGACTGGTTAGTGCGGTTGTTAAATGCAAACTCAGCCAATGGTAACACAGAACACCAATCATCCTGTCGGGCTGAGGTCAAACAACGCAGAATTTGCTCCAGAGGCTTATTGGTCCGCTCAGTCTGCCCATTAGTCTCTGGATGGTAGGCGGATGAAAAGGACAGACCAATACCCAACCTCCTACAAAAAGCTCTCCAAAATCTGGACACAAATTGCACTCCCCTATCAGACACCACATTCAGGGGTACCCCTTGCAACCGCACCACATGCTCCACAAACAATCTGGACAATGTTTCCGCATTAGGTAGAGCTGCCAAAGGTACAAAATGTGCCTGCTTACTAAACCTGTCCACTATGACCCAGACCACGGTATTACCCTTGGAAGGGGGAAGGTTGGTGATGAAATCCATGGACAGATGAGTCCATGGTCTCTCAGGAATTGGCAGTGGTACCAATTCCCCGGCCGGCCGGTTATGGGGAGTTTTCGCACGAGCACAAACCTCACATGCAGACACATACTCCCCAACATCAGAGGCTAAAGAAGACCACCATAATATTCTAGCAATGGCCTTCCGGGTCGCTGAGATCCCTGGATGTCCACCCAGAACTGAGTCATGGAACTCCTGGAGGACCTTGAGACGAAACTGAGCTGGCACAAAAAGTTTATTCACCGGCTTAGCTGGAGGTGCAAGAGCCTGGGCTTCTCGAATCTCCCGTTCCAACACATTAGAAACCTCTGCCACCACCACCCCAGGCTGAAGAATGGAGGATGGAGGTTCCGGGGGGGACACCGGATCAAGACTGCGTAACAACGCATCCGCTCTGATATTCTTGGATCCTGGTCGAAAAGTGATCGAGAAGTTGAATCGGGAAAAAAAAAGTGACCATCTAGCCTGTCTGGGAGTCAACCTTTTAGCTGACTCAATGTAAGCTAGGTTTTTGTGGTCCGTGATTACCGTTATAGGATGAACAGCCCCCTCCAAAAAATGCCTCCATTCTGCAAAAGCCAATTTTACGGCCAGAAGTTCCCGATTCCCCACATCATAGTTTCTCTCCGCAGGGGAGAACTTCTTTGAGAAAAAGGCGCAAGGTCTTAAATTGGTCAAAGTGGCGGGTCCCTGGGACAATACCGCCCCCACCCCCACCTCTGAGGCGTCTACCTCAACAATAAATGGTTCAGAGGGGTCCGGTTGGATAAGAACCGGGGGGCCGACATGAAACATTTTTTCAAAAACTGAAATGCCGCTACCGCTGCGGTTGACCAATTCTTGATATCGGCCCCCTTTTGAGTCATGTCTGTGAGGGGTTTAACCACCTGTGAAAACCCCCTTAAAAATTTCCGATAATAATTAGCGAACCCTAGGAAACGTTGCAGACCCTTCAAATCACACGGTTGAACCCACTCGAGAATGGCCTGCACCTTATTAGGATCCATGCGATACCCTTCAGCAGACACGATGAACCCCAGAAAGGACAGTTCCTGAACAAAAAATAAACATTTTTCAAGTTTAGCAAACAGACAGTTCTCCTTGAGCCTTTGGAGAACTGCCCGAACATGACCAATGTGAGTCTGTTTATCAGGCGAGTAGATTAAAATGTCATCCAAATACACCACCATAAAACGTCCAATCAAATCGGAGAAAACATGATTTATGAAATTTTGGAAGACTGCTGGAGCGTTGGTCAGGCCGAAGGGCATGACCAAATTTTCAAACAACCCTTCAGTAGTGAGAAAAGCGGTCTTCCATTCATCTCCGTCCCGGACTCGGATAAGGTTATACGCTCCCCGTAGATCTAATTTCGAAAACCACTTAGCTCCGGACAACTGATTGTATAAATCAGGAATAAGTGGAAGGGGATACGTATTCCTCACAGTTATTTTATTTAACTCACGAAAATCAAGGCATGGGCGCAAACCACCGTCTTTTTTTTTTACAAAAAAGAACCCTGCCGCCACAGGAGAAACAGAAGGACGAATATGTCCCTTACGGAGGCTCTCGGAAATATATTCCTTCATCGCAGCCCGTTCCGGACCCGAGAGGTTATACAGGCGGGCTTTGGGCAATTTAGCACCTGGAACCAGGTCAATGGCACAATCAAATGGGCGGTGTGGTGGTAAAACCTCAGCCTCTTTTTCGGAGAAAACGTCAGTATAATCTATCAGGCACTCCGGAATGCCTTCTAGACCCACGGACGACACAGACACAGAAACAAGACATTTCTCAGAGCAATAGGGACCCCATTTAACAATATCCCGAGATTCCCAATTAATCACAGGATTATGCAGCTGTAACCAGGGGAACCCCAACACCAGTCCCGCAGGCAGGTTGTTCATTACAAAACTTGAAATACGTTCCTGATGTAAGGAACTCACTTTAAGGAGAAACTCTTCAGTACAAAACACAATGTCATTCTTAACCAGTGGTGTTTTGTCAATAGCGACAAGGTGAATCGGAGTCTCCAACCTAACTGTCCCTAACTTACACCTGGCCACCAAGTCAGAGTCAATAAAGTTCAATGATGAACCACAATCCACGAAGGCAGAAGTGGATATGGAGACACCCCCACAACAAAGTTCCACTTGAAATGACATTTTAGAAAATGCAGAAAAGGGTACCTGAGAGCCTGGGTGACCTCCACGAATATCACCCGGGCTCAGTCGCTTGTTGGTTAGTGGCCGGGAGGGGCAATCCTTTTTCCCATGTCCAGACTCTCCACTGTGAACACAGCATTTTCCCACGTGCCGTTGTCTCCTTTCTTCCTTCTTAAGGTTGATGGTTCCCATCTCCGTGATTTTCAATGAAGAACTGGCTCCCCTTCCTCGGGAGAATAATGATGTCTCGGTTTGTATCACTCCCCTTGCCTGTAACCTGCGATCCATTCGGACGGCCTGTGTCATAGCTTCCTCCAGGGCATCAGGTGGGGGGTGGAGAGCCAAGGCGTCTTTCAGATGCTCAGACAAGCCTCTACGGAACAACCCCCGGAGAGCGGCGTCGTTCCAGCAGACCTCAGCAGCCCAGCGTCTGAACTCTGAGCAAAACCACTCGGCTGAGTGTTTCCCCTGGCAAACATTCATCAGCCTGTCCTCAGCCATACGCACCCGATCAGGCTCATCATAAATATGCCCCAGGGCCTCAAAAAATGCATCCACAGTCATACGCTCAGGGGCCGTGGTAGGAAGGGAGAAAGCCCAAGCTTGGGGGGCTCCCCTTAACAGAGACATAATGACCCCCACTCTCTGACTTTCATCCCCAGAAGAGTGTGGTCTTAAGGAAAAAAAAAGCTTACAGCTCTCCTTGAAAACTCTGAAGTCATTTTTATCTCCAGAAAAGGTATCTGGTAACTTCACTGGAGACTCAGGGGAAATTAATGTAACATCCCGAGCCCCCAATGAAAGAACCCCCTGCACAGTGTCAGTGATCAGCTGCTGAGACTGAGCCAGGACTCTTTGTTCTCCAAAGAGTTTCTGAGACATCTGCGTCAGATGCTTAACCTGTTCAGAAAGAGCGTGCATAGGATCCATCACACACACAGGTGAATGGGAGCAGAGAAAAAAAAATGGTATGGGTCAGTTATAATGTCAGTGACACCGCACTGCACTTGCTCATAGAGCCAGTGCGCGTGTCCTGAGTACAGAAGCAGTGCTAAAAGATACCTGTGGTGCAGGGCAGCAGAGGTGACCATGCGTGCTTCAGGCTAATAGTGTCAGGGTCCAGTCAGCGCTGGAAGGTAAAGAGGCACGGGACCTGCGGACACTAAGAATGAGTAAGCTTGCACGGGACCTATGGTCATGTGACTGCAAGGGGGCGGGGCTTAGCGTCCTGTATTCAGATAGGGCAGGACACCATACAACAACTCAGAGTCAGGCAAAACAGAGGTCACAGCAGTACGGGCAAACGAGGTACAGGAGGGACAGACAGACGGGTAGTCAGACAGAGCCAAAGGTCATACACAAGAGGGCGACGTGGTACCAAGGGAACGAGCAGAGAGAAGTCGGGTCACAAGCAGAGAGTCATACACGAGAGGTAGCACAGTACAAGAGGGTCAGGCAGAACTCGTAACAGGGACAGAACCAGATCACAACCGAACAAGCAAGCAAGATATCAGGCACAAGGCACACGTACACAAGAGGTCACTTAACTCAGCCGAGGGCAGGAGTATAACTGACACCGGACCCAGGTCCAGTGAGCACTAAATAGCCTCCTGCTGCCAGAGAGAGGCAGCACAATTAACCCATAGTATAACCAGGACGGGTCAAAGCGAAATCCCGTCCTGGATCATGACACCATCAATGTCTGCATTCCAAAACGTCACTACTTCCCTTCCGAGCCCCGATGTGTGCCCATACAGTAGTTTTCTCCCACATATGGGGTATCAGCATACTCAGGACAAATTGGACAACAACTTTTGGGGTCCAATTTCTCCTGTTACCTTTGGGAAAATAAAAAAAATGGTGACTAAAAGATCATGTTTGTGGAAAAAATACGAATTTTTTATTTTCACGCCCGGGCGTTATAAACTTCTGTGTAGCACTGGGGGGTTCAATGTGCTCACCACACATCTAGATAAGTTCCTTGGGGGGTCTAGTTTACAAAATGGTGTCATTTGTGGGGGGTTTCCACTGTTTAGGTACATCAGGGGTTTTCCAATCGCGACATGGTGTCCGATCTCAATTCCAGCCAAAAACGTCAAAATGGCGCTGCTTCCCTTCCGAGCTCTGCCATGCGCCCAAATAGTGGTTTACCCCCACATGTGGGGTATCAGCGTACTCAGGACAAATTGCACAATAACTTTTACGGTGCTGTTACCCTTGGAAAAATAAGAATTGAGGGTGAAAAGATCATTTTTTGGAAAAAATATGATTTTTTAATTGTACGGATTTATGTTATAAACTTCTGTGAAGCCCTTGGGGGTTCAAAGTTCTCACCACACATCTAGATAAGTTCCTTAGGGGGTCTAGTTTCCAAAATGGTGTCATTTGTGGGGGGTTTCCACTGTTTAGGTACATCAGGGGTTTTCCAATCGTGACATGGTGTCCGATCTCAATTCCAGCCAAAAACATCAAGTGGCGCTGCTTCCCTTCCGAGCTCTGCCATGCGCCCAAATAGTGGTTTACCCCCACATGTGGGGTATCAGCATACTCAGGACAAATTGCACAATAACTTTTAGGGTCCGGTTAATTTTGGGAAAATAAAAATTGGGGTGAAAAGATCATTTTTGTGGAAAAAATATGATTTTTTAATTGTACCGCTGTACGTTATAAACTTCTGTAAAGCCCTTGTGGGTTCAAAGTTCTCACCACATATCTAGATAAGTTCCTTGGGGGGTCTAGTTTCCAAAATGGGGTCACTTGTAGGGGGTTTCCACTGTTTAGGTACATCAGGGACTCTCCAAATGTGACATGGCGTCCGATCTGAATTCCAGCCAATTTTGCATTGAAAAAGTCAAACGGCGCTCCTTCCATTCTGAGCTCTGCCATGTGCCGAAACAGTCGTTCCCCCCCACAAATCAGGTATCAGCGTACTCAGGACAATGGCACAATAACTTTTGCAGTCCAATTTCTCCTGTTACCCTTGGTAAAATAAAGAAAATTGAACCTGAAGTATTTTTTTTGTGAAAAAAAGTTAGATGTTCATTTCTTTTTAAATATTCAAAAAAATTCCTGTGACGCACCTAATGGGTTAATAAACTTCTTGAATGTGGTTTTGAGCACCTTAAGGGGTGCAGTTTTTAGAATGGTGTCACTTTTGGGTATTTTCTATCAAATAGCCCCTCAAAGTGGCTTCAAATGTGATGTGGTCCTAAAAATAAAATGGTGTTGTAAAAATGAGAAATCGCTGGTCAACTTTTAACCCTTATAACTTCCTAACAAAAAAAAATGTTGGTTCCAAAATTGTGCTGATGTAAAGTAAACATGTGGGAAATGTTAGTTATCAAGTTTTTTGTGCGCCGTATCTCTGTGATTTAAGGGCATAAAAATTCAAAGTTGGAAAATTGCGAAATTTTCAAAATTTTTGCCAAATTTCCGTTTTTTTTACAAATAAACGCAAGTTATTTGAATGAAATTTTACCACTAACATGAAGTACAATATGTCACAAGAAAACAATGTCAGAATCACCGGGATCCATGGAAGCGTTCCAGAGTTATGACCTCATAAAGGTACAGTGGTCAGAATTGTAAAAATTGGCCCGGTCATGAACGTGCAAACCACCCTTGGGGGTGAAGGGGTTAATTTTGGTCCAGTCGTCTTAACAAAATTGAAAAGCAGGCTGGCCATTCTGGGTGGGTCTATTAATGACATTAGACTGGTCTCAATGTAAAATTAGGATTTGATGGGATCTTTCTTTTTAAATGATTGAATTGCTGGAAGGACACAAGACTCATTGCCGCTTGGAACATTTCTCGTGCTCGTCTTTAACCAAACATACTTTTTTGGTCTTTCAAGAAGAAGCAGAAAGTGTTAAAATTACAAAAGGCTTGCTCTTCCTATTAAGATCTAATAGAGCAGCGTTGATTGAGGGGTTTCACTACGGCAGGCTGGAACAATACACTCATTATTTGTTGTTATGGGGCATTTGAAAAAAAGAACCTTATCAACTGTATCCACAGGATGCACAAATGCTGTTAAACCAATTAGTACAGAGTATCGTTTGGCTTTGGCTCCTATACCTTTATAACTGGGTTTGAGGTTTAATTGTATCAGATACTCTATTGGCGCCCATTCCCCTACAACATTAAAATTCCCTGCTGTGTTTTAATGTTTTTAATCTCCTGTTGATTATTCCTGGGATTTCATCCAAATCAACACTTGAAATTAAAACATTTGATGCAGTTTCAAGCAGCGTAGCTATGGAGACGAGGCTCGCCGTCCTCTCTCCGACTATGCTGTGCTAATCATTAGAATACGTTCATTGTGGCTACTAAACTTAGAGCAATGTCTACCAGCACATCCATCTTGACTGTCAAAATATTGCACCGACAGTAGAGGATAATGAGGTAAGCAAGGCCACAAATGAGTGATTATGTGTATGTATGTGGATGGAAGATTTACTGCTCAGAGTTTACTTTTTTATCTATGGTTATATTGGTTCCATTAGTTGAAAAGCTCACAGTCATTCAGAGTCACTTACATTAGGGAATCTGTGACCTGGAAAAGGATCCAATCTTATTGTCAGATTCAGGTGTCACTTTGCGTCCCTTAAATAAGATATATTAATATCATTCAATACTTATCTAGTACTGATCCGAAGCAGTGACCTGTATTATACTCCAGAGCTGCACTCACTATTCTGTTGGTGCAGTCACTGTGTACATACATTACATTACTGATCCTGTACTGATCCTGAGTTACATCCTGTATTATACTCCAGAGCTGCACTCACTATTCTGCTGGTGGAGTCACTGTGTACATACTTTACATTACTTATCCTGTACTGACCCCTGAGTTACCTCCTGTATTATACTCCAGAGCTGCACTCACTATTCTGCTGGTGCAGTCACTGTGTACATACATTACATTACTTATCCTGTACTGATCCTGAGTTACATCCTGTATTATACTCCAGAGCTGCACTCACTATTCTGCTGGTGCAGTCACTGTGTACATACATTACGTTACTGATCCTGTACTGATCCTGAGTTACATCCTGTATTATACTCCAGAGCTGCACTCACTATTCTGCTGGTGGAGTCACTGTGTACATACATTACATTACTTATCCTGTACTGATCCTGAGTTACGTCCTGTATTATACTCCAGAGCTGTACTCACTATTCTGCTGGTGCAGTCACTGTCTACATACGTTACATTACTTATCCGGTACTGATCCTGAGTTACCTCCTGTATTATACTCCAGAGCTGCACTCACTATTCTGCTGGTGGAGTCACTGTGTACATACATTACATTACTGATTCTGTACTGATCCTGAGTTACATCCTGTATTATACCCCAGAGCTGCATTCACTATTCTGCTGGTGTCGCCACAGAGGTACTGCACCTCCTCCTGAGGTTGGGTGCCCCACCATCCAGGTAAGTTGGAGGCTCCTGACCACGCTCTAACACTCAAACCCCACACAACAGAGTAGTTCAGCAAAGCCACATTGTGGCTCCTTGCTTAGAGAGTAGCAAAGCACCTTTGGTGGCTCCCTGCTTGGAACACTAAACGTGCTGGGAGGTGGGTGGAGTTTAGAATACATAAAAGAGGGGGAAGGTTTAGAATTTCAGGAGTCAGTCGGAGAGTCACTCAGAGAGGAGTGAGGAAAGGAGATCCCTGGAAGAGGGATGGAGGAAGGAGGTGCTGCAGCAGACCTGAGTAACTCGGGTCTGCTGGCACGGGGAAGGAAAGAAGGAGAAAGACATTGAACTGAAACCTGATCTTCCATAAGAGAGAGAGATTAGTATGGAACGAAGGAGTAAAAGGGAACAGAGGACGTGGGTTAGGAGAAGTTCTAAGCGCGAGGCCGGGGCCCAGTCCCCGAGGTTGTATGGATGCTAATGGTCCTGCAGCAGACACCAGTGGAGTAGTGGGCTGTAAATGCACTACTCCCATCTAAGACTTGGGGCACAACAGCAACTTGGATAGTGAGCCGGGACTCAGGAGTGAGGAGTCCCCGAAGCAGGCTACAGCTGTCTGCTGTACAAGTAGAGTTCTTGGGAACATCTGTCAGGAGGAACTCCAGTGTAACTCAGTACTAGGAGATCTTCACACTTAAAGATGCTATAAGAGGAGACGTTCAGAAAGGTACATGTTGGCGGAGCGTTGGAAGGGAGCATTCCATCTTGCCTGGAGGTTGACTGAGTCCCTGACCCGGAGGACATGGCACGGAGGCAGGCACCTGTGTGTACTCCAGACTGTGAGTAAAGCTTTGGAACTACAAGCCCTGGTGTCCTCCATTCATTCTTGCGCCAACGCACTCAGCAATGCTACATCCGGGTACCAGCTTCTACACCGCTTGTGCCTCTCCTCTTCCCCTACATCTACAGTGCCCTGGGGCTACAGCTCCACCTGTGGGGAGCTTCACCATCATGGCTGCAACACACCACCAGCCCCAGAGGATCTGCATGCAGCGTCGGCCTAACATCTCACTTGCCGAACACCACAGGTGGCGTCACAAACTATTCCATTCACTACATTCTACCATTCAATTTCCCCCATTAATTGGGCGCCCAGGGCCACGGACCGGGTCACCGCTGCTGTGACACATCCCGCCGACACCGGCCCGGTACCGAGTACCCCACAGCCCTGGGAGGGCGACCCACACCTGTGGTGTCAATATGATCACTGCACCCCTAGATGAATTAATTGAGAGGTTTAATTGGTGATATGGCTTCACTTATGGGGGGTTCTGCTGTTCTGGCACCTCAAGGGCTCTGCCAATGTAACATGGTACTCTGAAACAAGTGCAGCAAAATCTGCACTGTAATATGGCGCTACTTCCCTTCTGAGCTTTTCACTGTGCCTCAAAAGTAGTTTTCGACCACATATGGGGTATCGATGAACTCAGGAGAAATTGCACAACAAAATCTGGGGTCCATTTTCACCTTTTGCCCTTGTGAAAATGCAAAATTCATAGCTAAAGAAAAAGAAACTACCATGTGATGTACACGAACCACAAATGAATAATTGTGTAAATGTAAATAAAGAAAATCCAAGGAATGTATGAAGAGAATAATGTTTATTGATATAAATTCTAGCACAATGTACAACAACAATATAAAAGACAAATAAAATAATTAAAAAATGTGGCACAAAAAGACCCCAATATATTGGTAATAAACTGTTTTTATATTTTTACCACTGCAAAAGGACAATTTATTTGTATAGTCAGGAACAAAATTCTGTAGTAATCCCCAATAGAACAGCAGAAAAAATATATGTATATATATATATATATCAGTATACATACATAAAAATATAAATAAATAAAGTGAAAAAGAAAAAAAATTGAAAAATAATTGTTGTGAAAAAGTACACAATGAAAAAATATATTAAATACTATGTGACGATAGTGATGATATATGTGTTATTAAATGTGTGTAAAAAACCATAATGTAATAAAAAAAATTTTAAAAAGATATACAGTGGGGAAAAAAAGTATTTAGTCAGTCAGCAATAGTGCAAGTTCCACCACTTAAAAAGATGAGAGGCGTCTGTAATTTACATCATAGGTAGACCTCAACTATGGGAGACAAACTGAGAAAAAAAAATCCAGAAAATCACATTGTCTGTTTTTTTTTCATTTTATTTGCATATTATGGTGGAAAATAAGTATTTGGTCAGAAACAAAATTTCATCTCAATACTTTGTGATATATCCTTTGTTGGCAATGACAGAGGTCAAACGTTTTCTGTAAGTCTTCACAAGGTTGCCACACACTGTTGTTGGTATGTTGGCCCATGCCTCCATGCAGATCTCCTCTAGAGCAGTGATGTTTTTGGCTTTTCGCTTGGCAACACGGACTTTCATCTCCCTCCAAAGGTTTTCTATAGGGTTGAGATCTGGAGACTGGCTAGGCCACTCCAGGACCTTGAAATGCTTCTTACGAAGCCACTCCTTCGTTGCCCTGGCGGTGTGCTTTGGATCATTGTCATGTTGAAAGACCCAGCCACGTTTCATCTTCAATGCCCTTGCTGATGGAAGGAGGTTTGCACTCAAAATCTCACGATACATGGCCCCATTCATTCTTTCATGTACCCGGATCAGTCGTCCTGGCCCCTTTGCAGAGAAGCAGCCCCAAAGCATGATGTTTCCACCACCATGCTTTACAGTAGGTATGGTGTTTGATGGATGCAACTCAGTATTCTTTTTCCTCCAAACACGACAAGTTGTGTTTCTACCAAACAGTTCCAGTTTGGTTTCATCAGACCATAGGACATTCTCCCAAAACTCCTCTGGATCATCCAAATGCTCTCTAGCAAACTTCAGACGGGCCCGGACATGTACAGGCTTAAGCAGTGGGACACGTCTGGCACTGCAGGATCTGAGTCCATGGTGGCGTAGTGTGTTACTTATGGTAGGCCTTGTTACATTGGTCCCAGCTCTCTGCAGTTCATTCACTAGGTCCTCCCACCTGGTTCTGGGATTTTTGCTCACCGTTCTTGTGATCATTCTGACCCCACGGGGTGGGATTTTGCGTGGAGCACCAGATCGAGGGAGATTATCAGTGGTCTTGTATGTCTTCCATTTTCTAATTATTGCTCCCACAGTTGATTTCTTCACTCCAAGCTGGTTGGCTATTGCAGATTCAGTCTTCCCAGCCTGGTGCAGGGCTACAATTTTGTTTCTGGTGTCCTTTGACAGCTCTTTGGTCTTCACCATAGTGGAGTTTGGAGTCAGACTGTTTGAGGGTGTGCACAGGTGTCTTTTTATACTGATAACAAGTTTAAACAGGTGCCATTACTACAGGTAATGAGTGGAGGAAAGAGGAGACTCTTAAAGAAGAAGTTACAGGTCTGTGAGAGCCAGAAATCTTGATTGCTTGTTTCTGACCAAATACTTATTTTCCACCATAATATGCAAATAAAATGAAAAAAAAAACAGACAATGTGATTTTCTGGATTTTTTTTTCTCAGTTTGTCTCCCATAGTTGAGGTCTACCTATGATGTAAATTACAGACGCCTCTCATCTTTTTAAGTGGTGGAACTTGCACTATTGCTGACTGACTAAATACTTTTTTTCCCCACTGTATATGATATAATAAACTGCTGAAATAATTGGGTAAACAAAATTTGTTTGCAAATATGTAATGCCAGTATATAAACTATATGGCGCTTAATAACAAGACATAAAGCCTAGAATGAATGGACATATAGCGCTATATATTAAAATCAAACACAAGATATGTGGCTTAATGTAATGGATTGAGTTACCACAAGGCGCTATAAAAATGGACATGGACCAGCACAATCATAACATATACATAGAAAAGGCTGAAATAACAAGTCCTCAAAAGTTAACATAAAACCCATGTGGTGGATTTAGACTGCCATATAGCGCTATGTAGTAAACATGGGCCAGCACAGAGACAAAAAAGTGCAAACTATAAGCTAATGAGCAATTGTATAAAAGAAATATATATGTGTGTCTCTGGCGCACCATATATACAATAAGTGAATTGTCCGGCACTTATATAGCACAAACAGCAATAAACCCAATATAATATGATAAACCACCATGTAGCGCTAAATATTAAACATAAACCAGCACAGAGAAAATGCTATGTTAAGCCGTGCAATGAATAAAGCGCTTAGTAATAGAGTACATGACCTAATATGGTAACCCATGTGGTAAATTAAATTATCATAGAACGCTGCTTAATGGACATGGGCCAGTACAAGACTAGGTCTAAGCCACCACCAGACTAAGTCTATGGTATGGTGGACTAAACAGAATGTCCAGCGCTCAATGGCGAAAAGGGCATAAAGCTAGGTAAAGCATAATATATTACCCGGTGGATGAAGAGCAGTGGTAGAGGCAGATTGCCACAGTAACGCGCCCCGACGCGCGTTTCGGAAGAACTCCTTCGTCAGGGAGTTTTATAGCTAAAAAAGATTTTTTGTGGGAAAATTTTGATTTTTTTTATTTTCACAGCTTAACGTTATAAATTTCTGTGAAGCACTTGGGAGTTCAAGGTACTTATTACACATCTAGATGTGTGATTGAGTCCAAAGGTTGTGTAATGAAATATTAAGTTAAAGGTACCATCATTTCTATCCACAGGAAAATTCAGTTGGATTAAACAAGATTTTAGTCATAGTCAGTGATGTATAAACAATACAAAGGGACTTAATAGCAAAGATTAAAGTTGGGCACAGAATGTCACATTGTTAATTTCCCTTTTATGATCCTAGATACAATGTACCATCTTTTTGCTAGAGAACAATGATGATCAACCAAAGCTTATCCTCTTTTCTCTAAGGGTCCTACTTGGTTTGCAACAGTGGTGTACGTACATTATGTCCTTAATGTAAACTACCATAATAATTCAATTTATATAATAGCTGCTAGTTAGCAGAATGCCGAACTATTCATTAAAAAATACCAAAAGTATTATCCTAAGAAAACAACAATGAACAATTAAGATGTCTAGGGCACAATTTGGCCAAATTATGTGTCTACATCAGACATGATAAGGTAGCCATATTTTTAATGGGACTTTAACCTTTCCTATCAGGTGTACCTCTTCTGGCCAAAAGCCTACAGATTTAAAGTGCTGGTCAGCCAAATATGGAGGCATTCACCAGATCCAATGTATAATATATTGTATAATATAATATATCAAGTTTTATTTCTATAAACCAGGAAAAGCTTTAGATTATTCTTTTTTAGGATTTTTTTAAATAAAAATCTGGTTAACTGACTTCAAAATCACTTTTGATGTTATGCTTTTATATAGCATTGTATATAAATTAAAGAAAACTTGTGTATTAAAAGCAGTAACATGATTTAATTATAAATTAAAATAAATTATTTACATAAAATACTTCCAATTTCTATTAAGCCAGGAATAATTACATTTCCATTACAATATTAATACAATGACTGAATATGACACATTATTTTATTATCAAATATGATTAAATTAACAGTGTTCAAATTACTAAACTAGTTTGGAAATTACCCATCTTGAGTTACACTTGTGCGGATCTTGACTTCAAAGAAATCTTTTTTGCTCAGAGCAACATTTTGGCACAACATTAATCAGTTACAGTCTAACTGCTTTAGAAAATGTAATTGCAAATGTATTTCTCATTATGCTTCCTTTAGTAATGATATGTTTAGATTCTTTTTGCAATAATTTTGCAGATGCATATATTGGTTTCTAAAAGTTTTTAGTCACTTGTTCATCAGTCTTTGTAGTATGTCATGTGTAGCAATTCAGTTCCTTGGGTTACTACTAGGACAAATTCTTTATAAAAGTTAAGGTTTACTTATATAAGATGCAATGATGAATGAGTTATAATTACACATCCCCCATCTCTACACTTTTGTGACCAAGTCCTAGCTAGTTTTCTGCATTGGCTTAAAAGAGCAAATGTATTTCTATCTTTGGTATGAGGTTTGGTGATTATTATTCTAGGTACCATAAAAGTGTCTTTGGCCATAATTGTCCCCACTATCAAATTGGGGTTTCCTAGGTCTGCCAGAAGATATTTACTCACCATCTTTACAGAATATGCCAAGCAAAAAAGTGTCCCACTGTCACTTTGGGTAAGAGAGAAGCTAGGTCCACAGCAACGGGAAGAGGGTGGGGAGCCTAAACACTAGAAAAGGGTGCAATGGAGTCCCCTAGGCAGATCTAACAACACCCTGTGTGCCCTTACGTCCCTAAATAGGTTCCGCACCTATCACCCCACTACAACTAAAGACAAAGCAGGAAGACAAGTGAGGGCATGCACTTAGCTTGAGATGACACAAGAGAGCTCACTCCAGCAATCCTCCAAGAGGCTCTAAGAAGAAACTAGTCGACTTCTAGCACTTCCAACAGACAAAGGTAAATAGAGCTATCACCGGCACCTTGCTGAAGTGACTAAAGGTCTTTAAGCCTCCAGCAAGGGTGTGTTAATAAGCAGCAGAAGGTGGAGATCACCGCTAGGTCCTAGAGGGAGAAGGATATCACTCCACAGCAGAGATGCAAGATCAAGAATGTGCCTATAGAGCCAGGCACAGTGAACTTCTACAACTGGATCTGGAATAACTATCTGTCACACCTGACACACCTGTGACACCCACTGAGCCAGAAGATCAGCAAACATCAAGGACAAGTCAAGTATCCAACCCTTTTCAATGTTTAGGATGAACTGCTATCTTCCAAGAGAAGTTTACTTTCCATCTATGCAAAACATGTACCTGTCAACTTCATAATTTTTCTATTATCATTGTATATACAGGACATAGTCAATAAAAGATAATTTTCTTGGGGTATCAACTCATGAAAAATAGAGCAGTGACAAGTGATTTTCTCCCAAATCCCATCCGAATTGAGATTTCACTTATTATACATTTTGGGTCTTTTAGTTTATTGGAGCTTAGGCACAATAAAATACCTCCAATACTTAGGGACAATATCTGAACTTTATGCTTTTCAATGGTCAAGATTTTGTTGGGAAAATCTCAAGAACTTCACCTTAAGATTAGTAGAGGTCAACAAAACCAAGTCCAAAAGTTTTGAGGGAGCTCCTGCTTTGCTTTGTCAGCAAAGTCTATATGTTCCAAGTTTTGGTAAACATGGAACCTGATGGTTACTTTTTCTGTTTCCCAGACAAATTCCAAAACTTCCACTCAACCTCTTTGTAAAGATTGTATGAATATGTGAATTTTAAAACGGTGTGAACATGGCTTATTAGATAAGACATGCTAACAATGCAAAATTGTAGAATCATGAAAGTGGAAGAACAAGAATCCTCAATATCATGGTGGTAACAATGGGTCTTGTCTTATTTTTCATACATGAAATGCCCTTTTTTTTTGAGACAATTGAACTAAAACCAACATTGTAATCATGTCTTAATGTGGGTTAAATAATCATATAATAGGTTATCCTTAGACCATAATTCATAGTGCTTTTTAATGAGTTCATGCTAATCTGTGAATTGATATCTACAGGTGCCAAGTGACATGTCAACCTTTATTACCATTTACTAACTACCAAAGATAATTACACACTATCAGCTGAGAGGTAAATGCTACTACAGATATAATAAGAATATTGGTCATGCAAATCTTGTGGCTTGGTTTCTAGGGAGCAATAAAAGAATAAAGTAATATAAAGTATACATGAAGTAGAGCCTGGAGTGATGATACACAGGCAAAGGTTATAGTTGTACACACAGTTAATAGGCATTGTCAGCAAGAGAAATGAACATCTGAGTAGGAGTTTAGCATAATGTCCAATATATTCTCGTGTGAATTTTCATCCTACAGAAAAGCTTGGATGTTATTAAATTGCTCCAGGGTAACCCATTTTGCAATTGAGTGAAAAAGGAAGCCGAAAATAGTTCCTTCTACAGGTCTAGGTGAACTTCTGAAAGAATGTAAAATGGTATCATGTATTTTTGAAATGAAGAATATGAAGATGAAATTGAATTAAGTTCTTATAATAAATGTGGCCTAAAAGAAATGTTTTCTGGATTATCTGTCTGAACAAATTACATTATAAAGTATAGACAAGGAATTAAAGGGAAACTATCATATAAAAAAACACTTTTAACCTGTAGATATTGCAGTTAATCTGCAGGTTAATAGCATTCAGAAGCTGAATGGTGATCATGGAGCACCCGCCAGGGCTGTGGGGATACTCGGTACCGGGCCGGTTCTTAAGGGGATGTGTCACGGCAGCAGTGACCCGGTCCGTGGCCCTGGGTGTCCGATGAAAAATGATGATTAAAGGGGAAATAAAGTCACTATAAAAAGTGCGCATGGCTGTTCCGCCATGCGCTAGTATTTCTCATACTTGCTGCTGTGTGTTTGGTATGGATGCTTGGACTGGTGGATGACTTATTATGAAACCCCTTCCCTCTGATATTACGATTGTGTGAGTGATTGGGCAGCCGCCAGTAGCAGCGCTAGTGCCAGCGCGCTCCAGCTATACCTTTTCAGCAGCTAAACGTCCAGCATTGCGCCAGCGTCTTTGCAGCGCCTTGCTTGCAGCTCTGTTCATGCCGCGCTGTGGTTGCAGCCTCCCGGGTGTTCGCAGTTGCGACACCTCGTACCTTATTTTTTACGGTAGGTCTAGAGGGGATAGTCCTGGTGTTTAAGGCTATTTCTGTGACCTTTAATACCGTGTCCACATCGCTGAAGTCTGTGACCCTATACAGACTCAGCGGTATTTATGTTTTTGTTGGCAGCTCTGTGCATATAACAGAGTCTGCTTTAGTGCACTGAGTGCAGCTAAAACCCTGTGCACATTACCGCCTGAGTGCCCTGCCTCTTTTAGCAGCGGTTACCCCATCTACCACACGGTGGACCCCGAGCGTTGAATGCACTTTATTTTAATTTTATTTAGTGCGTTTCACCACTCATAACACCAGGCAGCTTTAAAACGGTATTAACCTGCAGATTAACCTCATATTTGTAGGTTAATAGCGTTGTTTTACATGACAGGTTCTCTTTAAAGTTAAACGTTATTCAATAATAGAGAAATTGGTCAGATTATTTCTGTTGATAATTACTCTAAAGCCCCACCATACACATCCGATGCCTGTTTGCCAAAAGATGGTTTGGCCGATCATTCGCCAGTGGCTTTCTTGGCTGTCTCGTCTTTATAAAAGGAGCGCTCGCTCGGCTGAGTGCTACTGTGTTCTCTATTAGAGAGTCACTCTCAGCTGTTTCGGGTGTTGGCTTTTCTCAGAGACAACAAAGTGATCGGTAGTCTGAAATCAGACATGTCAGATCCTTATTTCCCCAGACAATCATCTGTTGAGTGAACCTATCAATATTTTCAGATTTGATCAACTTTAGTCTATTTTTTATGGGGTCTGTACAAGCAAGGAGAATCATAAGGGTGGGACTCTCTTCTAATGTATAGATGACAGCACACATTATTCCGTTGGGTGAATGCTAATTTGACTGCCCAATATTCAATGGTGAAAGTCAAATATACTGCTGCCAGACAAAGAATTGATAATTTTGAAATCTGTCATAAGAGAGAGTCAATAGACCCCAATACACTTTATGCTGTCAGGCTATTCTGCCAAAATTGTCTGGGTCTACCAACTCTCGCTGAATGAATTTCGGCACCTTTGGATATCTTAGAGTTTGGCTATATCACACATTACTGTATCTTAAAATATTAAAAGGTATACATTTTTATACTGTCAAATATAGTATCTTCCATAGAATTTTTAATACAATTTATGCAAATTAGAAAAAAATTAACATGTTTGTTCCCTAGAAACAAGAGCAATTAGATTTAGTTGGACATGATAGAGATAGAGATAATTCCCTCTTCAAGTGGGGACTCTGCCGAGACTATGGATTTCGTGAGTGTCAATTTAATGGGCACTATGTGTAAAAATGTGGACAAATTCAAGGGAATACACTTTCCATCATTAATATCAGCTACTAGCTGAAGAGCCCGGCGTTGCCTGGGCATAGTAACCAACTGTGGTTAGTTATAACAAATTATAATGATTATATTGCACATATAAACCATGCATCTAATCCTATCCTGTGTGATACTGACTGCTGAGCCGTGTATCTAATCCTATCCTGTGTGATACTGTCTGCTGAGCCGTGTATCTAATACTATTCTGTGTGATACTGTGTGCTGAGCTGCGTATCTAATCTTATCCTGTGTGATACTGCTGAGCTGTGTATCTAATCCTATCCTGTGTGATACTGACTGCTGAGCCGTGTATCTAATCCTCTCCTGTGTGATACTGCCTGCTGAGCCGTGTATCTAATCCTATTCTGTGTGATACTGTCTGCTGAGCCGTGTATCTAATACTATTCTATGTGATACTGTGTGCTGAGCTGCGTATCTAATCTTATCCTGTGTGATACTGCTGAGCTGTGTATCTAATCCTATCCTGTGTGATACTGCCTGCTGAGCCATGTGTCTAATCCTCTCCTGTGTGATACTGACTGCTGAGCTGTGTATCTAATCCTATCCTGTATGATACTGACTGCTGAGCTGTGTATCTAATCCTCTCCTGTGTGATACTGCCTGCTGAGCTGTGTATCTAATCCTATCCTGTGTGATACTGACTGCTGAGCCATGTATCTAATCCTATCCTGTATGATACTGGGCTCCCCCTGCAGTCTGTATCAGAGGGTGGTCTGTGTTGGCACGGTAATAAATTGTGTTATTTCCAGCTTTACAGAAGGACGATAATACCATAGAAATGATAAGAATAATAGGCCTCAGTTACCACAACTGTCTACAAAGAAAACTGTTGCTGATAGCAACCAATCACAGCTCATTTTTCATCGTTTAAACAGCTCTGGGACAGCGTGGCGGGTTTTGAGTGGCTACTTTTGTGTTTTGACTTTTATGTGGCGAGGTTGGTGTATGTGTGGTGAAATGTGTGCTGAGGGTGGTATATGTGATGAAGCACGTGGTAGTGTGTGGCCCTTTTTGTGTGTGTGTTCATATTCCAGTGTGTGGTGAGTATCCCATGTCAGGGCCCCACCTTAGCAACTGTATGGTATATACTCTTTGGCGCCATCGCTCTCATTCTTTAAGTCCCCCTTGTTCACCTCTGGCAGCTGTCAATTTGCCTCCAACAGTTTTCCTTTCACTTTTTCCCCATTATGTAGATAGGGGCAAAATTATTTGGTGAATTGGAACGCGCGGGGTTAAAATTTTGCCTCACAACATAGCCTATGGCGCTCTCGGGGTCCAGACGTGTGACTGTGCAAAATTTTGTGACTGTAGCTACGACGGTGCAGATGCCAATACATACATACACTTTTCCCCATTATGTAGATAGGGGTAAAATTGTTTGGTGAATTGGAACACACGGGTTTAAAATTTCGCCTCACAACATAGCCTATGACGCTCTTGGCGTTCAGACGTTTGACTATGCCAAATTTTGTCGCTGTGTCTGCGACGGTGCGGATGCCAATCCCGGGCATACATACATACATACATACATACATACATACACACCCACATTGAGCTTTATATATTAGATTAACCCCTTAGCGACAGAGCCAGTTTGCCGCTTAATGACCAGGCCAATTTTTACAATTCTGACCACTGTCCCTTTATGAGGTTATAACTCTGGAACGCTTTAATGGATCCTGCTGATTCTGAGAATGTTTTTTCATGACATATTGTACTTCATGTTAGTGATAAAATTTCTTTGATAAGTCTTGTGTTTATTTATGAAAAAAAAGGAAATATGGCGAACATTTTGAAAATTTTGCAATTTTAAAACTTTAAATTTTTATGCCCTTAAATCAGAGAGATGTGTCACACAAATTTCTTAATAAATAACATTTCCCACATGTCAACTTTACATCGGCACAATTTTTTTTTGTTAGGAAGTTATAAGGGTTAAAAGTTTACCAGCGATTTCTCATTTTTACAACAAAATTTACAAAACCATTTTTTTTAGGGACCACATCATATTTAAAGTCATTTTGAGGGGTGTACATGACAGAAAATACCCAAAAGTGGCACCATTCTAAAAATTATTAACCCTTTAAGTGCTTCACAGGAGCTAAAGCAACGTGGAAGGAAAAAATTAACATTTAACTTTTTTTTGCAAAAAATTTACTTCAGAACCAATTTTTTTTCATTTTCACAAGTGTTAAAAGAGAAAATCAACCACAAAATTTGTTGGACAATTTCTCCTGAATATGCCGATACCCCATATGTGGGGGTAAACCACTTTTTCAGCACACGGCAGAGCTCGCAAGGGATGGAGCGCCGTTTGACTTTTTCAACGCAGAATTGGCTGGAATTGAGATCGGATGCCATGTTGCGTTCGGAGAGCCCTTAATGTGCCTAAACAGTGGAAAACTCCAACAAGTGACCCCATTTTGGAAACTAGACCCATTAAGGATATTATCGAGATGTGTGGTGAGCACTTTGAACCTTCAATTGCTTCACAGAAGTTTATAACGTAGAGCTGTGAAAATAAAAATCCATTTTTTTCCCACAAAAATGATCTTTTTGCCACCAAATTTTTATTTTTACAAGGGTAACAGGAGAAATCATACCCCCACAGTTGTTGTGCGATTTGTCCTGAGTACGCCGATACCCCATATGTGGGGGGAACCACTGTTTGGGCGCATGGGAGAGCTCGGAAGGGAAGGAGTGCCATTTTGGAATGCAGACTTTGATGGAATGGTCTGCGGGCATCATGTTGTGTTTGCAGAGCCCCTGATGGGCCTAAACAATGGAAACCCTCCACAAGTGACCCCATTTTGGAAACTAGACCCATTAAGGAACTTATCTAGATGTGTGGTGAGCACTTTGAACCCCCAACCGCTTCACAGAAGTTTATAAACGCAGGGCCATGAAAATAAAAAGTCTTTTTTATTTCCACAAAAGTGATTTTTTAGACCCCAATTTTTAGACCCCCAAAGTGGGTAAATAGTGGAAACCCCTCAATTCTTGCTCCAACCCTAACCCCAACACACCCCTAACCCTAATCCCAACCCTAATCCCTAATCCTAATTCTAACCCTAATCCTAGTTCGCCCTAACCCTAATTCTAACCCTAGCCTTAACCCTAGCCCAACCCTAACTCTAGCCCCACCCTAACCCTAACTATTTTTTTTATTTTGATCACTATGATCGTTTATCATAGTGATCAAAATAATGAATGGAATCTGCTAGCCGAAGCCGGCAGATTCCCGGCGGGGTTGGCGGCGTCCATCGGAGGACGCCGGCGGGACACGGGATCACCGGAAGGAGACGGAGGACCACGGAGAGGTATCGGGGGGGATTGGGGGGATCGGGGACCCTATTTCTCTCTCCTCTGATGTGCGATCACATCAGAGGAAAGAGAAATTTAATGCATAATAGCGGCTTTTTTTTGCGGTCGCCGTTATAGGGTTAAGGCCGGGATCACACTTGCCATTTAAACGGCCGAGTTTCGCATGGTAATACACGGCGCTGCCGCCGGGACTCAGGAGCGGGGCGTGCAGCTCCATGTATTGCTGTGCGGCCGCATGCCCCGCTCCTGAGTCCCGGCGGCAGCGCCGTGTATTACCATGCGAAACTCGGCCGTTTAAATGGCAAGTGTGATCCCGGCGTAATAACGGTGATCGCAAAAGTTGGGTCGGTAAAAACCAACCGATTCATGTTCTCTGGTGTCTCGGCTACCCCTGGCAGACGAGACCCCGGAGAAAATCCGACACTGGGGGGCGCTATCTACTTTCTCCACAGCGCCGTGAATTAACGGCGCTGTGGTTTAAGTACCCTTAATTACCGCCATTAAAAGGCGCATCGGCGGTCGTTAAGGGGTTAAGTTTAGCTCTACTTGTGACCCTTGTGAATGCAGAATCAGTAGATCATCTGTACTTGTCTCCCTTGGTACATAAAGCAAGCTTGATGTCTTAACTTGAAAACGATATCAGATTGATGGTAGTTTGGATCAGCTCAACAGAATAGATCTCCATTGAGTAGCCATTACTAGGAATTGATGATACTTGAAAGCAAAAGTAGAATGGGCCTGTCTAGTATTTTAGGAATCTTAATTTAGATACATGTTCTTTGTCATCTTAAGTATTACTATTGGTTGTAATTAATATGAAAAAAAGGAAAAATTTTCCTACTTGATCTTAAAATTTGTTTCCCGAGTCTAGTTCAACATTAAAATAAGCAAAAAAGATACTTAACTGGGACTCACTAGCCACTGAGGGGCACCTCATGAGTAGAGATGAGCGAATATTTCAATATTCAGTTTGGATTATGATCATTGTATTTGCAATATTAACCGAACAAAGCCAAAAGCCACTGGAGTCAATCGGAGTATGTTCGGAAACAATCATCAAACATACATGCGGCATAAATATGGTACGAATAGAGCATGAATATGGAAAATTCGGATTTGGCGATCGTTTTTTGAACATATTTGCTCATCTCTACTCTTGAGTTTGGGAAGGGTTGCCAATAGAAATGAGCGACTTTGCCTTTTTCAGGGTCGAGTCGGGTTGCATGAAAGCCGACTTTCTCAAAAAGTCTGGCCGAACGAAATCGGCCGACTATAGGGAAAAGTCGGGGGTCCGACTGAAACACGAAACCCAATGCAAGTCAATTGGGAAGCAAAGTCGGCAGGGAGTGGAGGACAGTAAACAGACCTACAGTGCCCATTTCAATGCCAAAAACATCAATTCTTAGTACTGAAGCTTGTCAACCTTAATTTACTTTATATTAATAGTTACGCACTTAAAACTGGGGGTTATTTGGATAAAGTTGTGGGGGGGTAGGGCTGACTCCAGGTTTTCATGTACCCTGGGCCAAAGAGCGCCCCTTTAACACATACCACAACTCATGATGCTCTAATACAGCACAGAAATATAGGTATAGTACAATGACAAATACGTCACTGCTTACATGACATGACTGATCTATTTTAAATTCTACAATAGCTCAAAAAAAGGACAGTATATTACTCCATACAGTATTATGGCCACCACATTGTGTGCCATACAGAATAATGAGCCCCATATATTTCTCCATACAGAATAATTGGTCACATATAATGTCCGATACAGTATATGATGAGCTCCACACAATGCTACAGTATATGATGGTCCCCATGGACGATGCTCCAGTGTGTTATGGGCCCAAATAATGCTCCATATATAATGGGCCCCATTTCTAATGCTCTAGTGTAAAATGTGCCCCATAGATGCTGCTCCAGTGTCTGATCTGCCCCATTTAGAATGCTCCAGTATATAATGGGCCCCATGGATGATGCTCCAGTGTCTTATGGGCCCAAATAATGCTCCATATATAATGTGCACCATTTCTAATGCTCCAGTGTATAATGGGCTCCATAAATGCTGCTCCAGTGTCTGATGTCCCCCATTTGGAATGCTCCTGTATATGAGGGGCCTCATGGATGATGCTCCAGTGTCTTATGGGCCCTAATAATGCTCCATATATAATGGGCCCCATTTCTAATGCTCCAGTGTATCATGTGCCGCATAGATGCTGCTCCAGTGTCTGATCTGCCCCATTTGGAATGCTCCAGTATATGATGGGCCTCATGGATGATGCTCCAGTGTCAGATGTCCCCCATTTGGAATGCTCCAGTATATGATGGGCCTCATGGATGATGCAACACAAGCATAAAACTGTATACAGTGTTGGGCAAATTTGAAATCTCAGTATATATTTCCGGAGTCACCCTCAGACGCTCACTCAGTCTGGGTTTGACCATAATAAAAAATGTTGTAAAAAAGGTACTGGATAACAAGATATCAAGTATATATATATTATAGGGTACAATTGAAATCTCCGTTAACATAGTCCCGTAGACAGTCTCAGACGCTTACCCAGAATGGATTTGACCGTAATACTAAATGTCGAACAAAGGTACTGTATAACATGATACAAGCTGTATCAAGTATAGGGTAAAAATTGGTATCTCCGATTCACTGTATATATTGAAGGCGCAATCCACACATGCTCACACACGCTCATTCACTATGGATGATACCGTAATACAAAATTTGGCACAAAGGTACTGTATCAGCACATACCAGGTGTATCCAGTCTAGGGGTAATTGTAAATTTTCTTCTATACTTCCGGAGTCAGACACACTGACTCTCACAGGCTCAGTATATATTACACCATAATTTAACAAGTAGAAAAAGGGAAAGGTAGTCGAAGCGTACAACAGTATACAGTGTTGTGGTACTTTTAAATCTTCGTATATATTTCAATTTCAGTAAGCCAGTCCAGACTCTCCGCTACTGGAAACTACATGGATTCAAGTACAGATGGAAATTCGAGTGTTATCAGAAATTTGGGAATTACTCATCGCGGGAAAACCTCCCGGTAGATGTTGCAGAGGCGATGCAGACCCTCAATTACTTTGTCTGTGGAGACAGCGAAAACGGTTCTCTGTGAAGAAAGGATTGCTTTATCGCAGTAGCGTGGATCACATCACCGTTACTCGTTTCCATCAAACTGTGATCACAGGGAGAGATGTACACATGGTCCTCACTGCCTATCATGATGTGTCTGGTCGTTTTGGACTGCCAAAGACAGAAGCCACAGGCCGTAGGCGATTCTATTGGATTTGCATGAGAGGAGACATTGAAAAATGGTGGCAGGAATGTCACATGTCTGTGACTATCACAACTGTGAAAGGTGATCATAAAGCACCACTGCATCCGCTTGTAAGTTGATGTCCATTACAAATGGTAGCCATTGATCATCTGAAGGTAGAGGCCAGCAGGACAGGTCATAGCTACATCTTAACCATCATCGATCAATACACCAAATTTCTAGTGGCCGTCCCTGAGAAGAATTTAACTGCCCAGATTACACAGCGGTGGAGCAGGGAGAGGTAAGTATTGCAACTTGCAAGTGCTGTGGCCACGACCAAGCAGGGGGGCACATTCGTGGTTGACGGTACTGGCACAGGGCCCCTCATAGTACGCTGGTGTGTCTGACAGTGGGTGGACCCTCCCACCATCAGAGACACTGTATTGTACTATGAGGGGCCCTGTGCCAGTGCAGTCGACCATCTGTGGGCCCATCCACCTGTTCAGAGCAACGGCAATTGCCCGGGTGCGCCAGATGTTGACCCCAGCCATTGGGGGGGTGGGCAGCCCACTTAGGGAGGTTTAAAAAATGGCATATGTTGATGTGTTGGCTGGACATTTAGCTGCTGCAAAGGGCGTAATTGGGCAAGTCCGAGGAAGAGGAGGACAAAAGAGAGGCAGTTTTCTGGCAACCTATGTGTCATCAGGGGAAGGTGGGACAAAATCCTTTGCAACCCATGCATGGTTCATTTTAATGAAGGTTAGATCATCAACATTTTGGGTAGACAGACGGGTCCTTTTTTCTGTCAGGACTGATCCAGCAGCACTGAAGACTCTTTCAGATAACACACTAGCAGCAGGGCAAGCGAGCTCCTATAAGGCATATTGTGCCAATTCAGGCCAGGCGTCCAGTATAGAGGCCCAATAGTGCTGTCTCCTGTCACTTTTAATCGATGCAGTATTAGCAGTTGTGTGAGTGGTACTTGAGAAATCATTCCACAATCATTCCCTGTCTCCAACGCCACTTCGGCTGTGTGCACCACGAACACCTCTTCCATTGTGCCCACTACGGCTCATGGGAGAAACAGCACCACTGCTGTGTGCTGGGAAAGCCTCAAACAAACGGTTTACCAGAGTTGCTTGTTTGTTAGCCAATATTATCTCTAGGTTCTCCTGTGGCATGATGTTGTGTAATTTGCCTATGTAGCGTGGATCGATGATGCTGGCCAGCCAGTAGTCTTCATCTCTCATTTTGGAAATGCGGTGGTCCCTTTTTAGGATCCGCAAGGCATAATCGCACATGTGGGCCAATGTTCCAGGTGTCAATGATGCACTGCCAGTGGTGGGTGGAGGAGCACTTTCTGGCAAATTCACATCCCTACAGTCACGCACAAACCCTGTACCTGACCTTGGAACGCCAACATATTCTCTTGCCCCCTGAGAAGCATCCTCCTGCCCAAAATAATCATCCCTCTCATCCTCCTCCTCCTCCTCTTCCTCTTCTTCCTACACCTTGTCCAGGACAGTTCCCTGACCAGACAATGGCTGACTATCATCAAGGCTTCCCGCCTCCTCCTCTGCAGATGCCTGATCCTTAATGTGCGTCAAACTTTGCATGAGCAGACGCATAAGTGGGATGCTCATGCTTATGATGGCGTCGTCTGCGCTTACCAGCCGTGTGCATTCCTCAGAACACTGAAGGACTTAACAGAATTCTTTCAGCTTTGACCACTGCACACCCGACAATTCCATGTCTTCCCTCAAACTGCCTGCCCATCTATCCTCCCACAATGCATTACAGCCTGCCTCTGTTCACACAGCCTCTCAACCATGTGCAGGGTGGAGTTCCACCTTGTTGCGATGTCTATGATTAGGCGGTGCTTGGGGAGGTGACGCAATCGCTGCAGCTTCTGCATACGACTGGAGTGTATGGCCGAGCGACGGATGTGCGAGCACAGTCTTTGCACCTTATGGAGCAGGGATGTTAACTCCGGATAATTATTAAGAAAACACTGCACCACCAGGTTCAAAGTGTGAGCAAGGCAAGGTATGTGTGTGAGTTTTGCATGGGCTATGGCTGCCACAAAATTACATCCGTTATCACTGACTACCTTGCCTGCCTCAAGATGTAGACTGCCCAGCCATGACTCTGTTTGTCGCTGCAAGTAGTTGGCCAGTACCTCCGCGGTGTGTCTGTTGTCGCCCAAAGACATCATCTTTAACACAGCCTGCTGACGCTTACCACTAGCTGTTCCATAGTGGGACACCTCGTGTGCAACACTGCCAGCTGCGGATGGAGTGCTCGTGCGACTGCGCTCTGTGGACAAGCTTTTGCTGATAGAGGAGGATCAAAAGCCTAGAGCCAACTGTTTCTTATACCGTGGGCTAGGCAGCACTTTTCCACCTCCGCTGCATCCACCACATTCACCCAGTGCGCAGTGATGGACACGTAACGGCCTTGGCCATGCCTACTGGTCCTTGCATCTGTTGTGAGGTGCACCTTTCCACTCACTGACTGTTTTAGTGCATGGACAATGCGGTCTTTCACATGACGGTGGAGGGCAGGGATGGCTTTTCGAGAAAAGAAGTGCTGACTGGGTAGGTCATAGCGTGGGACAGCATAGGCCATGAGGTTGCGGAAAGCTTCGCTTTCAACCAAATGGTAGGGCATCATCTCTAATGAGATTAGTTTGGCAGTGTACGCGGATGAAAGGATGAGTACTTTCTTGTCCTACTCAGAGTGTCTGATATGGTGAGCTGGACTGGAGAGCAGCATATGGGGGAAGTAGCGGTGGACCGGACGGAGTGAGAGGGTGTTGGTGATGGTATTGGTGGTAACGGCCTAGATTCAGTGTTGTGTTGCAAAACCATTGTGATTCCCTGAGTGCTTTGGCCTTGCGACGACACCTCCACATTTAGTGCTGGTGGTGTGCTTAACGGTGGCAGTTTTCTTACAGTGGGGGAAGCGATGGCGCATTGCTGGCTACCTTCAGTCGGAGCAGGTGCACATGTGCTACCTGAGGTTTTGTAGTCAGTCCACGCTTGCAAGTGCATGTTGACTAAATGTCTAAGCATGCAACTGGTATTCAAATTTCTGAGTTGTTTACCTCGGCTAAAGGTCCTTCCGCACTTCTTACAGGTAACCTTTGCCTCATCAGTAGGATTTTGGACAAAGAAGTGCCACACTGCACTCTTCCTACTATGGTATACATTTTCTGGCCTTGCACACTGTGCTAAGTTGACCGTCTGGCCAAGCTGTCCTGCAACTCTTTTAGTTTTTGGTCCACGTTTTTGGGCAGCTACGGGCCTGCCAGATAACCGCTGCTCCGATGTCAATGCCTGCTGCGGATCCTTCTCCTTATCTGAACTATTGCCAGTGCCACCCTCCTCCCCCAATGGATGCCAATCCGGGTCAAGAACTGGGTCATCCATCACCTCCTCTTCAAAGTCATCTGCACCTTCCTCTTTACCTTCCTCTGTATCACTGTGCAATGTGGTATAGTATGCGGGAAGGGGCACATGACTTTCATCAGGGTCAGATTCTGGCTCAATAGACTGCAAGGGCAATGTAGTGCTCTGGGTCGATGTACCAGGAGAATCATCTAGCAGTAGCTGTGCATCAGTGCACTCCATGTCAGATTCATCTTGGACTGGGGAATTCTGGATTTGACTGGATAACCCAAGCATGGTAGGTGAAAAGAGCTCCATAGAGTAATCTGAAATGTGGGCAGCCGCATCCTTAACTTTTGGTGGGGGTGAAGGACACAAGGAAAGGTGTTTTTCCTGACCAGAACCCTGCTCTGACGACTCCGTGCTTGCAGGTTTCGAATGTTCAGAAGAGGAGGCAATAGAGCTGGTGGCTGTTTCGGCAATGTAGGCCAAAACCTGTTCCTGATGCTCCGGCTTTAAAAGCGGTTTTCCTATTCCAAGAAAAGGCAACCTTACAGGCCTTCTTGTGTTATGATGAGTCACCGAAGGAGGAAAAACAAAATACCAGCTAAGTCCAGAAAAACCAGAGAGGTTGGCAGCTATCAGATTGCAGACCCTGGACCTATCCACAACAACTAGCAGTAGCCGTGGGGGGTTCCTACGGTGCCCTAGACCCCTCGATCACAGCCGGAGAACTACATAGCCTAAAGACAGAAAGGAGAAAAAACTAAACTGCCCCAGAGCAGACCCCAAAGCAATAGGCAGCCCCCAACATATAATGACGGTGAAGCAAGATGAAAACACTAACACAGATAGAAAGATAGGTTGAGCAAATGATGGGGCCCAAGCTAACTACATAGGACAGGACAGGAAAGCTGCTGTCTGCCATCCGCAAAAACCCTATCAAAATGAGCCAACCGACTGATAGGAAAAACAGGCCCTGAAGTCGCTAGGGTTCAAAAGACAATATCAGCACTCAGGTATATTCTGAAGACAGAGCAAAAGATCAACAGATCAGAGACAAAAATGGAATTCAGCTCACCCCCGGCCGGGGATGGCAGAACTCCCAAAAAACAAGGCAAAACAAAAACAAAACTGAAGAGTACAAAGCAGAGCAGAAAAACTTAGCTTTGAGATGCAGGAATCAGACTGGTCTCCAAGAATCCAGCAGGAAAATCACCAGCCAGGAAGAAGGGCGTCGACAGCCTTATATCCAGTCCTCAATTCCAGCCACCCAGTCATCATCTAGCTGCCCAGGTGTTTGGTAATCAGCCTCACTACCTTCCTTCACCAGAGGAGGGAGTTCATCAGACCTCAATGGTGAAGGGAAAAATGAACTCACAACAGTACCTCCCCCTTGAGGAGGGGTCACCGAACCCTCATCCATGCCACCAGGGCGATCCGGGTGAGCCCGATGAAAGGTACGCACCAATCTTTCGGCATGAATATCAGAGGCAGAGACCCAGGAATTATCCTCCTGACCATAACCCTTCCACTTAACCAAATACTGGAGTCTCCGTCTAGCCAGACGGGAATCCAGTATCTTCTCTACCTCATATTCCATGTTACCTTCAACCAATATAGGGTCAGGAGGAGACACCACAGGAACTACTGGTTCAACAAACCTCTTCAACAAGGACTTATGAAACACATTATGAATTTTAAATGTGACAGGAAGAGCCAACCAAAAAGAGACCGGATTAATAATCTCCAAAATCTTGTAAGGTCCAATAAATCTAGGCTTAAACTTAGGAGAAGCCACCTTCATAGCGATATTTTTTGATGACAACCAAACCATATCACCCACCTTAAACTGGGGACCAACGGTCCTACGCCGGTTGGAAAACCGCTGGGCCTTTTCCTGGGAGAGAGACAACTTATCCACTACTTGGTCCCAGATCTGGTGCATTCTCTCCACCACAGTGTCAACACCTGGGCAGGCAGAAGGCTCCACCTGCCCTGAAGAAAATCGAGGGTGAAAACCAAAGTTACAAAAAAAAGGTGACATCAAAGTGGCAGAACTAGCTCTATTATTTAAAGCAAATTCGGCCAAGGGCAAAAATGAAACCCAATCATCCTGATCGGCAGAAATAAAACATCTCAAATACGACTCCAAAGTCTGGTTTGTTCTCTCCGTCTGCCCATTGGTCTGAGGGTGAAATGCAGAGGAGAAGGACAACTGAATTCCCAGCTTGGAACAGAAAGTCCTCCAAAATCTAGACACAAACTGAACTCCTCTGTCAGATACAATGTTCTCAGGAATCCCGTGCAAGCGAACCACCTGTTGCAAAAACAAGGGCACCTACTCAGAGGAAGATGGCAACTTAGGAAGTGGTACAAGATGGACCATCTTAGAGAATCTATCACAAATCACCCAAATAACAGTCATTCTCTGAGAGACAGGCATATCAGAGATAAAATCCATTGAAATATGGGTCCATGGCCTCCTGGGCACCGGCAAAGGCATCAACAAGCCACTAGAGCGAGAACAAGGTTTAGACCGGGAGCAAGTCCCACAGGACTGCACAAAATTCCTGACATCATGAGACAAGGCGGGCCACCAAAAAGACCGACTCACCAGATCTCTAGTACCAAAAATACCTGGATGACCAGCCAATGCAGAGCAATGAACTTCAAACCTCACTCTCTTACTCCACTGGTCAGGAACATACAACTTTCCACTGGGACAACGCTCAGGTTTGTCCTCCTGAAACTCTTCCAGAGCACGTCTCAAATCGGGCGAGATGGCAGAAGAACTACCCCCTCGCCTAAGATGGTAGCAGGCTTAGTCACAACAGGAGAATCAGCAAGGAAACTCCTAGAGAGGGCGTCTGCCTTGACATTCTTAGTGCCCGGAAGAAAAGAGACCACAAAATCAAAACGTGTGAAAAACAAGGCCCACCTAGCCTGTCTAGGATTCAAGCGCTTGGCCAACTCCAGGTAAATCAAATTCTTGTGGTCAGTAAGGACCACGACTTGGTGTTTGGCTCCCTCCAACAAATGTCTCCACTCCTCAAATGCCCATTTCATGGCCAACAGTTCCCGATTCCCCACATCATAGTTACGTTCGGATGGGGAGAACTTTCGGGAAAAGAAAGCACAAGGATTCATTTTAGATGTCACAGGATCTTTTTGGGACAACACCGCTCCTGCACCAATCTCAGAAGCGTCCACCTCCACCTGAAACGGGAGTGAGTCATCAGGTTGCCGCAAAACCGGAGCAGAAGTGAATCTTCGCTTCAGCTCCTGAAAGGAAGAAACAGCCTCCGGAGACCAATTCAGCACATCAGCACCCTTCCTAGTCAAATCCGTCAATGGCTTGGCAATACCAGAAAAATTAGCTATAAATTTCCGATAAAAATTAGCAAAACCCAAAAACTTCTGGAGGGCCTTCAAAGAAGTGGGTTGAACCCAATCATAAATGGCCTGTACCTTGGCCGGGTCCATTTCAATAGTTGACGGAGACAAAATAAATCCCAAAAATGAAATCCTCTGTACCCCAAAAAGGCATTTCGATCCCTTGACATACAGGGAATTCTCCCTCAAAATCTGGAACACAGTCCGAACATGTTCCACATGAGAGTCCCAATTCTTGGAGAAGATCAAAATATCATCCAGATAGATAATCAAAAATGTATCCACAAAGTCTCGGAATATATCGTTCATGAAGCACTGGAAGACAGAAGGGGCATTAGTGAGCCCAAAAGGCATCACCAGGTACTCAAAATGTCCCTCTGGAGTATTAAACGCCATCTTCCATTCATCCCCATGCTTAATGCGAATAAGATTATACGCCCCCCTGAGGTCAAGCTTGGTAAGCCAGCAAGCACCTTTAACTCTGGAGAATAGATCAGAAATCAGGGGTAACGGATACCGATATTTAACAGTAATTTTGTTGAGGGCACGATAGTCAATACAAGGCCTTAATGAACCATCCTTTTTAGCCACGAAAAAAAAACCAGCACCTAAGGGTGAAGAGGATGGTCTAATATGACCCTTCTCCAATGTCTCCTTAATATAGGATCGCATAGCCTCGTGCTTGGGTACAGATAAATTGAAAAGCCGACCCTTGGGGATTTTACACCCCGGGTTCAGCTCAATTGCACAGTCATAACTCCTATGAGGAGGCAAAGACGCAGACTCATTCTCACTAAATACATCATAAAAGTCAGCCAAATAGTCAGGAACATCATGCGACTGGGGAGAAGTGGAGAAAACAGGAGCATCACTAAGGGCACACCGACAACCCCAACTCACCACAGACAAAGATTTCCAATCCAGAACTGGATTATGGATTTGCAACCAGGGAAACCCCAGAACAATGGTATCATGCAAATTATGCAACACCAAAAATCTGCAATTTTCTTGATGGTCTGGGGCGACCCACATTACCACCTGGGTCCAAAACTGAGGTTTATTCTTCGCCAAAGGAGTAGCATCAATACCCCTCAAAGGGATAGGCGTCCGCAGAGGTGTCATAGGAAATCCACAATGTTTAGCAAAATCCAAGTCCATCAGGTTAAGAGCTGCTCCTGAATCCACAAAAGCCTTGGCGGAAAATGTGGACAGGGAGCAGATCAGAGTAATTGCCAGAAGAAACTTGGGTTGAACACCACCCACAGAAAACGTGTGTGCACAACGTTTCTCTCGTTTAGGGCAGACAGAAATAATATGCGAGGCATCTCCACAAAAAAACACAGCTTATTACGCCTTCTAAACTCCTGATGTTGCCCCCTAGACAAAACTCTATCACATTGCATAGGTTCAGACATTTGTTCAACAGGTGGCAACATCTCTCGTGTAGTTTTGCGTTCACGTAAACGCCGATCCACCTGAATGGCTAATGACATAGAATCGTCAAGACCAGAGGGAACAGGAAATCCCACCATAGTATCTTTTACAGTTTCTGACAAACCTTTCCGAAAGAGGGCTGCCAAGGCACCATCATTCCAGGTAGTAAGGACCGCCCACTTTTGGAATTTTTGACAGTACAACTCTGCCGAATCCCGACCCTGGCTTAATGCCAACAGGGTCTTTTCAGCCTGATCAATAGCATTAGGTTCATCATACAACAACCCCATGGCTTGAAAAAATGCGTTCACATTATTCAGAATAGGATCATCAGGTTTCAAAGAAAACGCCCAATCCTGGGGATCGCCGCTCAGCAAAGAGATGACAATTTTAACCTGCTGCGCGGAGTTCCCCGACGAGTTAGGCTTCAAGGCAAAAAATAATTTACAATCATTCTTGAAATTCAAGAATTTAGACCGATCCCCAAAAAACACATCAGGAGTGGGAATCTTTGGTTCAGCAGCATGTGAATGAGCAAGATAGGCGGAAATTCCCCGCACTTCAGCAGCGAGCTGCTCCACACGATCAGACAATTGCTTCATCTCCATTGAGAGAAAAATTCCCCCTACGGCCTCAGAGCTATAGAGAAAAAAATATGCACACACAAAAAAAAAAAATTCTGACACTTTTTTTTTTTTTTTTTTTTTACAATTCTCTCCTGCTATTGAGTACCCTAGGATCTGTGGTAGGGCTGGTGATTCTGTTATGATGAGTCACCGAAGGAGGAAAAACAAAATACCAGCTAAGTCCAGAAAAACCAGAAAGGTTGGCAGCTATCGGATTGCAGACCCCTGGACCTATCCACAGCAACTAGCAGTAGCCGTGGGGGGTTCCTACGGTTCCCTAGACCCCTCGATCACAGCCGGAGAACTACATAGCCTAAAGACAGAAAGGAGAAAAAACTAAACTGCCCCAGAGCAGACCCCAAAGCAATAGGCAGCCCCCAACATATAATGACGGTGAAGCAAGATGAAAACACTAACACAGATAGAAAGATAGGTTGAGCAAATGATGGGGCCCAAGCTAACTACATAGGACAGGACAGGAAAGCTGCTGTCTGCCATCCGCAAAAACCCTATCAAAATGAGCCAACCGACTGATAGGAAAAACAGGCCCTGAAGTCGCTAGGCTTCAAAAGACTATATCAGCACTCAGGTATATTCTGAAGACAGAGCAAAAGATCAAACAGATCAGAGACAAAAATGGAATTCAGCTCACCCCCGGCCAGGGATGGCAGAACTCCCAAAAAACAAGGCAAAACAAAAACAAAACTGAAGAGTACAAAGCAGAGCAGAAAAACTTAGCTTTGAGATGCAGGAATCAGACTGGTCTCCAAGAATCCAGCAGGAAAATCACCAGCCAGGAAAAGGGCGTCGGCAGCCTTATATCCAGTCCTCAATTCCAGCCACCCAGTCATCATCTAGCTGCCCAGGTGTTTGGTAATCAGCCTCACTACCTTCGTTCACCAGAGGAGGGAGTTCATCAGACCTCAATGGTGAAGGGAAAAATGAACTCACAACATTCTTGGGCCAGAGGATGATGCAGGCTCAACACCTCCTGCTTTAGCTGCTATTGTGCTTTTGCCAGAACCAGCCGATGAACCACCAACATCAGTACCAGTTGCGTCCCCCTGCCCATGTCCGTGGACTCTTCCAACATACTTCCTCATGTTTGGGAAAATGTACAAAAAATACCAGCAGAGAGAAGGTACTGCATGAGGTGCGTCCAGCTGTGTAAGGTGTATTAAAAAAATTAAATCTACGTATATATTTTGTTAGTCACAGACGCTCTCACAGTATGTATTGGACTGTAATCCAACAAGTAGATATACGGAACTGTATCAGAAGTGTACAGCTGTATACGTTTTTTGTGTAACTAACAATCTCCATATATGTATTTACAGAGTGTCACACACACACGCTGACTCTGTATAGATGTGACTGTAATGGGAACGGCAGATATACAATACTGTATGAGAATCAGACAGCTCTATACGGTGTGTCTATTGAAAATTGTCAATCTCTGTCTATTTGTATAGGGACTGACACTTGCTGTCTCTGTCTAGTGTTGACCGTGATCAAACAGCAGATATACGAAACTGTTTGAAAAGCAGACAGCACTCACTCTAAGGTGTAGGTCTGGAAAAACGGAAAAACTCCTCGGCTTTTTTTCCAGAGTCACACACAGATAGCTTCTATTTGTCTGTGATACAAGGTGGTACATGGTAGTGTGTGAGGATCGTACACCGCTATACGGTGTCTGTATGGAAAATTGTCAATCTCCGTCTATTTCCATAGGGACTGACACACGCTGTCTCTGTCTAGTTTTCACCGTAATCAAACAGCAGACATATGAAACTGTTTGAAAAGCGGCAGCACTCTAAGGTGTAGGTCTGGAAAACCGGAAAAACTCCTCGGATTTTTTTTCCAGAGTAACACACAGATAGCTTTTATTTGTCCGTGATGCCAGCCAGTACAGGGTAGTGTGTGAGGATCGTACACCGCTATACAGTGTCTGTCTGCTAAAATTGTCAATCTCCGTCTATTTGAATAGGGACTGACACACGCTGTCTCTGTCTAGTTTTCTCCGTAATCAAACAGCAGATATATGAAACTGTTTGAAATATGGACAGCACTCTAAGGTGTAGGTCTGGAAAAACAGAAAAACTCTTTGGCTTTTTTTCCAGAGTAACACCCAGATAGCTTCTATTTGTTCGTGATACCAGCCGCCGGTACACGGTAGTGTGTTAGGAGCGTACACCGCTATACGGTCTGTGAAAAAATGAATGCTCAGTAACTCACCAGGACAAAATAATAAAAGTTGGAGTGCTTTGAAAAAAGCAGTTTGAACACCAGTGTGCACACAGCAATGCAGCTAGTAGGTAGCCTTATAATGCAGCCTAATCACCACCAGTGCTGCTGCACAAAAGCAAAAATCCTCCCCTTTCACTGCACACTAACTGTACAGTGAAAAGCAGAAGCAGTTTTTTTTTCTTCTTCCCTGCCTAAGGCTCTCCCTATTCAGAATCAGCAGCAGAACCTCTCCCTATGCTAAGATCGGCAGAATTAGGATAGCGGTCAGCGGTCACAGCCTTTTATACCCACTGTGACGCCACACAAAGCCAGCCAATCACTTAAATGACCTTCTCTAAGATGGTGGTGGCCATTGCCTATACAATCGCGTTGCCCACAGTGTGCGTCCTCAATCATTGGCTGAAAAAAGGCGCTGGAAGCATAATTTAAAACGCGACTTTGGCACTTGGGTCACCGACATCATGGCCGACCTCACGCTATTTCATGAAACCCGACTTTGGCGAAAGTCGACGATTTTTGAAATTGACCGACCCGTTTCGCTCAACTCTAGTTGCCAACTTGATTTTATTTTTATTTTTCTGGACAGCTGACCAAAAAAATCACAGACAGACAATATCTTTTTCGGACACATTGGAAAACCATAATAAATTATTATAATTGTAAGTGCCCATAATTGTGAAATGAATGCATCAGGTGCAGTTAGTGTAATCTGTAAAATCATGATCATTAAATTCAAATTAATTTGTACAAGTTTCTTAAGCTTCAAAAAAAAATCACATTTTTTTTTACAGACGGGGCAAAAAAGAGCCATATTTATATGGAATGTCCTTGAATTTCTGGACAGTTGTCAACCCTGCTTTGGACCCCAGTATAAGAGACAGTGTTATCCAATAATGATGAGAACTTCTGCTTCAAAGATCAACAAATGAAAGGCTACAGTACTTTTGCTTAACCAGTAAGAAATTATTGCTGCTTTGCAAGACTTTTTAGAGCAAACCTTTCATGTAAATGCAACCATAGCGGAAGAGACATTTTTCATTAGTCAATGTCCACAAAGATTTCAATTCTCCAAAGGTCATTAAAAGGAACTATTTTGAAAGGAGCCAGAGAACGGATCCTGCAATCTTCATCTTGCACAATTTGTTTAATGAATACCAGTTAATCAAGTCTGGCATTAATTAATTTTCAGATTGCTTCGTTGGAAATGTGTAATATTTTGTGCTAAAAATAGATGTTTGTGATTTTTTTTTCAATTTTTCAATAGTGAAATTAACAAATCTTTAAAATTTGTTAAGTAAATATGGATTCTGAATTATTACTTTAAAATTTAGGCATGAATAACATGAATGGCTGTTCTATGTCATTAGTTACAGTAGGTCTCATAATACTCTCTCATCTTTTTCATCTTCAGTGAAGCTTAGTTATAGTGTAGCTATTTTTTTTTTTACAAAGGAGGAATAGTCTCTGACTATTCCTTGAGGTTCCAAGCCAAAAGACCCTCCAGAATCAAAGGCAAGTCAAGTGGCCGACCCGTGGAACTGATTGGGATGAACTGGTGCCCTAGTATCGTACAAGAGTAATGTATTCTCTTTCAATGCACAACAGGTTCATGACCACTTTTTCTATTATGACTGTGCATAGAGGAAATAAAATAAATAGTAATATCTAATAACTCTTTTTGCGTATAGACCCTTAAGAAATAGAACAAGTGGAATAGGCCCTTTTTTCTTTTTGAAGACAAATTGTCTACCCTCTACTGCTACTCTTTTTAAAGATTGCATGATATAATTTTGAATGCAAAAAATGTGAATGTGCCACACAAAAAGTGCCCAAGGATGCAATTTAATGCAAACCTTCTCCAAAATGAAAAATGGTCCCTGACTATTCCCTAATTCCCCAACCCTCTGAGGCAGAAGACCATCTATAGCTGAGGACAAGCCAAGTGGACAACCCTTGCCAGTATTTAGGATGAACTGGTGTACTGATAATTCTCAAGACAGCAGCCAAAGCATTGCCTATAGCTCTTGTGTAATTTATTAATGGGATCACACCCTTTCTCTATTTATCAAATGGCACAAGAATACTGTACATATTTCTATCTTTTCACATTATTTTTATTCTAGCATATTTTTCATCTAAATGCACATTTTTCTTCTATATAGTGATTGTGGAGTTTTTGAGTACACATTTTCCATTTGCTTCACTGACTTTTTTCACATCACCCTTGTCTGCACTCAGAGGAGGGTTACCTTATCCTTTGACGCTCTTTTTGAATTTTTGCATGATTTAAAACCCTGTGTCTCTGAACTGCTCCCTTTCTGTAGTTTGTATATGAAAAAGGGCTCAGTTCCAGCCAGAAACACGTAATAAAACTACCTACATTTACCTTGGATTGTGCAACCTTTTTATCTCCTACAGCCATCTCCAACACCTATCCTCCTATTATCCATGGCCTGCAGAAGAAGGGAAACTTCTACGTGTTGGTGGACTGCAGCGGCTGCAGGCTTTAATTGGTATTGTGACATTCATAACTCCACCACGTGAGTAGTATCTCACCACGTACTCCTTAATTTTACCATACCACATTACCCTATAAGCACTTGTCTCTTTTTATTTCTTTATATGATATTACTATGATACCATTTTAAAATGATTGAACTCTTGACATCATGTTTGGTCCAGTTTATGTCCCATAATTCCTGTTAATTTATTATGTTAGTGCCGGTTTATGCCAGGTAGCACCACACTGTTGTTGCGGGTCATGCTTGATAGCATCAATCATATTTTATTCTTGGGACTTGTGACTCTGAAAACTTTGGGGTTAATCTTGCTGATTTGGTTTCTGTCTTTTGTCAGTACTGGGTGGAGCTGTTCTCCATAAACCAGCCAGCTCTCACAGCCAGTCAATGGTTCAGCTATCCTGGTTCCGACTTCTGTGCTGTGCTTCCGTGTTTTATGCTGATGATTCCCGTTATTTGACCTCAGCTTGATATTTGACTACCGGCTTGTTTAATGATTCTGCTCCTGAATGGACCACTTGGCTTTGACCTATCTTGGCGGCTCTTCCAACCTCTGATTTGCACTTCCAGATGACAGCCTTTCTGTGGTAGCAATCTGCTGGATCCTTTCGTAAAACCAGATTCCTGTATACAGGTAAAAGGGTATTGGTGTTATTTTGGAGTGTGCCAGACGGAGTGGCTTGGGCCCAGACTATCCAAGGTAGCCTCTTTAAGTTTGTGGCCTCAGGCATATGTGACAGTGTGTATTTTAGTTATGTTTATTTATTATGTTCAAATAAAGATGATTTTTGTTATTTAATGCATAAGCTTTTGCAGTTTATATGTTTTTGTTAAATTTAGGAAGCACTGCACATGCTTATTTTATAATTGGGTTATAAGTGGTTGAGGTCACCCGTCCTTACTAGAGAAAAAAGTTTCCTTTGTTTATAGTCCTTGGTCTACTTTAATTAGCTTCTCTAAGAGATAATGTCGAAAGGTGCCTTACCTTTCTGTGTTTATTAGTATTGAGAAACCTGTAATTCGTGTAAGCCACTCAGGAACCAAATGGAGTTTACATCCCGTCTTCACAGACCTACTGCAACCTCTGGGGCTGCTTTCATAGTACCTATGCCCTTGGCATGCATAAACATCAAAAATTATCATTTTTATTTTCTTCAGGAATGGTAAAGGAAAAAAATCCATTACATTATGTAAATAAAATAACATGCTTTGCCGAGATTTCAAACTGTGTCACTGTTCTTTCCGATTACCGCGTGCATATTTTTTACCTTGCTCGTGCCGTTATTTTCCTAGAGAACAAGAAAAAATTTCCGAAGTTGTTGTAAATATGAGACATGACAGATTTAATTATTGCAATTAAGAAAAACAAAAATCTCTAAAGGCAAAACAAAGTCAGAATATGCTGTAATATAAAACGACAACGGATTAGCTTACACCCAACAGGAAACAGGAATACATTTTTTTTTCCCAGCAAATATTCGATTATCTACCAGCAGGAATTTTTAATATGCAAAATGTTCATTGAGCACCAAAAACAATGCTCCCTGGCAGCACAAATTCCCTGCTCCCATCTGTGCTATGTTACGTTTAAATCAGTAGCTTTGTAATAAAAGCAAAATTAAATTATCATCGAGATTTCTATTGTTTTAAGAGAAGGCTAAAAGAAGATAATATTTTCAGATTACTGTCTTATAATATATGGGATATGATTCACCAAGTGAAAAGGTATCTTCACACACGGCTCCTCTCCGTCCACCTCATACACATGCGGCTCCGCTTCGTACACCTCATACACGCACGGCTCCTCTCCATCCACATCATACACATGCGGCTCGGCTCCGTCCACCTCATACACACACGGCTCCTCTCTGTCCACCTCATACACATGCGGCTCCACTCCGTACACTTCGTACACATGTGGCTCCGCTCCGTACACCTCTTACACACACGGCTCCTCTCTGTCCACCTCATACACATGCAGCTCCGCTCCGTCCACCTCATACACACACGGCTCCTCTCCGTCCACCTCATACACATGCGGCTCCGCACACTTCGCACACACGCGGCTCCGCTCCATCCACATCATACACACATGGCTCCTCTCCGTACACCTCGTACACACGCGACTCCGCTCTGTACACTTCGTACACATGCGGCTTCTCTCCATACACCTTGTACACACACGGCTCCACTCCGTCCACCTCATACACACGTGGCTCTGCTCCATACACTTCGTACACACGCGGCTCTGCTCACCTCATACATACACGGCTCCGCTCACTTCGTACACACATGGCTGCGCTCTATACACTTTGTATACACATGGCTCCGCTCCGTACACCTTGCACACATACGGCTCTGCTATGTCTACCCTGTAAACCCCTCCTGACCCCACACATAAACTTACCATCATCCAGCACTGTTATGATTGAGTCACCCTAGGAGGCCAAAACAGAACTGCTAGCTAAGTCCAGAAAACCAGAGAAGTTGGCAGCTATCGGAATGCAGACCCCTGAACCTATCAACACAACTAGCAGTAGCCGTGGGGGGTTCCTACGATGCCCTAGACCCCTCGATCACAGCCGGAGAAATAACTAGGCCTAAAGAAAGAAAGGGGAAAACTAAACTGCCCCAGAGCAGACCCCAAAGCAATAGGCAGCCCCCAACATATAATGACGGTGAAGCAAGATGAAAACACTAACACAGACAGAAAGATAGACTGAGCAAAGACGGGGCCCAAACTACCTACATAGGAAAGGACAGGAAGGCTGCTGTCTGCAATCTGTGAAAAACCCTATGAAAATAAGAGCCAACAGACTGACAGTGAAAAAGGCCCTGAAGACGTTAGGCTTCAAAAAAGCTATGTCAGTACTCAGGAATATTCTGAAGACAAAGCTACAGGCAAAAGGAGATTCAGCTCACCCCAGCAGGGAATGGCAGAATCCAGAAAAGCAAGGAAAACAAAAACTAAACACTAAGGCAAACAGGCAAAGCAGAAAAACTTAGCTTAGAGGAGCAGGAATCAGACTGGTGTCCTAGAAGTCCACAGAGAAATCACCCGCAGGGCAGAAGGGCGTCGACAGCCTTATATCCAGTCCGTGACTCCACTCAGCCAGTCATCCTCATCAGGCTCAGGTGCCTGATAATCAGGCTCATTACCTTCCTTCACCAGAATAGGGAGTTCACCAGACCTCAGTGATGAAGGGGAAAATGAACTCACAACAGTACCTCCCCCTTGAGGAGGGGTCACCCTACCCTCAACCACGCCACCAGGGCGATCAGGGTGAGCCCGATGAAAGGCACGCACCAATCTTTTGGCATGAATATCAGAGGCAGAGACCCAGGAATTATCCTCCTGACCATAACCCTTCCACTTAACCAAATACTGGAGTCTCCGTCTAGCCAGACGGGAATCCAGTATTTTCTCTACCTCATATTCCATGTTACCTTCAACCAATACAGGGTCTGGAGGTGCCACCCCAGGAACAACTGGTTCAACAAACCTCTTCAACAAGGACTTATGGAACACATTATGGATTTTAAATGTGACAGGAAGAGCCAAACGGAAAGAGACCGGATTAATAATCTCCAAAATCTTGTAAGGTCCAATAAATCTAGGCTTAAACTTAGGAGAAGCCACCTTCATAGCAATATTTTTTGATGATAACCACACCATATCACCAATCTTAAACTGGGGACCAATGGTCCTATGTCGATTGGAAAACCGCAGGGCCTTTTCCTGGGAGAGAGATAACTTATCCACCACTTGGTCCCAGATCTGGTGCATTCTCTCCACCACAGTGTCAACACCTGGGCAGGCTCCACCTGCCCTGAAGAAAATCGAGGATGAAACCCAAAGTTACAAAAAAAAGGTGACATCAAAGTGGCAGAACTAGCTCTATTATTTAAAGCAAATTCGGCCAAGGGCAAAAATGAAACCCAATCATCCTGATCAGCGGAAATAAAACATCTCAAATACGACTCCAAGGTCTGGTTTGTTCTCTCTGTCTGCCCATTGGTCTGAGGGTGAAAAGCAGAGGCGAAGGACAACTGAATTCCCAGCCTGGAACAGAAAGTCCTCCAAAATCTAGACACAAACTGAACTCCTCTGTCAGATACAATGTTCTCAGGAATCCCGTGTAAGCGAACCACCTGTTGCAAAAACAGGGGCACCAACTCAGAGGAAGATGGCAACTTAGGGAGTGGTACAAGATGAACCATCTTAGAGAACCTATCACAAATCACCCAAATAACAGTCATTCTTTGAGAGACCGGCATATCAGAGATGAAATCCATTGGAATATGGGTCCATGGCCTCTTGGGGACAGGCAAAGGCATCAACAACCCACTAGAGCGAGAACAAGGTTTAGACCGGGAGCAAGTCCCACAGGACTGCACAAAATTCCTGACATCATGAGACAAGGTGGGTCACCAAAAAGAGCGACTCACCAGATCTCTAGTACCAAAAATACCTGGATGACCAGCCAATGCAGAGCAATGAACTTCAGACATCACTCTCTTCTTCCACTGGTCAGGAACATACAACTTTCCACTGGGACAACGCTCAGGTTTGTCCTCCTGGAACTCTTGCAGAGCAAGTCTCAAATCGGGCGAGATGGCAGAAAGAACTGCCCCTTCGCCTAAGATGGTAGCAGGCTTGGTCACCACAGGAGAATCAGCAAAGAAGCTCCTAGAGAGGGCGTCTGCCTTGACATTCTTAGTTCCAGGAAGAAAAGAGACCACAAAATCAAAACGTGTAAAAAACAAGGCCCACCTAGCCTGTCTAGGGTTCAAGCGTTTAGCCGACTCTAGGTAAATCAAATTCTTGTGGTCAGTGAGGACCACAACTTGATGTTTAGCTCCCTCCAACCAATGTCTCCACTCCTCAAAGGCCCATTTCATGGCCAACAGTTCCCGATTCCCCACATCATAGTTACGTTCAGATGGAGAGAACTTTCGGGAAAATAAAGCACAGGGATTCATTTTAGCTGTTACAGGATCCTTTTGGGACAAAACAGCTCCTGCACCAATCTCAGAAGCATCCACCTCTACCTGGAACGGGAGTGAGGCATCAGGTTGCCGCAAAACCGGGGCGGAGGTAAATCTTCGCTTCAGCTCCTGAAAGGAAGCAACAGCCTCCGGAGACCAATTCAACACATCAGCACCCTTCTTAGTCAGATCAGTCAATGGCTTGGCAATACTAGAAAACTTTGCTATAAATTTCCGATAAAAATTAGCAAAACCCAAAAACTTCTGGATGGCCTTCAAAGATGTGGGCTGAACCCAATCATAAATGGCCTGTACCTTGGCAGGGTCCATTTCAATAGTTGACGGAGACAAAATAAATCCCAAAAATGAAATCCTCTGTACTCCAAAAAGGCATTTCGATCCTTTGACATACAGGGAATTCTCCCTCAAGATCCGGAACGCAGTCCGAATATGTTCCACATGAGAATCCCAATCCTTGGAGAAGATCAAAATATCATCCAGATAGATAATCAAAAATTTATCGACAAAGTCTCGAAAAATATCGTTCATGAAGCACTGGAAGACAGAAGGGGCATTAGTGAGCCCAAGAGGCATCACAAGGTACTCAAAATGTCCCTCCGTAGTATTAAACGCCGTCTTCCATTCATCCCCCTGCTTAATGCGGATAAGATTATACGCTCCCCTGAGGTCAAGCTTGGTAAACCAGCAAGCACCTCTAACTCTAGAGAATAGATCAGAAATCAGGGGTAACGGATACTGATATTTAATAGTAATTTTATTGAGGGCACGATAATCAATACAAGGCCTTAAAGAACCATCCTTTTTGGCCACAAAAAAAAAAACGGCACCTAAGGGTGAAGAGGATGGTCTAGTATGACCCTACTCCAACGCCTCCTTAATATAGGACCGCATAGCCTCGTGCTTGGGTACAGATAAATTGAAGAGCCGACCCTTGGGAAATTTACACCCCGGGCTTAGTTCAATTGCACAGTCATAACTCCTATGAGGAGGCAAGGACGCAGACTCATTCTCACTAAATACATCATAAAAGTCTGCCAAATAGTCAGGAACATCATGCGACTGAGGAGAGGTGGAAAAAACCGGAGCCTCACCGGTACACCGACAACCCCAACTCACCACAGACACAGATTTCCAATCCAAAACTGGATTATGAATTTGCAACCAGGGAAACCCCAGAACAACGGCATCATGCAGACCATGCAACACCAAAAATCTGCAATTTTCTTGATGGTCTGGGGCGACCCGCATGACCACCTGGGTCCAAAACTGAGGTTTATTTTTAGCCAAAGGAATAGCATCAATCCCCCTCAAAGGGATAGGCGTCTGCAGAGGTGTCATCGGAAATCCACAACGTTTAGCAAAATCCAAGTCCATTAGGTTTAGCGCTGCTCCCGAATCCACAAAAGCCTTGGCGGAAAATGTGGACAGGGAGCAGATCAGAGTAATTGCCAGAAGAAACTTAGGTTGAACACCACCAACAGAAAACGTGTGTGCAAAGCGTTTCTCTCGTTTAGGACAAACAGAAATAATATGCGAGGCATCTCCACAGAAAAAACACAGCTTATTACGCCTACTGAACTCCTGACGTTGCGCCTTAGACAAAACTCTATCACATTGCATAGGTTCAGACGTCTGTTCAACCGGAGGCAACACCTCTCGTGCAATCCTGTGTTCACGTAAACGCCGATCAACCTGAATGGCTAATGACATAGAATCGTCCAGACCAGAGGGAACAGGAAATCCCACCATAGTATCTTTTACAGTTTCTGATAAACCCTTCCGAAAGAGAGCAGCCAAGGCATTATCATTCCAGGTAGTAAGGACCGCGCACTTTCGGAACTTTTGACAGTACAACGCTGCAAAATCTCGACCCTGGTTCAATGCCAACAGGGTCTTTTCAGCCTGATCAATAGCATTAGGTTCGTCATACAACAACCCCAAAGCTTGAAAGAATGCGTTCACATTAGTCAGAATAGGATCATCTGGTTTCAAAGAAAACGCCCAATCCTGGGGATCGCCACGCAGCAAAGAGATGACAATTTTAACCTGCTGCGCGGAGCTCCCTGACGAGTTAGGCTTCAAGGCAAAAAATAATTTACAATTATTTTTGAAACTCAAAAATTTAGATCGATCCCCAAAAAATACATCAGGTGTAGGGATCTTTGTTTCAACAGCATGCGAACGAGCAAGGTAGGCGGAAATTCCCCGCACTTCCGCAGCGAGCTGCTCCACACGATCAGACAATTGCTTTATCTCCATTGAGAGAAAAAAAAAAATTCCCCCTACGGCCTCAGAGATATAGAGGAAAGAATATACAAACACCTTTTTTTTTTGTTTTTTAAAACACAATTCTTTCCTTCTATAGAATACCCTAGGATCTGCGGTATGGCGGGTGATTCTGTTATGATTGAGTCACCGTAGGAGGCCAAAACAGAACTGCTAGCTAAGTCCAGAAAACCAGAGAAGTTGGCAGCTATCGGATTGCAGACCCCTGAACCTATCAACACAACTAGCAGTAGCCGTGAGGAGTTCCTACGATGCCCTAGACCCCTCGATCACAGCCGGAGAAATAACTAGGCCTAAAGAAAGAAAGGGGAAAACTAAACTGCCCCAGAGCAGACCCCAAAGCAATAGGCAGCCCCCAACATATAATGACGGTGAAGCAAGATGAAAACACTAACACAGACAGAAAGATAGACTGAGCAAAGACGGGGCGCAAACTACCTACATAGGAAAGGACAGGAAGGCTGCTGTCTGCAATCCGTGAAAAACCCTATGAAAATAAGAGCCAACAGACTGACAGTGAAAAAGGCCCTGAAGACGATAGGCTTCAAAAAAGCTATGTCAGTACTCAGGAATATTCTGAAGACAAAGCTACAGGCAAAAGGAGATTCAGCTCACCCCAGCAGGGAATGGCAGAATCCAGAAAAGCAAGGAAAACAAAAACTAAACACTAATGCAAACAGGCAAAGCAGAAAAACTTAGCTTAGAGGAGCAGAAATCAGACTGGTGTCCTAGAAGTCCACAGAGAAATCACCCGCAGGGCAGAAGGGCGTCGGCAGCCTTATATCCAGTCCATGACTCCACTCAGCCAGTCATCCTCATCAGGCTCAGGTGCCTGATAATCAGGCTCATTACCTTCCTTCACCAGAATAGGGAGTTCACCAGACCTCAGTGACGAAGGGGAAAATGAACTCACAACACAGCACATTGCCAACCAGCACAGCAGAGACCTGCATACACGGAGGCTTCTGATCATGTGACCCCTGACTCCTCCGCTCCTGTGACCTCATCACATGTCCTGTGCGCACAGAGCAGCCATCACGTCAGGCCAATTGCAGCCTGGCAGCCAATCAAAGCACGGAGCTGAACAGCCAATGAGTGGCTGCAGGTCCACGATCGGGCCCCTAAGCACTCTGGGCCCCGTCGCAGTTGCGACCACTGTAGTCACGCCCTTGGGTACTAGCAGTTTCAGATGCTGCCAAGCTGAGATTTGCAGCATCTGGGAGGGGTAAAAAAGGTTTCCAGAGCACTCTGAAGTAACACCTAGCTGGATTACAAGCAGAGATTTCACATATTGCACTCCAAAAGCAACAAATGTGAATAGTTCTGCAATAAACTGACACAGCACAAAATGGGAAAAAAAGAGCTTATGGATGTTTATAAGATACTTAACTTTATTTTTTCAGCAAGTGACAGGTCCTCTTTAACCTTTGGTTAGTTCCACAACAATACTTACACTGGTTAGTTACAGCACCTCACTGTGGTACATGTAGTAAACACTGTGTCTCATTGTACACTGACGATGGAGTAGCGCCCAAATTATTAAGCTACCAAAACAGATAGTTGCCAACTTCTATACAATGAGCAATAATACTATTTCTATCCATTATATGACTTGTTTTCTGCATTTATCAATTTTCCATCTGCTTTTTCTCTCTTTTGTTTTTCAGTTATCTGTAAGCTTATGGGTGAAGACTAGCTGCCATGATGTATCCCATACACAGTATACCTTCATGTGTCTATTTTACAAATATTCAGAAGCATGGAGGACAGCAAACAACATTACTGTGCAGTGTAACTGTTAATCCTGATCAGAGTTTGGTATACCATGTAGAAAGCAGCAAAGTTCTGTTTGATTCTGTATCTTTCTATTTTATACTGCTTTCCCCTCCACTACTCACCATCAAGTTTAATAAGCAGCTATAATCCAATCCCTCAGTGAACTGGCAGCCCATCTTGTTTTGACCAAGAAAAGTATTAGCTATTTTTCAGGATGAATGATAGATTTGCTAAGTGGAGAAAAATAATTCTCAGAAGTAAAGAAAAAAGCATATTTTCTAAAATTATATATTCAGGAATGGATCGCTTCTGCCTCCTGAGCTGAGTGCTTTTGACCAGTGTATTAAGTTATTAGAGAGAGCCTCTGGATCAGGACTCCCAATTATTTACATGGCATTTTAGTCACTACAACATACAGATTTTGTGACAGAAATCTCAACACCAAAAAGAAAAGTGTACAGATTCCTGCTGCAAATTTATTTTGTTTATGATTTGGCACCAAAGAAAATGCGTATTTGTCCAACATTTGGGCTGACTAGTTGTGTTTCTCAAGGTCATCTGTGTAGGATATAGTCGGGTGAATAGGGTACAGATACACATACGGCTACACATCTACCTTATATTCTTGGCTATATCTTTCACAGATGTCCACCAGTTGATTGAAACATCGAACAAATATCTGTCTTTTTAGCAACCATCTAGGTAAGCAATTGACCCAAGGTTCATATAAATAGCTGGAAAGGCAAGAACAAACAAATGCCCTTCTGTACAGAATGTCAGTTAGACATGACTTCTTCTCAACAACTGTGTCCCTGACTTGGTCTTCATGTTGTTGTTTGGAGTTAGCGGAGCCTCTTGTTAATGGTGTTGCAGCCTCTGTGGCCTATCAGAAAAAGTAAAGTGTATATACTTTTGGCGCCCCTGAGGCTCAGTCGCCACAGAGGTATTGCACTTTCCTCTCTCCTAAGGTGTGGTGCCCCACCATCCAGGTAAGTTGGAGGCTCCTGACCACGCTCAAGCACTCGCACCCCACATTCAGCATAACCACATTGCGGCTCCTTGCTTAGAGAGTAGCAGAGGACCTTTGGTGGTTCCCTGCTTGGAACACTAGACATGCTGGGAGGCGGGTGGAGTTTAGGATACATAAAAGAGTGGGATGGTTTAGGATTACAGGTCAGTCTGATGGGAGGTCAGTGAGGAAGGAAGCCACTCGGGAGAAGTGGGGATCCCTGGAAGAAGGGATGGAGGAAGGAGTGCTGCAGCTGCCTCAGTGACCTGAGCCAGCTGGCACGGGAATGGAAAGGAAAGGAAAGAAGGAGAAGGACATTGACCTGAAACCTGAGCTTCCATAGAAGGGAAAGACAAGCACGGAACGTAGGAGTAAAAGGGAACACAGAGGACGTGGGTTAGAAGAGGAACCCTGCCTAGAAGTTCTAAGCGCAAGGCCGGGGCCCGGTCCCCGAGGTTGTATGGACACTAATGGTTCTGCAGCAGACACCGGTGGAGTAGTGGGCTGTAAATGCACTACTCCCATCTAAGACTTGAGGGCAGCAATACAGATAGAGAGCCGGGACTTAGGAGTAGAGCGTCCCCGAGGCAGGCTACAGCTGTCTGCCGTGCAAGTAGAGTTCTTGGGAACATCTGTCAGGAGGAACTCCGGTGTAACTCAGTGCTAGGAGATCTTCACACTTAAAGGCGCTATAGAGGAGATGTTCAGAAAAGGTACATAAGTTGGCGGAGTGTGGAAGGGAGCTTTCCATCTTGCCTGGAGGTTGACTGAGTCCCTGACCCGGAGGACACGGCACAGAAGCGGGCACCACAGACTGTGAGTAAAGCTTTGGAACTGCATGCCCTGGTGTCCTCCGTTCCTTCCTGCGTCCGTACGCCTGACACTGCTACATCTCCTGCGCCGGACACTACACCATCTAAGTGTCCCCACATCTACACTGCCCTGGGACATCAGCCCTGCCTGTGGAGGGCTATACCATCATTGCTGCACCACACCATCTGTCCCGGAGGATCTGTCTGCAGCGTCAGCTTAACACCTCCCTTGCCGAACACGACAGGTGGCGTCACGAACTATTCACCATTAACATATCGCCATTACTTGGGCACCCAGGGCCACGGTCCGGGTCCCCGCTGCTGTGACACATCCCCCCGACACCTGGGAGGGTGACCCATACTGACAGACATGTGACACAGATTGCAACACAGGTGGACGTCCTATCACTAAGCATGGGACTTATGAAGGTAATTGCTTATACCAGAAATTTTTAGTTGCTTCATCGCAAAAGGGTTGAATTTATATGCACATGCCAATTTTTAGTTATTTGATCCCATAAAACTTAATTTATGCCGATGTTTTTCTCATTTCACCATCTTAAACTATTTAGTGCTGAATCACACACAAATTAGATTACATTTAACCACAGGTTGTAATGTAACAAAATAGGTTAAAAGCCACAACGTGTGAATACTTTTGCAAGCCACTGTAGAACAAATAAAACTAAGTAAGCTAGTTTTAGCTATTATATGTAAGGGGTTTCTCATTATTTTTTTTTTTTTTATCTTTTTGTCTTTGTCTAGAACAGTAACTCATAATGATCAGATGGCCTAACACAACATATTATAGTCTAAGATGAGAACATATTTAAAGCCTGGTATTAAGAGACTAATTGCAAGATTTAACAGAGGTTATTCCCGGCAGGTTTACAATGTCAAGAACGCCTTGAACATTTAATTCTGTGTATTTACTCTTCATAGAAATACAACTTATAAAACAAAGACATTAGGCTGGTTTCACATTCGCGCTTTTTAAGCGCACGCACGGCCGGGGGTAGCTCCGCCCCCGAGCCGGCTCTCTGCCCGGCGTGCTCGCCCCTTCCTTGTAGCGCCGCCTCCTAGCGCACAGCGGCGCATGCGATCGGCGCACCCTATCTTTAGCATAGGGTGCGCAGATCGTGCGCAGGCCGTGCGCTAGTTGCGCTTTGACCTGCGCTGCGCACTTTTGTCGGTGCGCCGTGCGCGCCAAAATCCGAAAAGTTTGATTTTGGCGCGCACGGCGCACCGTCAAAAGTGCGCAGCGCAGGTCAAAGCGCAACTAGCGCACGGCCTGCGCACGATCTGCGCACCCTATGCTAAAGATAGGGTGCGCCGATCGCAGGCGCCGCTGTGCGCTAGGAGGCGGCGCTACAAGGAAGGGGCGGGCACGCCGGGCAGAGAGCCCGCTCGGGGGCGGAGCTACCCCCGGCCGTGCGTGCGCTTAAAAAGCGCGAATGTGAAACCAGCCTTAGAACATGGAAAGGCGGCATGTTAGGGAGCAGTTATCAGATATGACATTCACAAGGAATTCATCCTTACTGTTCAATTATCAGATATAAGATCCTGAGATGATTACTCCCCCCAGGAACCTGAAAAGCCAATCAGTGGGCTTTTATTAGAGCTCTGTTAGCGCTTTGAAGGAGCACTGAGCAGACAGATAAAGAACATTCAGCTATTTCACAGCGAGAAGTAAACTGCATTAATAACATAAAACTAAGTCCATTCTGTAAATATCTCAATTTACATTTTAAAGTCTATTGATTTTGCCCTGTAAATTAATATTCTATTAATACATTTTTGCAAATTATTTTTATTTATTCTCCCAATTGACATTTTTTTGAAATTGAGAAAACTCAATCGGTTGAAATGTCGTGTTCTTTCTTTCCAGCTGTGCTGTGAACTATTTGCATTAGATTATAATGATTAAAAAGATTTTCCCATAGCTAACAATTATCACTATTTAGGCAATAAATGTCTGATTGCTTGGGCCTACCTGCTGGGACCCCCATGGATCAGTAGACTGTATTTTTTTTTTAACCCTGCTTCTTATTACTGCACAACTGCAGTAAAAGGAGTTTGTGTCTCCCCCTAGTGGTGGCAGAGACTTAAAATTAAATTGTTTTCTGACCCCTCAACGAAAATATGCATCTTCACTTGCTAGGCTTTGTGATTCTTCGCTGTATATCTATGGAGAGTGATCTATCTGCCGTGATGTCAGTTTTGATATCATGCTGCTTTGAAGTCTTCGAAGAAATCATCGTGACATTATTGGTTTAAGTTCTGTTTGTGAGTAAAATGAGGAGAAACAGTGTACCGTGGGTGTCAGCTGTACACTTTGCTCAATAAATTTAATCTTTTAGATAATGCTGTAGTGTCAGTGGCATCTATGTGTTTGACAGAGTGAGGGTACTTTCTTTGTGCCACTCCTGCACCCCTATGAAACGATCATGGGGTGCCGATGGTTGCTTTGGCAGCCGAAGATCATGTTAGGGTTGGTGGAATGCACCAAATGAAATTGTGATGTACTGTGTACCATTCATATGGTTTCTTGTGCTTGGGTGCGAGGAAAAACACAGGAGATACAGGTGTGATTAGAAAGGACTTGTATTACTTCATACAAGTAAGCCAAAAGGGTTCACAGTTTGCAGATACAGAGGCAGAAGACACAGCAGGCCAGAGTAAACATTAAGCACAGCAGAAATTCCACAACAGGTTCATGGTCTCTCTCTGTTACTTCCCTTGCAACTGTGGATTTATCAGGTTTCCAGTGTCCACAAGTGTTCAAAAGTTCCTCAGCAAGAGATGGCTGGAATACCAAGTCCTAGACTTCCAGGAGCAGGTCACAGGCTAACTGCAGACTTGATTCTGAAGCACTGATTGCTCAGCTGAGGCTGCTTAAGAGGCAAGAGGGAGAGAATCAGGGCGGGAACATGAAAGCTGGAAACTCCATATTAACTGAGGGCAAGATAGCTGCAGCAGGACAGAAAGCAAAATGGCAGATGGAAAAAAACGAATTTCAAAAACATGTTAAAAAAGACTGAGAACCTTACATTACTCCCCCCTTAGGGACAGCCTCCAGATGACCTCAGACCTGGCTTGTCTGGGTACCTCTGATGACACTGGCGGAGTAAGCGAGGAGCATTAATGTTATTGACTGGTTCCCATGAGTTGTCCTCCACTGGGTAGCCCTGCCATTTAATCAAGTATTGTAACTGATTTCTGTACAACCTGGAATCTAGAATTCTTTCCACCACAAATTCTTCCTGACCATCAACCAGCACTGGGTCAGGGCGAGGAGAAGAACATCTAGGAAACGTGTTAGGTGTTGCAGCCTTTAGTAGGGAAACATGAAAGACAGGGTGGATTCTCATAGATCTGGGCAGTTGAAGACGACAAGCAACGGTACTTATAATTTTATTGATTTTATAAGGTCCAATGTACTTGTGTCCCAATTTAGATGATGGAATTTTTAACTTAAGATTTCTGGTTGACAGCCAGACCAAGTCTCCTACCTTGAAAGCTGGTGCAGGTTTGCGAAATTTATCTGCTGCTTTCTTGTACCTTTCCTGAGCCAATTCCAGATTTTCCTTTAGAAGATCAATATTCTTTTGTAAAGATGTGATTCTTTCAGCCACTGCCGACAAGGGCGTATCTATGGGGAACCGAGGAAGAATGTTAGGATGATAACCTAGATTGGCGTAAAAAGGAGACTGCTTAGTGGAGGCGCTCTGAGAATTGTTATAAGAGAACTCAGCTAGTGGAATTAGATCCACCCAATCATCCTGTGGGTGGCAGATAAAGCAACAGAGATACTGCTCCAGGGTCTGATTGGTCTGTTCTGTCTGTCCATTAGTCTGGGGATGAAAAGCAGAAGAAAGATTTACTTTAATGTCCAATGCGGCACAGAAATTCTGCCAAAACCTTGAAGTGAATTGCACCCCTCGATCTGAAATGACCTCATCCGGTACTCCATGCAAGCAAAACACATTCTGAATCACCAAATCTGATGTCTGTTTTGCAGTGGGTAAGCCAACACAGGGAATAAAATGGGTTGCCTTTGTTAACCGATCCACCACCACTAGAATGGTGTTCTTCCCTTGAGAGGTTGGTAACTCCAGAGTAAGTCCATAGAAATGTATCCCCATGGGCGGGATGGGGTGGGAAGGGGTTGCAATAGACCCGATGGCGAGGAGCATGGTGTCTTGCATCTTGCACAGACTTCACATGAAGTGACAGTTTAAAACGTTCTTTCTGTAAGTGGGCCACCAAAAGAAATGAGAAAGTAATTCTTGTGTTTTTAGAACTCCTCTATGCCCAGCTATCTTAGAATCGTGAATAAGTTGCAATACTCTCAATCTGACTGTTTCAGGTATATACAAGCAATGTCCTTGTATCCACACACCATTCTTAAAGACAAGACTTACGTCCCTTGGAGGTTGTGCCAGCAAAGAATCCGAATGGTATGCTTCCTTGACGCCCTTAAGTAGGTCTTGATTATAAATCACTCCCAGGAATCTAGTGTCAGGAAGAATAGTCTAAAGGCCCCTTTACATTTAGCGATGCACCAGCGATCCCGACCACGATACGACCCGGTCAGGATCGCTGGTGCATCGCTAAATGGTCGCTAGTGAGCTGCCAAACAGGCAGATCTCACTAGCGACATAGCAGCGGTCGTTACTTACCTTTCAGACGCGGCGATCCTGACGTACTCCGCCCGCATCCACGCGTCGCTTGTCGGCGCCAGCAGGAAGTGCCCGACGAGAAATGGAGCAGCGCAATCAGCGATAGCCAGCGGGGGAGCCGGTCGGAGGTAAGTATCACACAGAGCGATATCGCTAGCAATATCGCTGCTGCGTCACAAAATCGGTGACACTTTTGCTAGTGATATCGCTATGTGTAAAATCCCCTTTAGGAGGAGTAAGTGGACGGGTCTCTGTTGAATGAATCCTAGAGAGTACATCAGCCTTTCCATTGCGCAATCCTGGACTATAAGAAATTACAAAATTAAATTGGTTTAGGAAAAGATTCCAACTAGCCTGGAGAGGAGTCAGGCACTTAGCCGACCTGATAAATTCAAGGTTGCGATGGTCTGTCAGGATGACTATTTGCTGTGCAGCTCCCTGAAGAAAATCTCTCCATTCCTTGAAGGCGGCAATAAAGGTCAACAATTCTCTATTGACCACATCATAATTCCTCTCAGCCGAAGACAACCGCTGGGAAAAGAAAGCACAAGGGTGCAAGACATTCTTCTCACCTGTTCTCTGAGACAGTATAGCTCCGATGGCACAGTCTGAAGCATCCACCTCTATTATGAAGGCAAGTTCGGGGTTGGGATGCACTAGGATAGGTGCGGTGGTAAATTTATCCTTTAGGCAGGAAAATGCTTCTTGGGCTTGAGGGGTCCAGGAGAACCTAGACTCCTTCTAGGTAAGTTGTGTGATAGGTGACACTATCTCAGAGAAATTCCCAATAAATCATCTATAGAGATTGGCAAACTCGATGAAGCGCTGCACCTCCTTCACATTCCTAGGAACTGGCCAATTTTTGATGGCTTGGGTCTTGCTTCCATCCATACTAATTCCTTGTGCAGACATTACATACCCCAGAAATTGAATTTCGGTCTTATGGAATTCACACTTTTCAAGTTTGATGTAAAGATGGTTTAGTCTTAGGCATTCTAAAACCATTCTCACATGTCCATGATGTTGCTCTGTGGAGTTAGAAAAAATTAAATTATCATCCAGATAAATCACCACAAATGTATCTAGGAGATCCCTGAAGATGTCATTCACCAAGTGTTGGAAAGTGGCTGGGGCGATACACAGACCAAAAGGCATGACTAGATATTCAAAGTGTCTGTAGCGTGACCTGAACGCAGTCTTCCATTCATCCCCAGGTCTAATACAGACCAAGTTATAGGCCCCACGGAGATCCAGTTTAGAGAAAATTTTGGCATGCCGCACTCTCTCCAATAACTCCGGGATCAAAGGCAATGGATAATGGTTTCTAACAATAACCTTATTGAATTCCCTATAGTCTATGCAGGGTCTCAGCAATCGATCCTTCTTCTTTACAAAGAAGATGGGTGCACCTGCAGGAGATGAAGAGTGGTGTATGAAGCCCTTGGCTAGATTTTCGTCTATATAGTCCTTCAAAGCTTTTAGCTGAGGCCCCGCCAGGGGTTAGATCTTGCCAAAAGGTATCTCTGCTCCAGGCAATAATTCAATTGGACGATCATATGGACGGTGAGGGGGAAGCTGGTCAGCATTCTTCTTGTCACACACATCCACATAGTCCTGGTATACAGCTGGTAGTTCCAGGACTGACATGGTTCCTTTAGGAACAGAGCAAACTTCTGGACTCATCTGTTTCTCCGGAAAGTGTAGATCCTTGGTCTCCCAGTTAATTGTAGGGTTCTGAGCCTACAGCCATGGTAGCCCTAGAATAATGGGAAACTGGGGAGAAGAGATAAGCATAAAAGACAGTTTCTCCTGATGATCTTTACCCATGAGGACCTTCAAAGGCTCTGTTTCCTGATCCACTGGTCCAGAGGTCAGCAGGGAGCCATCCACAATCTCCATCTGTACTGGAGTAGCCTTCTTCACTGAACGTATCCCATGTTTCAGAGCAAAGGAAATATCCATAAAATTGCCACTTGCCCCTGAGCCGATCATAGCAGAGCTAGACACCAAGACAGAGTCAACCCAGAGTTTGATGGAAAGGAAGCAATGAGAATTGTTCTTCTTACTGCTCAGCTGGGACACTGCTGAGGAAACTTGAAAAATTGCTGCGCTTACACAGTCTTTGGCCTCAGGACTAACAGAGTTTAAGTTCTAGAAATCAATATCTATGGCTGCAGATCTCTCTGGAGCCTGAGGCTCAGACATGACAGACCTCCTTTCGCAACACTCTCAGTGAATGACTGCTGCAGTAGACTTACGAGAACAGCTGGGGCAGTTTATAATGAAGTGCCCTGACTTACCACAGTAGAAACATAGATTTTCCTTTAGGCGAAATTCCTTGCGTGCATCACTAACCCGTCTCTGTACTGAGTCCACCTGCATGGGTTCAGGTTCTGGTTCCCGTGTGATTCTACTCAAAGCTTCCTTAGCTGGGGAGGAAGGTAGGAAAAAGTCAGTGCTACTACTTTCGAACCATCTCTCCTGTCTGCGTTTAGTAAGACAAGCATTGATATGGATGCAGTAGTTAATAAAGTCACCTAACGCCGTGGGAGGGTCTGCTCGAGCAAGTTCATCTTTAATCAGAGGAGACAACCCCTTCTGGAAAATAGATTTTTTAGCAGAACTGTCCCAAGTGGTATCAAGAGCCCATCTCCTGAAATCCAAGGCATATTCGGCTACTGAGCGCTTACCTTGGCGCAAAGCTAACATGGCTGCTTCAGCTGTTGCACCTCGGTTGGGGTCATCAAACACCTGCCCCATGGCTAAAATGAAAGCATCCAGACGATTCAAACATTCATCCTCAGTCTCAATCAGAGGATTTGCCCACATCAGAGCCTTGTTGGTAAGCAGCATTATTATAGTAAGTACTTTGGACTGTTCAGTGGGAAATTGTGAAGCATGTGCAGAGAAAAATAGGTTGCATTGGTCAATAAATCCCCTGAATTTTTCACGTTCACCGCCAAAACGAAAGAGGGGTAACTTGGAGATCCCAGAACTCAGGGTTATGGATGGAGCCTGGACTCGTTCCTCTAGAGCCTCAATCCTGGCTCATAAATCCTGAGTAGTTTGTCCAAAAACCTGCAAATTATGATTAGAACGTTCCTGCAGGCTTGAAAAGCGGGTTTTTAAAGTCTGTATATCTGCAAGGATTGTATCAGTCACTCCGCACAACCCCTTGATGCGAGCCTCCATCTTCCAGATCCTTTAGGGCAAAAGTAATGGAAGGAAAAAAAAAGCACACAATAGTGTTTACATGTAGTTACAATCCAGAATAAAAAGAAGGGAATGCACTCACCTGGAATAGTTGTGAGAAGTCACAACCGCTGTCATCACAGAAGATATAAATGGATACCTGACATCCACGGTCACGGCAGACACGGCCTTCCCAGACCCAGCAGACACCAATGTTGGCTTTAGAATCTTGTGATGTACTGTGTACAATTCATATGGCGTCTTGTGCTTGGGTGCGAGGAAAAACACAGGAGACACAGGTGTGATTAGAAAGGACTTGTATTACTTCATACAAGTAAGCCAAAAGGGTTAACACAGTTTGCAGATACAGAGGCAGGAGACACAGCAGGCCAGAGTAAACATTAAGCACATCAGAACTTCCACAACAGGTTCATGGTCTCTCTCTGTTACTTCCCTTGCAACTGTGGATTTATCAGACAGCAGGTTTCCAGTGTCCACGAGTGCAAAAGTTCCTCAGCAGGAGATGGCTGGAGTACCAAGTCCAAGACTTCCAGGAGCAGGTCACAGCCTAACTGCAGACTTGATTCTGAAGCAATGATTGCTCAGCTGAGGCTGCTTAAGAGACAAGAGGGAGAGAATCAGGGCGGGAACATGAAAGCTGGAAATTCCATATTAACTGAGGGCAAGATAGCTGCAGCAGGACAGAAAGCAAAATGGCCAACGGAAAAAACTGAAATTCAAAAACATGTCAGGAAACCTTACAGAAATATAATAATAAGGTGCGCTAGCAACCTGGGGTCCACCTTGCAGAGATGGAACCTGCTGCTAAGTAATGGCGGAACAAGATGGCCATTGAACACCGAAAACATGAGAATTAAATGTCACCTGTAGAGTTGAAAGAAACTGGTCGGTCAATTTCAAAAGTCACCAACTTTCGCAAAAGTCGGGTTTCATGAAACGAAACCCGACCATAGTGGGTCTCCCTACCAGGGCTGTGGGGTACTCGGGCCCGGGACGGTATCAGTGGGATGTGTCACAGCAGCGGTGACCCGGAACGTGGCCCTGGGCGCCCAAGTAATAGGAAGATGAGAATGGTGGAATGTAGTTAGATGAATAGTTTGTGACGCCATCTGTGGTGCTCAGCAAGGGAGGTGTTAAGCCGACACTGCATGTAGATCTGCTGGGACTGATGGTATGGTGCAGCAAAGATGTAAAAGCTCCCCACAGGTGAAGCTATAGTCCCAGGGCAGTGTAGATGTGGTTGGCACGGGGATGTAGTGGTGCCAGAAAGGTAGGAAGCAGACAAGACACAGCGGGGTGCAATTTCTGTACCTTTACTTGATAACTGCAGTCCCGGGTCCTGATTACAGATGGTATTGGAGCAGGCTAGCCTGGAAGCAATTCAGGGATTCTCTCTCAGCAGATGGGTTGTGCAGTCTCCTTACTAGCGCTTATTTGCGGGATCTCCAGTACCGAGTTGCACTGAAGTTCCTCCTGTCAGATGTTCTCAAGAACCTCACTTGCACGGCAGACAGCTGTAGCCTATCTCGGGGACTCCTCTCTCCTGAGTTCCGGCTCACTATCCAAGCTGCTGTTGTGCCCTCAAGTCTTAGATGGGAGTAGGGCATTTACAGCCTCCTACTCCTCTGGTGTCTGTTGCAGGACCGTTAGTATCTGTACAACTGTGGAGACCAGGCTCCAGTTCATGCGCTCTCTCCAGAGATGAGCTCTTCCTCCCAGCTCTATCTCAGTGCTCCTTCCACACGTCTGCACACTTCACCCTCCACAGACTAACTGAACACTAATTTCTCTTGGCCCTCAGAGAGCACTCCTCCCCTTAATCCCGGTTCAGAGCTCCCCCTGCTGGCCTGGAGTGGAACTGTGTTGCATGCATAGATTGACTGCGAGAGAGACCCATCATTGTCTCCAAGCCTGGCATTACCCTCCCCTGGAGGAAGGCAAAGCAACTGTGGTGGCCATACTCCTGGGGGTGCCACAATAGCGTGAGGTCAGCGACCATGGCGCCAAAGTCGCTTTTCAAAAGATGCTTCCAACGCCCTTTTTCAGCCAATGATGGAGGACGCACACTGTGGGCAAAGCGATGACATAGGCAGCGGTCACCACCATCTTTGAGAAGGGCATGCAAGTGATTGGCTTGCTTTGTGTGGCGTCATAGGGGATATAAAAGGGCGTTCATTTTTCCACACTTTTGTGTGCAGCAGTCCTGCTTATTAGGCTGCCTGCTGCCATACTTGGGACTAAGAGCAACATTGTTAGCTTGCTAAAATCTCTAGGGAGATTCAAATTCTCCCCAGTCCTATATAGACATTTTATACACCATCAGGGCCGCATCATCCATGAGCCAAGGTGAGAAGTCTGGTCAGGCGGCACAGAGTCTCTGAAGAGAGGCGGCGGCAGAGCAGCTTTATCCCCTGCAATCAGACAAGCTGATGCCGTGCTGGCTGCAATGCTGTTTGTGGTGATTGTTGACGAGCAGGGGCGGGCTGTGCCGGGTGGCAGGGAGGCATATGCCCCCCGGGCCGCTCCCCCAGGTGCACACGTGGGCCGGCAGCTTTCTCTGAGCTGTGCATAGCTGTCTTACCTTGACAGCTGCGTAGCTCCGACTCTATCCCTCTGTCCTCCCTGGACTTCTGGTCATGTGACATGGCTGTAGCTAGAATGTAGGGGCTCCTTGCAGGTCCTGACTACAGCCCATACAGTCTAGCTGATTCACTGCTGAAAGTGATACAATGTATGGGCTCCTTCCAGGTACAGCATCTGCCATGACAAGAGGAGCTGCAGCTGTGCCTGCTGGGGATCACTGGTGAGGTAAGTATGAAAAACGTTTTCTTTTTCTTTATCAAGTGAACTAAATTTGCGAGGGGGCTGCAAATGATGAAAGGGGGGCTGCAAATGATGGAGGTGGGCTGCCAATGGTGGAGGGGGCTGCAAATGGTGGAGGGGGGCTGCAAATGATTGAGGGGGTGCTGGAAATAATGGAGGGGGCTGCAAATGATGGAGGGGGTGCCAGAAATGAAGGAGCAGGCCTGCAAATGATGGAGGGGGTGCTGGAAATGATGGAGGGGGTGCTGGAAATAATGGAGGGGGTGCTGGAAATGATGGAGGGGGTGCTGCAAATGATGGAGGGGGTGCTGGAAATGATGGAGGGGGGCTGGAAATGATGGAGCTGGTGCTGGAAATGATGGAGGGGCCTTCAAATGATGGAAGGGGTTCTGGAAATGAGGGAGGGGGTGCTGGAAATGATGGAGGGGTGCTGCAAATGATGGAGGGGGTGCTGGAAATGTTGGAGGGGGCTGGAAATGATGGAGGGGGTGCTGGAAATGATGGAGCTGGTGCTGGAAATGATGGAGGGACCTTCAAATGATGGAGGGGGTGCTGGAAATGATGGAGGGGGTGCTGGAAATGATGGAGGGGGTGCTGGAAATGATGGAGGGGGGCTGGAAATGATGGAGGGGGTGCTGGAAATGATGGAGGGGGTGCTGGAAATGATGGAGGGGGTGCTGGAATATCTCTGTAGTAAGCTCGGTTCTGCTCCCTTATCTCTGTAGTAAGCTCGATTCTGCTCCCATATCTCTGTAGTAAGCTCGATTCTGCTCAATTATCTCTGTTGTAAACTTGGTTCTGCTCCCTTATCTGTGTAGCAACCATGGTTCTGCTCCTTTATTTCTGTAGTAAGCTTGGTTCTGCTTCCATAGCTCTGTAGTAAGCTCAGTTCTGTTACAGTATCTATGTAGGCAGCAAGCTTGGTTCTGCTCCCATATCTCTGTAGTAAGCTCGATTCTGCACCCTTATCTCTGTTGTAAACTCGATTCTGCTCCCTTATCTCTGTAGTAAGCTCGGTTCTACTCCTTTATTTCTGTAGTAAGCTTGGTTCTGCTTCCATAGCTCTGTAGTAAGTTCTGTTCTGTTCCCATATCTCTGTAGTAAGCTCGGTTCTGCTTCCATATCTCTGTAGTCAGCTTGCTTCTGTTACAGTATCTATGTAGGCAGCAAGCTTGGTTCTGCTCCCATATCTCTGTAGTAAGCTCGATTCTGCTCCCTTATCTCTGTAGTAAGCTCTGTTCTGCTCCAATATCTCTGTAATAAGCTTGGTTTTGCTCCCTTATCTCTGTAGTAAGCTCGGTTCTGCTCCCTTATCTCTGTAGTAAGCTCAATTCTGCTCCCTTATCTCTGTAGTAAGCTCTGTTCTGCTCCAATATCTCTGTAATAAGCTTGGTTTTGCTCCCTTATCTCTGTAGTAAGCTCGGTTCTGCTCCCTTATCTCTGTAGTAAGCGCGATTCTGCTCCCATATCTCTGTAGTAAGCTCGGTTCTGCTCCCTTTTCTCTGTAGTAAGCTCGGTTCTACTCCTTTATTTCTGTAGTAAGCTTGGTTCTGCTTCCATAGCTCTGTAGTAAGTTCTGTTCTGTTCCCATATCTTTGTAGTAAGCTCGGTTCTGCTTCCAAATCTCTGTAGTCAGCTTGCTTCTGTTACAGTATCTATGTAGGCAGCAAGCTTGGTTCTGCTCCCATATTTCTGTAGTAAGCTCGATTCTGCTCCCTTATCTCTGTAGTAAGCTCGGTTCTACTCCTTTATTTCTGTAGTAAGCTTGGTTCTGCTTCCATAGCTCTGTAGTAAGTTCTGTTCTGTTCCCATATCTCTGTAGTAAGCTCGGTTCTGCTTCCATATCTCTGTAGTCAGCTTGCTTCTGTTACAGTATCTATGTAGGCAGCAAGCTTGGTTCTGCTCCCATATCTCTGTAGTAAGCTCGATTCTGCTCCCTTATCTCTGTAGTAAGCTCTGTTCTGCTCCAATATCTCTGTAATAAGCTTGGTTTTGCTCCCTTATCTCTGTAGTAAGCTCGATTCTGCTCCCTTATCTCTGTAGTAAGCTCTGTTCTGCTCCTTTATTTCTGTAGTAAGCTTGGTTCTGCTTCCATAGCTTTGTAGTGAGCTCGGTTCTGCTTCCATACCTCTGTAGTCAGCTTCCTTCTGTTACAGTATCTATGTAGGCAGCAAGCCTGGTTCTGCTCCCATATCTCTGTAGTAAGCTCGATTCTGCTCCTTTATCTCTGTTGTAAACTCGATTCTGCTCCCTTATCTCTGTAGTAAGCTCGGTTCTACTCCTTTATTTCTGTAGTAAGCTTGGTTCCGCTTCCATAGCTCTGTAGTAAGCTCTGTTCTGTTCCCATATCTCTGTAGTAACCTCGGTTCTGCTTCCATATCTCTGTAGTCAGCTTGCTACTGTTACAGTATCTATGTAGGCAGCAAGCTTGGTTCTGCTCCCATATCTCTGTAGTAAGCTCTGTTCTGCTCCCATATCTCTGTAGTAAGCTCCGCTCTTTTCCCATTTCTCTGTAGTAAGCTTGGTTCTGCTCCCATATCTCTGTAGTAAGCTCCAGTCAGGGGGGGCGTCATTTTGCTGTTCGCCTCAGGCAGCAGAGAGGCTAGATTCACCCCTGTACACCATCCAATTTCAGCCTGTTATATTGAGGTGTAATCTACACTGGGCCTGAGATAATAGTTCAGTGTCCTCAAGTCTGTAGGGAGATTCAAATTCTCCCCAGTCTTATATAGACATTTTATACACCATCCAATTTCAGCCTGTTATATTGAGGTGTAATCTACACTGGGCCTGAGATAATAGTTCAGTGTCCTCAAGTCTGTAGGGAGATTCAAATTCTCCCCAATACTATATACACCTTGTACCTTGTTTTACAGTACCATATTGCTGGTGGTATTTTGGGTACTTTTTCCCAAAAATGAGGAAATGTGTTGGAAGAGGCCGTGGAAGTGGGCGGGGGTAGCCAGCTGGTAATGATGGTGTTGGTGGTGGATCTGCTGGTAGTGGCAAAAGCACAATAGCACCTAATGCAGGAGGTGTTGAGCCTGCGTCATCGTCTGGTTCCACAAGGTCTCGAAGGCTCCCTTTTCTGGGAGTAGGTAAACCGCTTTTAAAGCCAGAGCTTCAGGAACAAGTTTTGGCTTACATTGCTGACACAGCCTCCAGCTCTATCACCTCCTCTTCTGAACTTTCAAAAAATAAAAGCACTGAGTCGTCATTGGAGGCTCATGGTCAGGAACCACACCTTTCCTTGTGTCCTTCACCCCTACCAAAAGTAAAGGATGTGGCAGGCCACACTACAGATTACTCCATGGAGCTCTTTTCACATACCATGCCTGGGTTATCAAGTCAAATCGTGAATTACCCAGTCCAAGAAGAATCTGACATGGAGTGCACTGATGCACAGCCACTGCTAGATTTATCTGCTGGTACATTCACTCAGAGCACTACATTGTCCTCGCAGTGTACTGAGCCAGAATCTGACCTTGATGAAACTCAGGTACCCCTTGCCGCATACTATACCACCTTATGTGGTGACACAGAGGAAGGTGCACATGACATTGAAGAGGAGGTGATGGATGACCCAGTTGTTGACCCAGATTGGCATCCATTGGGGGAAGAGGGTGCCGCTGCCAATAGCTCAGAAGAGGAGGAGGAGCACCCGCAGCAGGCATCGACATCGCAATAGCTGTTATCTGTCAGGCCCGGAGCAGTCCAAAAACGGTTTACAAAAACCAAAAGAATTGCAGGATCTCTAGGCCAGATGGTCAAATTAGCACAGCGTGCAAGGCCTCAAAATGTCTTCCATAGTAGGAAGAGTGCAGTGTGGCACTTGTTTGAACAAAATCCTAATGATCAGGCAAAGGTTATCTGTAAGAAGTGTGCAAAGACCTTTAGCCGAGGGAAAAATCTGAGAAATTTGAATGCCAGTTGTATGCTTAGACATTTAACCACCATGCACTTGCAAGCGTGGACGGACTACCAAACCTCACGTACCACAAGTGCAACTGCTCCCAATGAAGGTAGTCAGCAACGCTACATCGTTTCCCCCACTGTAAGCCCACCGGTTAGCACACCACCAGCAGCAAATGTTGAGGTGTGGTCGCAAGGCCAAAGCAGTCAGGGAATCACAATGTTATTGCTACAAAAGACTGAATCTAGGCCATCAGAAAGAACACCAACTCCATCACCATCCTGAACCCTCTCTCAGTCCACCATGTCCACCGCTAGTTCCACCATATGCAGCTCTCAAGTCCAGCTCACCATACCAGAGACTATAAGTAGGACAAGAAAGTACTCATCCTCTCATCCACATACACTGGGTTTGAACGACCACATTGCCAAACTAATCTTGTTAGAGATGATGCCATACCGGTTGGTTGAAAGCAAAGCTTTCTGCGAACTCATGGCCTACGCAGTACCATGCTATGACCTACCCAGTCGGCACTTCTTTTCTCGCAAAGCCATCCCAGCCCTCCACCTTCATGTGAAAGACCGCATTGTCCATGCACTCAAGCAATCAGTGAGTGGAAAGGAGCACCTCACAACAGATGCATGGTCCAGTAGGCATGGCCAGGGCCGTTACGTGTCCATCACTGCGCTCTGGGTTAATGTGGTGGGTGCAGAGTACACAGGGGACAGCAGTGGTGGGACAGTTCTGCCTAGCCCACGGTATAGGAAACAGTTGGCTGTAGGCGTTCAACCCTCGTTGAGGATGCAGTGGTCGAAGCTGAAAGACCTCTGTAAAGTCCTTCAGTGTTTTGAGGAATGCACACGACTGGTAAGCGCAGACGACGCCATCATAAGCATGAGTATCCCATTTATGCATCTGTTCATGCAAACTTTGACGCACATTAAGGAGCAGGCGTCTGCAGCCAAGGAGGATGAGGAAGAGGAGGAGGGAAGCCTTGATGACAGTAAGTCATTGTCTGCTCTGGGACCTCTCCTGGACAAGGTGGAGCAAGAAGAGGAAGAGGAGGAGGAGGATGATGATGGGGATGATTATTTAGGGGAGGAGGATGCTTCTCGTGGGGCAAGAGAAAATGTTGGCATGGCAAGGTCAGGTACAGGATTTGTGCGTGACTGGAGGGATGTGGATTTGCCAGAAAGTGCTCCTCCACCCAGCACTCGCAGTGCATCATTGACACCTGGAACATTGGCCTACATGTTATATTATGCCTTGCAGATCCTAAAAAAGGACCCCCGCATTGCCAAAATGATGAACGATGATGACTACTGGTTGGCCAGCATCCTGGATCCATGGTATAAAGGCAAATTCCAAAACATCATGCCACAGGAGAACCTTGACCTAATACTGGCTAACAAACAAGCAACTCTGCTAAACCGTTTGTTTGAGGCATTCCCAGCACACAGCAGCGGTGATGGTTTTCCCACGAGCCATAGGGGGCAACATGGAATTCCTGGTGTACACATCAGAAGTGGCTTTGGAGACAGGGGTTTCATGACCATGTTGTGGACTGATTTTTCAAGTCCCGCTCACACGACTGGTAATACTGCATCGATTGAAAGTGACAGGAGACAGTAGTTGTCAACTATGGTTACAAACTACTTCTCGTCCCGTATCGATGTTCTCCCTCACAGGTCATTCCCCTTTGACTATTGGGCCTCTAAACTGGACGCCTGGCCTGAATTGGCACAATATGCCTTACAGGAGCTCGCTTGCCCTGCTGCTAGTGTGCTATCGGAAAGAGTCTTCAGTGCTGCTGGCTCAATCCTGACAGAAAAAAGGACCTGTCTGTCGACTCAAAATGTTGATGATCTAACCTTCATTAAAATGAACCATGCATGGGTTTCAAAGGATTTTGTCCCACCTTCCCCTGATGACACATAGGTTGCCAGAAAAATGGCTCGCTTTTGTCCTCCTCTTCCACGGACTTCTCCAATTTCTCCATTTGCAGCTGCTGAATGTTCAACATCAACATATGCCATTTTTTAAACCTCCCTAACTGGGCTGCCTCCCCCCCATGGCCGGGGTCACCACCTAGCGCACGCAACCGTGCAAGTGCCATTGCCCTGGACAGGTGGGTGGGCTGACTCTTGGGCGCTGGCACTGGCACAGGGTCCCTCATAGTGCAATCAAGTGTCTCTGACGGTGGGGGTGCACACCCGCCGTCAGACACACCGGCGTACTATGAGGGGCCCAGTGCCACTACCGCTGTGTAGTCTGAGCTGTCAAATCCTTCCCTGGGACTGCCACTACAAATTTAGCGAACTGATAGATGATGGTTAAGACATAGCTATGCCCTGTCCTGCTGGCCGGGCTCTGGCTTCAGATGATCAATGGCTTCCATTTCTTATGGACGTCGACTCACAATGAGATGCAGTGGTGGTTTATCATCAGCTTTCACAGTTTTCCTACTCACAGACGTGTGACATTCCTGCCCGCATTTTTAAATGTGCCCTCTGATGCCAATCCAATAGAATCGCCTACAGCCTGTGGCTTCTGTCTTTTGCACTCCAAAGTTACCTGACAGATCATGATAGGCAGTTAGGACCATGTCTACATCTCTCCCTGTGATCAAAATTTGATGGAGATGAGTAACGGTGATGGGATCAACGGTACTGCGATACAGCAACCCTTTCTTCACAAAGAACTGTTTTCACTGTCTCCACACACAAAGTAATTGAGGGTCAGCATCGCCTCTGAGAATTCTCCCGGGAGTTTTTCCTGTGATTAGTAATTCCTAAATTTCTGCAATCACTCGACTTTATGTCTGTACTTTTATCCATCTCATTTCCTCTTGCGGAGAGTCTGGACTGTCTTACTGAGACAGAAATATATATGAAGATTTAAAAATACCCCAACAGTGTATACTGGTGTACGCTTCAAAAACATTTCCTTTTTTCTACTTTTTAGATTGTTGTCTAATCCATACTGAGGCTGTGAGTGTCTTTGTCGTACTTCGGAAATAAAGACGCAAATTTTAAATGTTTAAACTATGCTGTATATACCTGTTATCTGGTGATACTGTACCCTTTCTCAACTTTCTGCAATCTTGTCGAATCCATACTGTGCCTGAGACCGTCTGAGTCTGCCTCCTGATTACAGATGAGTGGTGTTTGAGTGGAACTGTTGGCCAAGTTCAAATTCTAGCTGTTTTGGGAGGTGTTAGATCCGTTCGTCGAACTACAACACTTTGATTAAAATTTGGCTGTTCGAGTTTCCGTTCGAGAACGTTTCGTTAAACAAAAGCGTATCATTTTTTTCACATTAATAATGGTTTTCAATGATAATAGACAGTTTTAGGGCATAGTAGCGGTGTCTGGTAGCCAGCGGTGTAGTACACCTGTGAAGGAGCTACACCTTGTGTGTTTCTAATAATTTTTTACCGCATATTGTCCTGAAAATCCTTTTGGGCCTAGTAACTGTGTCTGCTACTCAGAAGAGGAGCCCACCCGTGAACTGATCTATGCCGCCTGTTTATGAAAGAACCAGTTTTTGACTGCATTTACACCACTTAACACTTTGGGCCTAGTAACTGTATGCTACTCAGCAGAGTTGGCCACCCGTGAACCAAGCTATGCCGCCTGTTTATGTAAGAACTGTGTGCTACTCAGCAGAGGAGCCCAGCTGTTAAGCAAGCTACAGCACCTGTGGTTTGGACACTTAATTTTTTCACATTCTTTCTGGAATGCCGTTTAGGCCTAATTCCAGAATTACGGTTGACCTGCACTTACTGGGAAATGCTTGTTCGCAGGGAAGAATTGTAATCCCAGATCCCCATTACTAACAGAGTTCAGCGTGTTATCCACACCTGTAAGTGATACACGCTGGTCCTTTCATTGTAGCTCGCATGTAAGGGCGTGACAGACCTGTTACTGGCCGATCTCGCGTGCCAGAGCCTCGCATGTCCCTCTAGTAAGCTGGACGCGGACAGCGGGGGCATGCCTGAGTCTCATTCGTTAACGGAATTAAGCTTGCTATCAGTGCAGCTTTTTTGTGGATGGCATGGTTGAGGTTGCCCGTGTTGAGTCCAATTAAGCTGCAGGCTCCACTCCTGGTCATGCCCTTCTGGACATTCCTTTAAGGTACAGCTTTGCAACCATACTGCCCCAGGAAACCAAACACTTTTCCTGACAGTGACATTCTGGTCAAAGAGCACGATGACATCATGTCTGTACGCCCTCTGCCTAAACAGTCCAAGTGCAGAGAGATGGAAGATGGGGACGACGAGGAGTCCAGAGTACAGTGATTCCTTAGTGAGGAGACTTATTTAATTGTTTTAAAGGTTGGGAGCAATTTTTGGGGAGCACAATACTCTGGAGAATGATATCTGGGGCCCACCATACACTGGAGCATTCCAAAGGTGGACATCAGTCACTGGAGCAGCATTTACAGGGCCCATTATACACTGGAGCATTAGAAATGGGGCCCATTATATATGGAGCATTATTTGGGCCCAAAAGACACTGGAGCTTCATCCATGGTGAACAACATATACTGTAGCATTATGTGGAGCTCATCATATACTGTATCGAACATTATATGGGACCAATGATTCTGTATGGAGAAATATATGGGCCTCATTACTCTGTATGGCGCACTATGCGGTGGCCATAATACTGGATGGAGGAATATACTGTCTGTTTTTGGAGCTATTGGAGAATTTAAAATGGATATCAGTCATGTGATGTAAGAATTGAAGTATTTTTCATTGTACTGTACCACTATTTCTCTGCCATATCAAAGGATCATGAATTGTGTCATGTGTTAAAGGAGCCCAGTGACACTCTTTGGCCCTGGGCCCATGAAAATCTGGAGCCAGCACTACCCCCCCACAACTTTAGCCAAATAACCCCCAGTTTTCAATGCCTAACTATTATTATAAAGTAAGTTAAGGTTGACAAGCTTAAGGAATAAGAATTTATGTTTTTGGCATTAAAATGGGCACTGTTGGTGTGTTTCCTGTCCTCCACTCACTGCCGACTTTTCTTCCCCATTGACTTACATTGGGTTTCGTGTTTCAGTCGGACTTCGACTTTTCACAATAATCCGCCGATTTCCTCGATCCAACTTGCGAAAGTCGGGTTTCGTGAAACCCGACTCGACCCAAAAAAAGGCAAAGTTGCTCATCTCTAGTCACCTGGTGTGAACAGCGGCGAACTCAGTTACTGCACAGAGACACAGCAACAATGAAACAGAACGCTGTTCCCTGTTAAACGTCACAGAGCTCAGCTGGCTGATATGGCGCGAGTGAGGTCTCTACACTCAGCCCCTAGAACGCGGGGACTCGAGTCTAACCGGACCCACAATGCACATGGCATCGCACAAGCGATGCCACTACTAGGCGCTGGCATTTGGCACTGACTCTGCCTTCATCCTGCACTATCAGCCTAGGCACTAGCTGGCAGGGCTGAGCAACTCAAGCATACCAAGGATAGGGGATCATAATGAGTCAGTCACCAGAGGCAATCATACGTGCATACAGCACACACACCACATGGTCTATACTAGCACACGGCCGTGCGGCTGTGAGATCTTTTTATATATCCCAGTCTGCCAGGACCTTGCTAGTGGACCCATCTGGGCTCGCTTGAGGACCTGAGCAGCTGACCACCGACCACCAAAGCATGCTCAGTAGGGCAAAACCCGGACATAGTCTCAGGAATGACAGGTCGCTGCTGTTTGCTGTTGACTGCTATAGCTGAACCTAGAGAGGCAGAAACAATCAATCGCACAGCATGGGTCTGAGCAATATGCTGAGACCGACGTCTCTACCGAGCAGGATCTGCTGAGACTGAATGGGAGACCTCAGGAGAAAACATGGCCCGAAATTCCTCCTGTGCAGAGGGAGAATCCCGGTGACTAACGAGTAGAGTTGAGCGATACCAGCCGATACTTGAAAATATCGGATCGGAATGGATCGGCCGATCTTAAAAAAAAGTATCGGTATCGCCGATTCCGATACCGGGAACCAATGCAAGTCAATGGGGCCAAAATATCGGAATTAAAAAAAACCCTTTCTTTCCTTGTAGGTTAATTCTACATGAAGAAAAACAACTAAGAATAATGTAGAATGTATTGTGGGAGGTGGAGGAGACATTAAAGCCATAGAGGTTTAGCCCAATCAAATGGAATAGCAGGAATTAAACTTTTTTTTTAAAGATGTTAGGAGTTACAAAGATATTGACTATGTTAGCCTCATTTATATTTTGCCAGACATGTATGTCTTCTTCTTCTTTCTTCTTCTTCTTCTTCTACTTCCTTTTTTTACATTCTTCTTCTTCTTCTTCTTCTTCCTTTTCTTACATTCTTCATATTCTTCTTATTCAACAATTATTATTCTACATATTCAGCTTCTTCATCTTCTTCCTATTCTTCTTCATCATATTCTTGTTTGTGTCAGGCATTCCTGTAGTTGTTATCTAGAAAAGTTAGAAGTTTACACCTTCCGTTCTGCCTGTCACAAAAGATTTACAACAGGATTTGTCCGCGTTCAGTTTGGCCTGCAGCAGCAGGCCTTTTCCAGGGGCACCACGAGGAGGAACGGACTCACCCCCATACACTGCTTAGTCTTCTTCTGCTTATAAATAAGATAATATCATTTGCTCAGAGTATTAGTCTTATGCTTAATGTTCTTCTGCTTTGTTTTTTTTATGCTTCTTTGTCTTCTCTCTCTTGTTGTTCTGCATCTTGGTGGTTGTCTTCCTGTTCTTTGTCCTCTTGAACCAGCTGACGGTACTGGCACCCGGAGGGGCAGCAGAAGGAACAAGAGCCAATGGCACTACCGAGGACCAGCTGACGGTGCTGGAACCCGGTTACTAAGCAGGAGGTACCTGTGCTACAAAGCACTACCAAGGACCAGCAGACGTTGCCGGAACTCGGATACCGAGATGGAGGCACCTAGGCCAAAGGCTCTGACGAGAACCAGCTGACGGTGCTGGAACCCGGAGGGGTAGCATAAGCTGCAAGAGCAAATGGAAATAGCGAGGACCAGCTGACAGTGCTGGCACCCGGAGGGGCAGCAGAAGGAATAAGAGCCAATGGCACAACCGAGGACCAGCTGACGGTGCTGGAACCCGGTTACTAAGCAGGAGGTACCTGTGCTACAAAGCACTACCAAGGACCAGCAGACGTTGCCGGAACTCGGATACCGAGATGGAGGCACCTAGGCCAAAGGCTCTGACGAGAACCAGCTGACGGTGCTGGAACCCGGAGGGGTAGCATAAGCTGCAAGAGCAAATGGAAATAGCGAGGACCAGCTGACAGTGCTGGCACCCGGAGGGGCAGCAGAAGGAATAAGAGCCAATGGCACAACCGAGGACCAGCTGACGGTGCTGGAACCCGGTTACTAAGCAGGAGGTACCTGTGCTACAAAGCACTACCAAGGACCAGCAGACGTTGCCGGAACTCGGATACCGAGATGGAGGCACCTAGGCCAAAGGCTCTGATGAGAACCAGCTGACGGTGCTGGAACCCGGAGGGGTATCAGAAGTTACCCCTGAAAAGCAAAGTTGGCATGCCGCAAGCTGGCCGCAGTTACCGAATCACACAGTCCTACAGGGGGTGCTTGTCCTACTGGCACTATGGAACAAACCTTTCTTACCAGAACCCGCAGTCCACATAGGAAGCACCTAAACTGCTGGCACCCTAGCCTCGGCTAACCCAACCGCAACACGACATGGCAACTTGGGGTGGCAAACTGACATTGACACTTCCCGGAAACAGCAGGCAGGGCTGGAACCAAGCTGGGCAGGAGGGAGTACCCGTGCCAAAGTCAGTTATGAGCAGCAACTGGCGATGTTGGAGCCCAGGACAAGCACTTAGCAGGCTGAGGCCTGATGTGCTGTCAATTGGGAGGCAGCAGGACAGATTGCCATCAAAACAGCAGGGGAACAGCTGACGTTACTGAACCCCACAAACACAGGAGCTAGTGTTTTACTCTGTGAAGACGGCACTTCCGAGCAACAACTGGCTGTGTTGAAGCCCAGGGACAAGCACGGAGCAGGCTGAGGCTGCATTGAAGAAATTTTAAGATCGGTTGTAGACTACTAATTTGAACCAAGCTCCACTTAGGCCTGTGGCTTCACTGATTTTCGTATTTCCCCTGTCCTCCAACCCCGCCAGTTACAGCTCCGAAGTGGCGTCTGCACAATCCACACTTGTTCCTGTGTTACAGGTGTTCAGTCCGGTCAGTTAATCCCCTGATGTGTGTCCGGCAATGTCGCCTGCTCTGTCCACATTCCCATAATGGGAATGTGGACAGAGCAGGCGACATTGCCGGACACACATCAGGGGATTAACTGACCGGACTGAACACCTATAACACAGGAACAAGTGTGGATTGTGCAGACGCCACTTCGGAGCTGTAACTGGCAGGGTTGGAGGACAGGGGAAATACGAGAGACAGTGGAGCCACAGGCCTAATTGGAGCACGGTTAAAAATCAGTAGTGGTACGACTGTGTAGGCAGCAGGAGACTTTGCCATCCACACAGCAGGGGATCAGCTGACATTACTGAACCCCACTGAGACAAGGGAGCAAGTATCTCTTTCCGTGTGGACGGCACTTCCGAACTACAACTGGCTGTGTTGAAGCCCAGGAAATAGGAGGGTGTAGGCAGAGGCCTACTGTATTTTGAATGAGGTGACAGCAGGAGAGACTGCCATCCACACAGCAGGGGATCAGCTGACATTACTGAACCCCACTGAGACACGGGAGCAAGTATCTCTTTCCGTGTGGACGGCACTTCCGAACTACAACTGGCTGTGTTGAAGCCCAGGAAATAGGAGGGTGTAGGCAGAGGCCTACTGTATTTTGAATGAGGTGACAGCAGGAGAGACTGCCATCCACACAGCAGGGGATAAGCTGACATTACTGAACCCCACTGAGACACGGGAGCAAGTATCTCTTTCCGTGTGGACGGCACTTCCGAACTACAACTGGCTGTGTTGAAGCCCAGGAAATAGGAGGGTGTAGGCAGAGGCCTACTGTATTTTGAATGAGGTGACAGCAGGAGAGACTGCCATCCACACAGCAGGGGATCAGCTGACATTACTGAACCCCACTGAGACACGGGAGCAAGTATCTCTTTCCGTGTGGACGGCACTTCCGAACTACAACTGGCTGTGTTGAAGCCCAGGAAATAGGAGGGTGTAGGCAGAGGCCTACTGTATTTTGAATGAGTTTACAGCAGGAGAGACTGCCATCCACACAGCAGGGGATCAGCTGACGTTACTGAACCCCACTGAGACACGGGAGCAAGTATCTCTTTCCGTGTGGACGGCACTTCCGAACTACAACTGGCTGTGTTGAAGCCCAGGAAATAGGAGGGTGTAGGCAGAGGCCTACTGTATTTTGAATGAGGTGACAGCAGGAGAGACTGCCATCCACACAGCAGGGGATCAGCTGACGTTACTGAACCCCACTGAGACACGGGAGCAAGTATCTCTTTCCGTGTGGACGGCACTTCCGAACTACAACTGGCTGTGTTGAAGCCCAGGAAATAGGAGGGTATAGGCAGAGGCCTACTGTATTTTGAATGAGGTGACAGCAGAAGAGACTGCCATCCACACAGCAGGGGATCAGCTGACATTACTGAACCCCACTGAGACACGGGAGCAAGTATCTCTTTCCGTGTGGACGGCACTTCCGAACTACAACTGGCTGTGTTGAAGCCCAGGAAATAGGAGGGTGTAGGCAGAGGCCTACTGTCTTTGTAATGCGGAGACAGCAGGAGAGACTGCCATCTCCACAGCAGGGGATCAGCTGGCAGTGCTGAACCCCACTAACACTCTAACGAAGGTGTTTGGCTCTGTGGAGACGACACTTCTGAACACCAACTGACGCTGTTGGAGCCCAGGATTAGGCGAGGAGCAGGCTGTGGCCTACTGGATTTTGGCAGGTGAAGGCAGCAGGAGACTTGCCATCTCCACAGCAGGGGAACAGCTGGCAGTGCTGAACCCCACTAACACTCTAACGAAGGTGTTTGGCTCTGTGGAGACGACACTTCTGAACACCAACTGACGCTGTTGGAGCCCAGGATTAGGCGAGGAGCAGGCTGGGGCCTACTGGATTTTGGCAGGTGAAGGCAGCAGGAGACTTGCCATCTCCACAGCAGGGGAACAGCTGGCAGTGCTGAACCCCACTAACACTCTAATGAAGGTGTTTGGCTCTGTGGAGACGACACTTCTGAACACCAACTGACGCTGTTGGAGCCCAGGATTAGGCGAGGAGCAGGCTGGGGCCTACTGGATTTTGGCAGGTGAAGGCAGCAGGAGACTTGCTATCTCCACAGCAGGGGAACAGCTGGCAGTGCTGAACCCCACTAACACTCTAACGAATGTGTTTGGCTCTGTGGAGACGACACTTCTGAACACCAACTGATGCTGTTGGAGCCCAGGATTAGGCGAGGAGCAGGCTGTGGCCTACTGGATTTTGGCAGGTGAAGGCAGCAGGAGACTTGCCATCTCCACAGCAGGGGAACAGCTGGCAGTGCTGAACCCCACTAACACTCTAACGAATGTGTTTGGCTCTGTGGAGACGACACTTCTGAACACCAACTGAAGCTGTTGGAGCCCAGGATTACGCATGCCGCATGCAGAGGCCAATGGGCAGCGGTTTTTATGGAGGTTGTGGACTACTACTGATTCTAACCATGCTCCACTTAGGCCTCTGGCTCCACTGTCTCTACTATTTACCCTGGCCTCCAACCCCGCCAGCTACATCTCTGAAGTGGCGTCAGCACAATCTACACTTGTTCCTGTGTTACTGGTGCTCAGTCCCGTCAGTTGATCCCCTGATGTTTGTCCGGCAAGTTCGCCAGCTCTGTCCTCATTCCCACTACTGGTTATGGGAATGTGGACAGAGCAGGAGACCTTGCCGGACACACATCAGGGGATAAACTGATGGGACTGAGCCACAGGAACACAGGAACAAGTGTAGATTGTGCTGACGCCACTTCAGAGATGTAGATGGCGGGGTTGGAGGTCAGAGGAAATAGTAGAGACAGTGGAGCCAGAGACCTAAGTTGGGCACGGTTAAAAATCAGTAGTGGTTTGAATGTTGATGGAGCTGGTGACTTTGCCATCCACACAGCAGGGGATCAGCTGGCATTACTGAACCCCACTAACACAGGAGCTAGTGTGTTTCTCTGTGCAGACGACACATCTGAGCGACAACTGGCTGTGTTGAAGCAAAGGGATTATAGTTCAGGTGGTAGAAAAATGAACACACCAGCAGACCTGGATACAGTTGCCAACCACTAATTTAGTCTGTAAGAGGAATGGCAAAGTCTTTGGAGATCCAGGCCTTGTTCATTTTCAGAAAAGTCAGCCGGTCAACATTATCGGAAGATAGTCGCGTGCGACGGTCTGTTAGTACACCACCTGCGGCACTAAAGACACGTTCCGATAATACACTGGCAGCAGGGCAAGCCAGCACCTCCAATGCATACTGGCTAAGCTCTGGCCATGTTTCCAGCTTAGAGACCCAAAACTTGAAGGGGGAAGAGCCATCTGGGAGTACAGCGACAGGGCAAGACATGTAGTCTGACACCATCTGACGGAAGCGTTGCCTCCTGCTGACTCGAGGCGTCGCTGATGGTGTAGACAATTGTGGTGGACACACAAAACTTTGCCACATTTGGGCCATAGTGGTCTTGCCTTGTGCTGCGGCGCTGCCTCTGCTCCCTCTTTGTGCAGAGTTTCCTCCACTGCCTCGACGCACAGAGCTGCTTTGTAAAGCACTAGCAACAATGCTGTCGGGTGGAATGGAAAACATTATGGACTGCACCAGTGACTCTTCGTACTCCCGCATTTTACGCTCCCGGTTCAACGTTGGTATGAGCCTTTGTACGCTGTCCCGGTAGCGAGGATCTAGGAGGGTGTACACCCAATAATCAGCCGAGACGAGAATGTGGGCGATGCGGCGGTCGTTTCTCAGGCACTGCAGCATGAAATCAACCATGTGCTGCAGACTCCCAACTGCCAAAGAACCGCTGTCCCCTGTTTGAGGCGTGACCTCGGCCTGCTCTGCATCACCCCACCCTCGCTGTACATACTGAGTAGAGGTTTGTGTACCTCCCTCCTCTGGAGAGATGTCTTCCTCCTCCATCGACTCCTCCTCATCCTCCTCACAAAGTGTCCCCTGCCTAGGCCTTTGTGAGGAAACACGTAGCGCAGACTGTCCAGAAGCAGATGGCATTTGGGACTCCTCATCCTCCACCTCTTCTGAAACCTCATCCCTTAGTGCTTGCAGTGTTTGTTGAAGCAGGCAGATAAGGGGGACAGTCATGCTGACTAGTGCATCATCTGCACTCGCCATCCGCGTGGATTCATCGAAGGCACGCAAAACGAGGCAGATGTCCTTCATAGAGGCCCACTCAATGGTGCTGAAGTGTGAACGGCGCACAGTGCGACTTGTTTGCGCCTGATGCAGCTGGTACTCCATGACTGCTGCCTGCTGCTCACACAACCGCTCCAACATATGTAACGTTGAATTCCACCGGGTGGGTAGGTCACATATGATGCGATGTTCCGGAAGGCCAAATCGTCGCTGCAGAGCAGCGAGGCGCGATCTTGCCGTGCTGGAACGTCGCAAGTGAGCGCACTCTATGCGGACCTTGTGCAACAGTGCTGCAAGATCCGGATAGTCCCTCAGAAAGCTCTGCACGACCAAGTTAAGAACATGTGCCGGACATGGGATGTGTGTGAGGTTGCCTAGGCCAAGAGCTGCCACCAGATTTCGGCCATTGTCACACACTACCAAGCCCGGCTGTAGATTCGCTGGCCCAAACCACACATCGCTCTCCAGCTTGATAGCATTCCAGAGCTCCTGCGCTGTGTGGCTTCGATTCCCCAAAGAAATTAATTTGAGTACAGCCTGTTGACGTTTGGCCACGGCTGTGCTCATATCGGTCGTAACAGGCTCCTGCTCTGCTGTTTCTGAGGAACTTGAGTAGGAGGAGGAGTCTATGTGTACAGACTGGAGTCCTGCAATCCGTGGCGTTGGAAGAACACGTACAGCGCCACTCTCCAGATCCGTACCCGGCTCCACAACATTGACCCAGTGGGCAGTGAGGGAAAGGTATCGTCCCTGTCCATGGTTACTGGTCCACGCATCGGTGGTCAGGTGGACCTTGCTACTAACGGCGTTTAGTAGCGCATGTTTTATTTTGCCCTCAACATGTTTCTGCAGGGCAGGGACGGCTCGCCTGCTGAAATAAAAGCGGCTGGGCACGTTGTATTGGGGGACTGCCAATGCCATTAAGTCCCGGAAGGTGTCAGTGTCCACCAGCCTGAATGACAGCATTTCAACTGCCAGAAGTTTGGCAATGCCAGCATTCAGAGACTGTGCTCGGGGATGGTTTGCCGAGTAAGGGCGCCTTTTATCCCATGCCTGTGCTACCGATGGCTGTGATGGATGGGAACGTGCTGCTATGGGTGTAATCTGACAGGGTCTCCGGACAACAGTGGCAGAGGTTCTTCCTTGGCGATCCTGTGAGGAAGCCGAACCAGCAGTGTGTGAGCTGGAGGAAGAGGGCCCAACACGAACTGAAGAGGTGGTAGGTGGTGCTGTACGTTGGCCTACGTCTTCAGGGTGTCTCTGCAACTCCAACTCGTGCTTGGTGCGCACATGTTTCCACATATTTGTGGTATTGAGGTTGCTGACATTTCTCCCTCTTTTGACTCTCTGATGACACAGCTTGCATTTGACAAAGCAAATGTCATCTGCAACTGTGTCAAAAAAGGACCACGCACTGCAACTCTTGTGAGCGCCCGGTTTGCCTTTGGAAGGAGGAATGCTCCTAACGGGTGCCGAAGTGGAGGGTACAGGCAACCAAGTCTTCCCCCTCCCTCTGCCTCCTGTTTTGGCCGGTAGGGGAATCTCTTCCTCCGAGCTGCTCCCACCACCTTCCTGTTGCTCACGCCATGATGGGTCAAGGACCTCATCATCTTCCCTCCCCTCTTCAAACAGCTGCTTCTCCGGGGTTGTCTCGCCAGCACCGTACGCACCAGAAAGTGGCAACTGAGTCTCGTCATCATCTGATGCGTACTGAGGTGTGCTGACCATAGGCACTGGCCCACTCGCCTCTTCAGATTCAGAGGGACAAAGAAGTTGCGCATCACTGCATACTCCCTCTTCTTCACATTCAGGAATGCTGCTTGGCTGGCCCCCTCTTTCCAAGCCAACAGATTCCGAGAACAGAAGTAGAGACTGTGATGGCTCCTGTCCATGTCTCTCTGACTGCCTGGGCACTTTGGCAGGTGGTGAAGAGACAGATGGTTGCTCTTCGGTGCTCTGACCCTGAGAGGATGCGGAAGTAATTGAAGTCGATGCGTTAGCTGCCATCCATCCGACAACGGCTTCAATTTGTTCCTCCAGCAGCAGTGGGGTACGTTGAGGTCCTACAAAGCTGCGCATAAAGGACTGTTGCCTGCTAAAACTGGGGGATGCTGATCCACTGGTGCCCGCAGCAGGCCCAGAATCCCCACGTCCTCTACCTGTAGAATCCCCACGTCCTCTCCCTGCAGAATCCCCACGTCCTCTCCCTGCTGAAACTCCACGCCCACGCCCACGCCCACGCGCCTTACTCCCTGCCTTCTTCATCTTGCAAGACTGCTTAAGATAGGCAAAAAAGTACAAAGGGGGGCCTTAGTGTGCTTATTCCTGAACAGCTGGTTACAGGTACAAGAAACACTAATTTTATGAAGTGTGTGTGTGTGTGGACTAGACTTTAATAGGAGCTGATGTGGCCTACACAAGTTCAAAATGTAGTGTTTGGTGAACTTTTTTTGTGGTTTCTTTGTTGGAAACAAACTCAAAGTATGTGAACAAAGAATTGAAACTGATAGTATCACCAACTTTTTGGAGCTATTACAATGCAGGCAGGTAACCTACAATGCAAAAGATGAGGCTCCAAAAAAATTGGGTAATACTAATCTGGCTGCGCCGGCAGGGCACAAGCCAGAAAAAAAGGCTCCTCTATCTACTCCTATATAGTGTTTGCAACCAACCAATGTTGATGGATACGGATGGATGCACACTAATAGGAGAAGAAAAAATGAGCTGCACTCAAAGACAAATATGTGTGAGGCAGTGACGCACGTTGAGCGTCCTACAACCAGACGTAGCTGCAGGACACTCTACTCAGCGTGAGCTGCACTCACACACAGTCAGAGGCCTCTCAGACAGCCGTCAACAGTGCAGCTAAGTGGGCACTGGCACTGACAGGCTGCAGAAAGGCTCCGCTGTGTACTCCTTTATAGTGTTTGCAACCACCGTAGATGGAGACGGATGGATGCACACTAATAGAAGAAAAAATGAGCTGCACTCAAATAAAAATATGTGTGAGGCACTGACGCACGCTGAGCGTCCTACAGCCAGACGTAGCTGCAGGACACACTACTCAGCGTGAGCTGCACTCACACACAGTCAGAGACCTCTCAGACAGCCGTGAACAGTGCAGCAAAGTGGACACTAGCACTGAAAGGCTGCAGAAAGGCTCCGCTGTCTACTACTAGTGTTTGCAACCAACGTATATGGATACGGATGGAAGCACACTAGATTGAAATTATGTAAAAAATGCAGCTCAAAAAATAAAAGATGTATGAGGCAGCAGTGATCACACTGGGTGGCCTACAGCCTGACGTGGCTGCAGGACCCACTCCACAGCGTGAGCTGCACTCACACAGCCCTTGCAGACAGCTGTGAACACTGCTGCTAGGGCAAAGAAGGCTACAGTGGTGGTTTATGTAGCCTGGGTAAAGCACTAGATGTTTGGTGGAATCGCTATTTCTAACTGTCCCTCACAGTCTTCTACAGCAGCCTGTCCCTAACTGAATTCACAGCAGAGTGACCAGAAATGGCGGCTGCGGTGGCTTTTATAGTGCATCATGACATCATTTCGGCAGCCAATCACAGCCATGCCAATAGTTAACATGCCTACATGCCTAACAGGATGTGCCCACACTTCGGAGGATTCCCATTGGCTTAATCAAAGCAAGCAGGCTCATAGCATGATGGGAACTTCCTATTCCGATTCCGATTCCGGAATCCGATATGACAAAAGTATCGGAACTAAGTATCGGAATTCCGATACCGCTAATATCGGCCGATACCCGATACTTGCGGTATCGGAATGCTCAACACTACTAACGAGTCAAACAATGACTTCCAGATATGACATTTAAGGAAGTTTTAAAGGCTCCTTGTGACATGGAGCCTGAAATGCTGTATGTCAGTGTGAAAGTGACACTTGTAATGCACTGCAATACTCACCTAAATGTTCTACCATTGCCTACAGTGTCTCCAGACTTGTCTCCTATCAAGCACATCTGGGATGTTATTGGTCGGCAAGTGCACAGGCAGCTGCCAGGGGCAGATCTTGATGATTTATCAAAGTGCATTCAGGGGCAGAACTTTCCTCAGACAAACATTAATAAGCTCACTGATAGCAGCCAAGGCTGTAAGTGTGGAGATTTCTGAGTTTGGTACTGATACTCCATAATGAATCAATTGAAATTTTGTTTCCATCTTTTATGTCATTTGCATATCATTAACATGTCTATCCATCCTGTGATTTACATAATTCCACCACTTTTTCTTCTTGGTGTTTTAATTTCAGCGTTGAGGAGTTTTTTCCAATATAAACGTTGCCATAGATAACTATTCCCTAGACAGAGATAGAAAGTGTGTTCTTTCTGCCTCTTATGTGGCAGGTATATTTGGTAATATTATAGAAAAGCATGGCAGGCTGTCCTTTCCTATATAAAGGGCCACTGCAAAGAAATAAATACAGTATGTTTCTTTACAATGGTTCCTTATATTGTATGGATACTGCAGCATCTATCTACAGTGGCAACTAGTGGGCAGTACATCCTGAGTGTATGCACCTGACAGTGGGCGCAAAAGAAGCCTGGACTAGAGATTAGTGACTTTGCCTTTTTTAGGGTCGAGTCGAGTTTCATGAAACCCGACTTTCGCAAAAGTCGGGTCGAACGAAATCGGCCGACTATAGGGAAAAGTCGGAGGCCGACTGAAACACGAAACCCAATGCAAGTCAATGGGGAAGCAAAGTCGGCAGGGAGTGGAGGACAGTAAACACACCTACAGTGTTTCAATGCCAAAAACATCAATTCTTATTACTGAAGCTTGTCAACCTTAATTTACTTCATAATAATAGTTACGCATTGAAAACTGGGAGTTATTTGGCTAAAGTTGTGGGGGGGTAGGGCTGGCTCCAGGTTTTCGTGTGCCCGGGGCCAAAGAGTGTCAGTGCGCCCCTTTAACACATACCACAACTCATGATGCTCCGATACGGCACAGAAATATAGGTATAGTACAATGACAAATGCTTCACTGCTTACATGGCATGACTGATCTATTGTAAATTGTACAATAGCTCAAAAAAGGACAGTATATTACTCCATACAGTATTATGGCCACCACATTGTGCACCATGCAGAATAACGAGTCCCATATATTTCTCCATACAGAATAATTGGTCATGGTCACATATAATGTTCCATAAAGTATATGATGATCTCCACATAATGCTACAGTATATGATGGTCCCCATGGACGATGCTCCAGTGTATTATGGGCCCAAATAATGCTCCATATATAATGGGCTCCATTTCTAATGGTCCAGTGCATAATGGGCCCTGTAAATGCTGCTCCAGTGTCTGATGTCCCCCATTTGGAATGCTCCAGTATATGTTGGTCTCCATGGACGATGCTTCAGTGTTTTATGGGCCCAAATAATGCTCCATATATAATAGGCCCCATTTCTAATGCTCCAGTGTATAATGGGCACCATAAATGCTGCTCCAGTGTCTGATGTCCCCCATTTGGAATGCTCCAGTATATGATGGGCCTCATGGATGATGCTCCAGTGTATGATGGGCCCTAATAATGCTCCGTATATAATGGGCTCCATTTCTAATGTTCCAGTGTATAATGGGCCCCGTAAATGCTGCTCCAGTGTCTGATGTTCCCCATTTGGAATGCTCCAGTATATGATGGGCCTCATGGATGATGCTCCAGTGTATGATGGGCCCTAATAATGCTCCATATATAATAGGCTCCATTTCTAATGCTCCAGTGTATAATGGGCACCATAAATGCTGCTCCATTGTCTGATGTTCCCCATTTGGAATGCTCCAGTATATGATGGGCCTCATGGATGATGCTCCAGTGTCTTATGGGCCCTAATAATGCTCCATATATAATGGGCTCCATTTCTAATTCTCCAGTGTATAATGTGCCCCATAGATGCTGCTCCAGTGTCTGATCTGCCCCATTTAGAATGATCCAGTATATGATGGGCCCCATGGATGATGCTCCAGTGTATGATTGTCCCTGATAATGCTCGATATATAATGGGCTCCATTTCTAATACTCCAGTGTATAATGGGCCCCGTAAATGCTGCTCCAGTGTCTGATGTCCCCCATTTGGAATGCTCCAGTATATGATGGGTCCCATTTTTAATGATCCCAGGCATGGTATGTGAAAAGAGCACCATGGAGTAATCTGAAGTGTGTGCTGCCACATCCTTCACTTTTGGTGTGGGTAAAGGACACAAGGAAATGGGTTGCTCCTAACCAGAAGTCTGCACTGACAACTCAGTGCTTGCATTTTTTTAAACTTCAGAAGAGGAGGCGATAGAGCTGGAGGCTGTTACATCAATGTAAGCCAAAAACAGTTCCTGATGCTCCTGCTTTAAAAGCAGTCTACCTACTCCCAGAAAAGGGAGTCTTACAGACCTTCCAGAGCTAGACCTTGATGCAGGCTCAACACCTCCTGCCTTAGCTGCTATTGTGTTTTTGGCACTACCAGCAGATGCACCACCACCAACACCATCAGTACCAGGTGGCCCCTCACGTCCATGTCCGCATCTCCGTATATATTTCATGAGTCATACACAGATGCTCACAGGCTCAGTATGGATTAGACAATAAAATAAAAAGTTGACAAAGAGTACAGTATCACCAGATACAAGGTATATATAGTATAGTGTAAACATTCTGAATCTCCGTATATATTACAGGAGGCAGACACAGACGATCTCAGGCCCAGTATGGATTACACAAGAATAAGAAAATGGGTAATGTAACCAAAGTGTACTGCTGTATACAATGTTGGGGTAATCTTAAATCTCCAAATTTATTTCCGGAGTAACAGACAGACGTTCACAGGCTCATTATGGATTACACCAGAATATAAATAGCAAAAAAGGTTACTGTATCAGAAGCGTACAGCTGTATACAGTGTTGGCCAAATTTGAAATCTCGGTATATATTTTCGGAGTCACCCTCAGATGCTCACTCAGTCTGGGTTTGACCATAATAAAAAATGTTGTAAAAATGTACTGGACAACAAGATAGCAGGTATCTATATTATAGGGTACAATTGAAATCTCCGTATACATAGTCCCGCAGTCACTCTCAGACGCTTACTCAATATGGATTTGACCGTAATACTAAATATCGAACAAAGGTACTGTTTTAACAAAATACAAGCTGTATCGAGTATAGGGTAAAAATTGGTATCTCCGATTCACCGTGTATATAGAAGGCATAAACCACACATGTTCACTCACTATGGATGATACCGTAATAAAAAAATTTTGAACAAAGGTACTGTAACAGCACATACCAGGTGTATCCAGTCTAGGGGTAATTGTAAATTTTCATCTATACTTCCAGAGTCAGACACAGACACTCACAGGCTCAGTATGTATTACACCAGAATTTAAAAAGTAGAAAAAGGGAAAGGTATTCGAAGCATACACCAGTATATAGTGTTGTGGTACTTTTAATCTTCGTATATATTTAAATCTCAGTAAGCCAGTCCAGACTCTCCGCTACTGGAAACTACATGGATAACAAGTACAGACGGAAAGTTGAGTGTTAGCAGAAATTTGGGAAATACTCATCGTGGGAAAACCTCTCGGTAGATGTTGCAGGGGCGATGCAGACCCTCAATTACTGTGTCTGTGGAGACAGCGAAAACGGTTCTTTGTGAAGAAAGGATTGCTTTATCACAGCAGCGTGGATCACATCACGGTTACTCGTCTCTGTCAAATTGTGATCACAGGGAGATATGTAGACATGGTCGTCACTGCCTATCATGATGTGTCTGGTCATTTTGGAGTGCCAAAGACAGAAGCCACAGGCCGTAGGCGATTCTATTGGATTGGCATGAGAGGAGACATTGAAAAATGGTGGCAGGAATGTCACACGTCTGTGACTATCACAACTGTAAAAGGTGATCATAAAGCACCACTGCATCCTCTTGTAAGTTGACGTCCATTACAAATGGTAGCCATTGATCATCTGAAGGTAGAGGCCATCAGGACAGGCCATAGCTACAGTACATCTTAACCATCATCGATCAATACACCAAATTTCTAGTGGCTGTCCCTGTGAAGGATTTAACTGCCCAGACTACATAGTGATGGAGCAGGGAGAGGTAAGTATTGCAACTTGCAAGTGCTGTGGCCAGGTGTTGACCCCAGCCCTTGGGGGGGTGGGCAGCCTAGTTAGGGAGGTTTAAAAAATGGCATATGTTGATGTGTAGGCTGGACATTCAGCAGCTGTAGATGGCGGAAGTGGGCAAGTCTGAGGAAGAGGAGGACAAAAGCGAGGCAGTTTTCTGGCAACCTATGTGTCATCAGGGGAAGGTGGGACAAAATCCTTTGAAACAAATGCATGGTTCATTTTAATGAAGGTTAGATCATCAACATTTTGGGTCGACAGACAGGTCCTTTTTTCTGTCAGGATTGATCCAGCAGCACTGAAGACTCTTTCAGATAATACACTAGCAGCAGGGCAAGCGAGCTCCTGTAAAGCATATTGTGCCAATTCAGGCCAGGTGTCCAGTTTAGAGGCCCAATAGTCAAAGGGAAATGACCTGTGAGGGAGAACATCGATATGGGAGGAGAAGTAGTTTGTAACCGTAGTCGACAACTGCTGTCTCCTGTCACTTTTAATTAATGCAGTATTAGCAGTCGTGTGAGCGGTACTTGAGAAATCATTCCACAACATGGTCATAAAACCCCTGTCTCAAACGCCATTTGGGCTGTGTGCACCACGAACACCTCTTCCATTGTGCCCACTACGGCTCGTGGGAGAACCAGCACCGCTGCTGTGTGCTGGGAAAGCCTCAAACAAACGGTTTACCAGAGTTGCTTGTTTGTTAGCTAATATTATCTCTAGGATCTCCTGTGGCATGATGTTGTGTAATTTGCCTGTGTAGTGTGGATTGAGGATTCTGGCCAGCCAGCATTCGTCATCCTTCATCATCTTGGAAATGCGGGGGTCCCTTTTTAGGATCCTCAAGGCATAATCGCACATGTGGGCCTATGTTCCAGGTGTCAATAATGCACTGCTCTGCTGGGTGGAGGAGCACTTTCTGGCAAATCCACATCCCTACAGTCACGCACAAACCCTGTACCTGACCTTGGAATGCCAACATATTCTCTTGCCCCCTGAGGAGCATCCTCCTGCCCAAAATAATCTCCCCCCCTTATCCTCCTCCTCCTCCTCTTCCTCTTCTTCCTACACCTCGTCCAGGGCAGTTCCCTGACCAGACAATGGCTGACTGTCAGCAAGGCTTCCCTCCTCCTCCTCCTCCTGTTCCTCCTCCACTGCAGATGCCATATTCTTAATGTGCATCAAACTTTTCATTAGCAGATGCATAAGTGGGATGCTCATGCTTATGATGGCATTGTCTGCGCTTACCAGCCATGTGCATTCCTTAAAACACTGAATGACTTTACAGAGGTCTTTCAGCTTTGACCACTGCACACCCGACATTTCCATGTCTTCCCTCAAACTGCCTGCCCGTGTATCCTCCCACAAATGCATTACAGCCTGCCTCTGTTTGCACAGCCTCTCAACCATGTGCAGGGTGAAGTTCCACCTTGTTGCAATGTTTATGATTAGGCGGTGCTTGGGGAGGTGGAGCAATCGCTGCAGCTTCTGCATACGACTGGAGTGTACGGGCGAGCGAAGGATGTGCGAGCACAGTCTTCGCACCTTTTGGAGAAGGGATGTTAACTCCGGATAATTATTAAGGATGCACTGCACCACCAGGTTCAAAGTGTGAGCCAGGAAAGGTATGTGTGTGAGTTTAGCAAGGTCTATGGCTGCCACAAAATTACATCCGTTATCACTGACTACCTTGCCTGGCTCAAGATGTAGACTGCCCAGCCATGACTCAGTTTGTCGCTGCAAGTAGTCGGCCAGTACCTCCGCGGTGTGTCTGTTGTCGCCCAAAGACATCATCTTTAAAACAGCATGCTGATGCTTACCACTAGCTGTTCTATAGTGGGACACCTCGTGTGCAACACTGCCAGTTGCAGATGGAGTGCTCGTGTGACTGCGCTCTGTGGACGAGCTTTCGCTTGTGGAGGAGGAGGATCGAAAGCCTACAGCCAACTGTTTTCTATACCGTGGGCTAGGCAGCACTGTTCCACCGCCGCTGTCCCCTGTGGAGCCTGCATCCACAATATTAACCCATTCCCCTGTGATGGACACATAACGGCCCTGGTCATGCCTACTGGACCATGCATCTGTTGTGAGGTGCACCTTTCCACTCACTGATTGCTTGAGTGCATGGACCATGCCGTCTTTCACATGCAGGTGGAGGGCTGGGATGGCTTTTTGAGAAAAGAAGTGCCGACTGGGTAGGTCATAGCATGGGACTGCGTAGGCCACGAGCTCGCGGAAAGCTTCGCTTTCAACCAAACGGTAGGGCATAATCTCTAATGACATTAGTTTGGCAATGTAGGCGTTCAAACACAGTGTACGTGGATGAGAAGATGAGTACTTTCTTGTCCTACTCAGAGTGTCTGGTAGGGTGAGCTGGACTGGAGAGCTGCATATGGGGGAAGTAGCGGTGGACCGGACGGAGTGAGAGGGGGTTGGTGATTTTATTGGTGGTGATGGCCTAGATTCAGTGTTGTGTTGCAAAACCATTGTGAATCCCTGAGTGCTTTGGCCTTGCGACGACACCTCAACATTTAGTGCTGTTGGTGTGATTAACGGTGGCGGTGGTCTTACAGTGGGGAAGCGATGGAGCGTTGCTGGCTACCTTCAGTCGGAGCAGGTGCACATGTGCTTCCTGAGGTCAGTCCATGCTTGCAAGTGCATGTTGATTAAATGTCTAAGCATGTAACTGGTATTCAAATTTCTGAGTTGTTTACCTCGGCTAAAGGTTCTTCCGCACTTCTTACAGGTAACCTTTGCCTCATCAGTAGGATTTTGGACAAAGAAGTGCCACAATGCACTCTTCCTACTATGGTATACCTTTTCTGGCCTTGCATGCTGTGCTAAGTTGACCGTCTAGCCAAGCTGTCCTGCAACTCTTTTAGTTTTTGGTCCACATTTTTGGACAGCTACAGGCCTGCCAGATAACCGCTGCTGCGATGTCAGCGCTTGCTGTGGATCCTTCTCCTTATCTGAACTATTGCCAGCGCCACCCTCCTCCCCCAATGGATGCCAATACGGGTCAAGAACTGGGTCATCCATCACCTCTTCTTCAAAGTCATCTGCACCTTCCTCTTTACCTTCCTCTGTGTCACCGTGTAAGGTGGTATAGTATGCGGGAAGGGGCACCTGAGTTTCAACAGGGTCAGATTCTGGCTCAGGAGACTGCGAGGGCAATGTAGTTCTCTGGGTCAATGTACCAGCAGAATCATCTAGCAGTGGCTGTGCATCAATGCACTCCATGTCAGATTCATCTTGGATTGGGGAATTCTGGATTTGACTGGATAACCCAGGCATGGTATGTAATAAGAGCTCCATAAAGTAATCTGAAGTGTGGGCTGCCGCATCCTTAACTTTTGGTGGGGGTGAAGGACACAAGGAAAGGTGTTTTTCCTGACCAGAACCCTGCACTGACGACTCCGTGCTTGCAGGTTTCGAACGTTCAGAAGAGGAGGCAATAGAGCTGTTGGCTGTTTCGGCAATGTACGCCAAAATCTGTTCCTGATGCTCCGGCTTTAAAAGCGGTTTTCCTCCTCCAAGAAAAGGTAACCTTACAGGCCCTTCTTGAGCCAGACGATGACACAGCCTCAACACCTCCTGCCTTAGCTGCTATTGTGCTTTTGCCAGAACCAGCCGATGGACCACCACCATCCCTGCCCACGTCCGCGACCTCCTCCACCATACTTCCTCATGTTTGGGAAAACTTACCAAAAATACCAGCAGAGAGATGGTACTGTATGAGGAGCGTCCAGCTGTGTAAGGTGCCTAAAAAAATTAAATCTACATATATATTTTGTTAGTCATAGACTCTCTCCCAGTATTTACTTGACTATAATCCAACAAGCAGATATACGGAACTGTATCAGAAGTGTACAGCTGTATACGTTTTTTGTGTAACTAACAATCTCCGTATATGTATTTACGGAATGTCACACACACGCTGACTCTGTATAGATGTGACTGTAATGCGAACAGCAGATATACAATACTGTTTGAGAATCGGACAGCTCTATACGGTGTCTCTATGGAAAATTGTAAATCTCCATCTATTTTTATACAGAGTGACACACCCTGTCTCTGTATAGTTTTGACCGTTATCAAACAGCAGATATACGAAACTGTTTGAAAAGCGGACAGCTCTATATGGTGTAGGTATGGAAAAATGGAAAATCTCCTCGGTTTGTTTTCCAGAGTCACACACAGATAGCTTGTATTTGTCCGTGATACCAGCTGGTACACGATTGTGTGTGAGGAGAGTACACCTATATACGGTGTCTGTATGGAAAATTTTAAATCTCCGTCTATTTTTATACGGAGTGACACACCCTGTCTCTGTATGGTTTTGACTGTAATCAAACAGCAGATATACAAAACTGTTTGAAAAGCGGACAGTGCTATACAGTGTAGGTCTGGAAAAATGGAAAAGCTCCTCGGTTTGTTTTTCTAGAGTCACACACAGAGAGCTTGTATTTATCCGTGATATCAGCTGGTACATGGTAGTGTGTGAGGAGCGTACACCGTTATATGGTGTGTGAAAAAATGAACACTCGGTAACTGACCAGAGCAAAATAATAAAAGTTGGAGTGCTTTGAAAAAAGCAGTTTGAACAGCAGTGTGCACACAGCAATGCTGCTATCAGGTAGCTTTAAAAGGCAGCCTAATCACCACCAGCGCTGCTGCACACAACAAAAATCCTCCCCTTTCACTGCACACTAACTGTACAGTGAAAAGCGCTATCAGCAGAAGCTATTTTTTTTTCTTCTTCCCTGCCTAATGCTCTCCCTATTCAGAATCAGCAGCAGCACCTCTCCCTATTCTAAGATCGGCAGAAGTAAGATGGCGGTCGGCGGTCACGGCCTTTTATAGCCACTGTGACGCCACACAAATCCAACCAATCACTTCAATGCCCTTCTCTAAGATGGTGGTGGCCGCTGCCCATGTCATCGCGCTGCCCACTATGTGCGTCCTCCATCATTGGCTGAGAAAAAGCGCTGGAAGCATTATTTGAAACGTGAATTTGGAGCGAGGGTCGGTGACCTCATGGCCGACCTCACGCTATGGTCGGGTTTTGATCAGCGAAACCTGACTTTAGCTATAGTCGGCGACTTTTGAATTTGACCGACCCGTTTCGCTCTACGCTAGCCTGGACCAAACCTTAAAATGTTATTTATACCATGCAGCAAACCCTGTAAAAATAGAAATATAAAACAGTTCCAGAATTGCAGTTTTAAGTTAATCTGTTTGGCAAATACAATGTGGCTTCCGCAATCTATTCCTGTCAAATTTGTGCTCCAAAAGTCAAATTAATCGCTGTCACACATGTGGATCATGAACTCACTGTGCCATTGAGGCTTCTTTAGGAGGGACATTGGTGTTTGTTTGCTAATGCTCCTGAGGGTGGAGATATACTTGACCTGCAGGTAGTGGCCAGGTACCACTTCTAGGCAGCCCCTAATACTGCAGCTGCTGACCATAAGTGTCAGAATAGCAGACCTGGACATAAGCTCGGAGTCACTGTTCAGACAGGATTCAGACACTGTTCAGACAAAATGGGTTCTGGATCACCAGGACAGGATTCGGATACTGTAACAGTCTCTGACAGTACGGACTCGAATGAAAAGGGCAAACACTGGTGCTGGTTCAAGTACCGTCGGAACGATTTCAAGTTCAGGTAAGGTGGGTGGGGCTACAGGGTTCAAGTACCATTAGTGCAGCTTCCAGCACAGATACTGCCTGAGCATGGTCAGAATTCAGATGCCACAGGTAGGGTGTTAAGCGCTGGTATCGCAGGAAAAGGTGTCATGGTTAAGGTAGCTCAGGTATGGCTTCAGGCTCAGGTACTGCAGGAGCAGTGTCAGGCTCAGGTACTGCAGGAGTGGTGTCAGGATTCATGTACCACAGGTGTGGCTTCAGGCACAGGTACTGCTGGAGCGGAGTCAGGCTCAGGTACCGCAGGAGCTGCAACAGAGTTCACATACTGCTGTTGTGGCTTCAGGCACAGGTGTCAGGCTTCACATACCACAGGTACGGCTTCAGGCACATGTGCTGTAGGGGCTGATGTCAAGATTTAGGTACACCCAGAGAGGTGTCATGGTTCAGGTACTGCAGGGAGTGGTGTAAGGGTTCAGGTACTGCAAGAGCAGGGTTTAAATATCGCAAGTCGTGGTGTCACGACTCAGGTATCGCCAGAGCAGTATCAGGATTCAGGTACCGCAAGGAGTGGCGTTAAGGCACGGGTACCACCGATATGGCTTTAGGGTACAGGGCTAAACAGCTTGGGTTATACTAAACAAAGAGACCTGGCAACTCCCTAGTTGCACAAAACTACAGAATGAAAAATATTGCTCAGGCACCTTCCTACTGGGATGCGTGCCTTACAAACGTATTGCCTCCCAGCTATTGGCTGGCCTCATTTCCAAAGTGGGAGACCTGTGAGGCGTGCACAAAACCACGGAAGCAAACAATGATACTGCTGCATGCCGGGGCGGTGACTAAGTTGATGTTTCTGCAGGGAGGAGGAGAGGGAAAACACAGGGACGCCAGCTAGCATTATAATCTCCTTGTCATGTGTCAAAACAGCAGTTTTTTTTACCACATCTCAAGGTATTGCCATGTTTGGGACAAGTAATGGGGTCTTTTTTTTTCTGTTACACCTTATGAAAATAATAAAACTTGAGGAAAAACTACATTTTAGAGGGAACAATAACATTTTTCATTTTGACATCTCACTGTTTCACAAAGCCGTGAAACAGCCATGTGTTCAAAATGTTCATTATACCTCTAATGAACTCCTTGAAGAGTGCAGTTTTAAGAATGGGGTCACTTACAGGGTAATTTCTTCTGTCTTGACACCTCAGAGTTTCTGCAAATATGACCCAGCGTCCACAATCTATTCCAGCCAAATGTGCATCTTAAAAGTCAAATAAAATTCATAGTAGTTCTGAACATATTTGAGGTGTTGTTGAGGTAAGAAGAAATTGTGTAACAAAGTGTATGGTCTATTTTCTCTGATTACTCTTGTGAAAATAAAAAATATGGGGCTAAGTTAACATTTTAGTGGAAAAAAATGATCTTTCATTTTTACATTTCACTTCAGCCTAATTCCTGTGAAGAATATGAAGAGTCACCAAAATTCCTGAATGTGGTTTTAAATACTCTCAGGTGTCCAGTTTAAAAAATGCTGTCTATTTTGGAGTTTTCTGACATGTAGGCCCTTTAACATCACTTTAAAAGTGAAGTGTTTCCAAAAAATAGGGTTTGTAAATTTCCATGAAAATTTGAAAAATTGCTGCTAAACTTTTAAGTCTTCTAATATCTTAAAGAACATAAAAGGACATTGCAAAATGAGTCCATTGTAAAGTAGACAATGATAAAGATTAGGGATGAGCGAGCATAATCGTGGTTATTCGGTACTCGGCGAGTAATTCGGTACTCGCAGTACTCGGAACATAGCGAGTATTTCACTACTCGCCTCGCACTACTCGGATCTCCCGCCCAGCAGTTGCCAATCACAGTAATGCCGCAGACTTCTTGGTTGTGGGCGGCATTACTATGAATGGCTGGCTACCCAGCGTCATCATAGGCTATGAGCCATCATAGCCTGGCTCTAAGTCCTGCCTCCGCCTTTTTCTGCATATTGCATGCAGAATACAGCAAGTGTAGGGAGAGTGTGAGCAACTGCTAGGGAGAGTTGTGTTTTTTGTGCAAATCATCCAGAAATCCTCTGTAAAACCCAAAAGCTCTTTTCAGAGCTGAAAGTATAAGGTCAGGGACTGAGTAGTGACAGTTTTCCCAGCTATTTTTGGGGTCACATTTACCCGTGCAGGGCAGTTTTTTTGTACTATTTTAAGGGGGTGGCAGTGCTATGGACAGTAGAGACAAGATGCCCCTTTAAAAGACAGCACCCACTTGGTTAGAGCAGTGGGACATTCTGTGCTTCCCTGCTGTAAAGGCTGTTTGGTTTCATCTGCCAGACTTCAGAGGGGAGGGGCTGCTTTTCTGTGTGTAGGAGAGACCTGAGATTTCTGCAGGAAGCAGGCGTTCCTCCTGAGCTGTGAGGAAAAGAACGTTTAGTCTGCGACTGTGACTTTGTAAACTATTCTGAGGATTAAAAGGTGGCTTTCCTGACTTGCCGTGAGAAGCCACGAAGAAAGGACAAGAAAGGAACCCAGAGGAGGAATCCACCATTTCTAGGAGCATCACTGAACTTGCACACAAGGAAAACAGAGCTTCCAGGAAGAAGTGCGCACCATCTTGCAAAGCTTCAGGGCCCCCAAGAATGGACTGAGATACCAACTACTGTGAGTGTTATCCCCGTGTGCGCACATGTTTAGGGCTTAGGATAGGCTGCAATAGACAGAACACGGCAGCTGTGCGGCCGAAGTAGCAGCGGCCAGTCAGGCTATAGTTAGAGTACCAGCATACTGTACTTTATTGTATTGTTTGGCCTTTTGAAAGAATACACTGATCTGTAATAGCTAGAGAATATCACGTTTGTAAATTGTTTTATGTCCTTGCATACCCCTGTTTACACTTTCCTACCACTGCATTCCTTGCCCGTAAATAAATTAACCCTTTGTTGCTTGCACCTCAACTTGTGTACCGAAGTCTCCCTGCATTGTAGTGGTCCCCCAGCGATCGCTTCACTGTTGGGGTGCTACTGCTGTTTTCACAGCGAATAGGACGCACGCACAGTACTGCACAACTAAGGCTGGTTTCACATTTGCGTTAAAACAACGCTGCGCCCTGCGTCGTTAAGCCCCGCCCCGAGCCGGCTCCCTGCCCGCCCCATCCGGGATCACCGCCTACTTTCGCATTTGCACGCATGCGATCGGCGCACCCTATCTTTAGCATAGGGTGCGCAGATCATGCGCTGCCAGTGTGAAAGTAGCGTGCTGCGCACTTTTGACGGTGCGCCGTGCGCGCCGAAATGCAACATGCTGCATTTCGGCACGCACGGCGCACCGTCAAAAGTGCGCAGCACGCTACTTTCACACTGGCAGCGCATGATCTGCGCACCCTATGCTAAAGATAGGGTGCGCCGATCGCATGCGTGCAAATGCGAAAGTAGGCGGTGATCCCGGATGGGGCGGGCAGGGAGCCGGCTCGGGGCGGGGCTTAACGACGCAGGGCGCAGCGTTGTTTTAACGCAAATGTGAAACCAGCCTAACACGCAGCCAGCACCGCTGTCTTGTGTGGTGACTGGGGTGCGTAATCTCGCCTTAAACCTCAGGGAAATTTTTTTGTGCTGTTGCGGTTCTGTGTTCACAGCGAATAGGATGCATGCACGGTACTGCACAACTGACACGCAGCCAGCACTGCTGACTTCTGTCGTGACTGGGGTGCGTATTCTCGCCTTAAACCTCAGGGCAATTTTTTTGTGCTGTTGCGGTGCTGTGTTCACAGCGAATAGAATGCACGCACGGTACTGCACAGCTGACACGCAGTCAGCACCGCTGTCTTGTGTGGTGACTGGGGTGCGTAATCTTGCATTAAACCTCAGGGCAATTTTTTAGTGGCAGCACCGTTGTCTTGTGTGGTTACTGGCGTGCTTAATCTCACCTTAATCCTCAGGGCAATTTTTTTCTGCTGCTTCGGAGCTGTTTGTAAAACCCAAAGCAGTACTAGGCTGTAGTGCTACCTTCCACAAAGCACTAACTTCTCCTTGTTCCCCAATATCTGCATCTGAACATCTGCAACTATGGCAGAAATATTCAAACTTCCTAAAAAGGCTGTTGTGAAAGGACAGGGATGTGGATGTGGGGTCGTTGGTGCCCAACAAGGCAAAGAGTCTGGGAGACCAAAGAAGGTTGATGCATCTAGGTTCCTGACGAAATTTCCCGGTCTGGAACATAAACGGGTCTGGAAGCCAGAAGAACAAGAGCAGATACTGTCTTGGATGGCTGATAAAGCCTCAGCAAAATGTTCTAGCAGCACCCAATCGTCCATGACAAAACAGTCTACTGTCCATACAGATAACGCTGGGTCATCCTATTCTCAACCTGTTCCTAGTTCATCACCCGGTCAGGAGTCACAGGAAACATTTGACCCCAACCTTGGTCACTCCGAGGTTCTGTTGATCCATTTCCTTGCATTGCCTCTGGCCTCTCACCGCACGACATTGAAGAGGAACATGAGGGGGTATCGTCTGTTGATGATAGCCAAATATTTGATATATATCAAATACTGGGCACACGCATGAGATTCTGATGTGAGAAAGAAATTTTAATACATACAGTAGCCACTAGTTACAAACGTTTCGGTCGTGATAGACCTTCATCAGTGTACTACGGAGGAAAACAAAATAAAATAAAATAAAAAATAAAAATAGTGCAGAAAATACATAACGAAAGTATATACAAAATACATGCGAATAGCATAGGTCAGTAATATGGCAGCTGATAAATAATTGTAGAGACAATCCAAATTGCATAACTATGCATCTGATCTGATAATGAGATGCCGACATACCTAGGGTAAGTTTGAATGGTCATGTGATAATCTCACATATGATGTTGCTGAGAAGATAATAGTCTGTGGTAGAAAGAGGGCATAAATATCAGGACCGTTTGTGGGATACTATAAAGGTAAGTATATAAAAGGTGGAACGAACCTTAATATAGAATTTGATGGGAGTGTTGGTGGTCTGTGACCGCAATAATAGCCAAAAGCTGTAAAGGAAGGTATAAGTAAGCAAATGAGGGCCAGTGTTATGTGAGAGTGAACGCTAGTGGCGTGCACTTACCAATGCAGCTGTGCTGCTATGTGTCCTGTGACGCGGTTTCCGCCGCCTGTCAGGGAGGTGTAAAGAGGAGCGCAATGTGTCTATTTATAGTTACTGAGTGCGCGCGCAGCGTGCACGAAAACCGGAAGTGGACGGCTATGAGTGACATCTGAAGGGCGGAAGTGCCCTTAGCGTGCGTTCCAGAGCCAGGAAAGTGGGCTGGCATGCGTTCCATGGTGCGTTGTACAGAGCGTGGCATAATATGATAATCGATAGTGGAGAGGCGGAGACTCTGAGACTAGAGCTGGACAAGGATGGGCAATATAGTGAAAGATCATGTTTCATAATATTCAGTACTGCAGAAAAGGATTTCCAGCATGTCAAGGAGCGCTTCCGGCTGATTCATTAATTACTCCGAATATTTAAAGGAATATGGGATGATTTAGCGAATCCTGCTTTGAGCAGGGGGTTGGACCAGAAGGCCCAGGAGGTCCCTTCCAACTCTACGATTCTATGATTCTATGATTCTATGATCCACAGGAAGAAACTAAGTATTATCTGACAGAATTGCAGGGTTTCAATACTTTTGGCCACAACTGTATCTCTGATGAGTCAAAACTATTTTTCCAACCCGTAGATAATTTCATTTTATTAGTTTCATCACTAGGGACAATCAGATTAACTAGTATCTGTCGGGACTAGAACTCATGCATTCATGTAAAGATAAAGATAAAAAGATATAGGTAATATGAATGCATGAGTTCTAATGCTAAACGATAAATAACCTTATTAATTTTAAACATGGAAGAAGTATATATATATAATGAGAAGAGAATGGAGAAAAGAAAGGAAAAAAGGGAAGGAAAGGGAAGGAAGAGGGAAAGAGGGAAAAAGGGAAAAAAAAAAAAACACATAGAAAAAGTTTTGTTTTTTTTATTAGATTCCAAATAATATAGATTCCACCTACAGCTAGCCTCCCAACAGTTTGGAAAGGTGTGCACATGTTTTTAATCGATGATAATTGATTGAAGGGTGGAACCTTTTTTTTTTTTTCCCCTATATAAATGTGTCTTTTAAAGATATATATGATTTTACCTGATGAAGGCTAATTTTATGTATAGCCAAAACGCGTTGTGTTTTTATGTCTAATAATAAACTGGATATTCCTTTAAATATTCGGAGTAATTAATGAATCAGCCGAAAGCGCTCCTTGACAAACTGGAAATCCTTTTCTGCATTCTCTGACGAATCTCCTACAAGGTAGTTCGTTCCACCTGTTTTGAGCTGCAGGCCAGCAGATCCAGACGATTACTCCAGTACCCAAACACAGGGTTATACGCTGAGCAACAAGACACCAAAAAGGTGAGACGAATTTTTTATTTCTATCTGACATTATTAAAACTCTGCACTTAGATCTGCACCCCTCTTCTTTTTCTGGATATTCCTTGAAATACTCGGAGTAATTAATGAGTCAGCCGGAAGCGCTCCTTGACAAACTGGAAATCTTTCTCTGCTTAATATTCAATACTGGCGGTTCTGTGGGAAAAGGAAAACAGAGTCAGAGCATGGTATACACACAAAGTATATAAATAGTATATAGGCAAAACATTAGTTAAGCATAATAGCATATCTCAATACATTTTAGGGGCTGGCAATAAGTAATGGCAGATGTGAGGTCCACAATTCAGAAGAAGGATTGCAGATCATAGTCTCTGTTGAGACCATTAGGGGTCAGAGTCTTGAGTTCTCGATCCAGAACACTTCCCTGCGTTTAAGCAGTCCTATACGATTTCCCCCACGACGTGGTTGGGAGACATGTTCAAGAACCTGGAAGCATAATTGTGATACGCTATGGCCATTTGACAGAAAATGGTGTGGAATGGGTAGAAGCTTGTTCTTGCACCTGATGGTGGATTTGTGCTTCGAAATTCTGTCCTTAATGCACTGCGTAGTTTCGCCAACATACATCAAGCCACACGGGCATTTAATTAAATACACCACAAAGTTCGAATCACAAGTGAAAAATTGTTTGATATTGTACCTCTTGCCAGTTTGGGGGTGGTGTATGGTATCTCCCCTAATGTCATTGTTGCATTGATTGCAATTTAAACACGGAAAAGTGCCAATCCTAGGGGTACCGAGAAAATGTTGTGTGATGGCTGGTGTACTTGTATCTATGTCTGCTCTGACTAGGGTATCCTGTAAATTTCAGTTTCTCTTAAAACCATAGAGGCTATCCCCCACATACCCTGGTCCCCCCAGATGATACCCATCCGTCTAGGAACAAAAATGCCTGAAACCGCATACCATTCGTCCATCATTACCATCCTTCAGCATACCTTATACACAAAGCAATTTGGAAAAACTGGCATATTCTTCATACTACTCATCCTTCAATTGAGGAGTTCACACAACCCTTTCTACCCTGCTTTAAGAGACCAAGAGGTACAATATCAAACAATTTTTCACTTGTGATACGAACTTTGTGGTGTATTTAATTAAATGCCCGTGTGGCTTGATGTATGTGGGCGAAACTACGCAGTGCATTAAGGACAGAATTTCGAAGCACAAATCCAGCATGAGGTGCAAGAACGAGCTTCTACCCATTCCACACCATTTTCTGTTAAATGGCCATAGCGTATCACAATTATGCTTCCAGGTTCTTGAACATGTCCCCCAAACACGTCGTGGGGGAAATCGTATAGGATTGCTTAAATGCAGGGAAGCGTTTTGGATCCACGAACTCAAGACTCTGACCCCTAATGGTCTCAACAGAGACTATGATCTGCAATCCTTCATCTGAATTGTGGATCTCACATCTGCCATTACTTATTGCCCGCTCCTAAAATGTTTTGAGATGTGCTATTATGCTTAACTAATGTTTTGCCTATATACTATTTATATACTTTGTGTGTATACCCTGCTCTGACTCTGTTTTTCTTTTCCCACAGAACTGCCAGTATTGAATATTATGAAACATGATCTTTCACTATATTGCCCGACCTTGTCCAGCTCTGGTCTCACAGGCTCCGCCTCTCCACTATCGATTATCATATTATGCCACGTTGTGACCGACGCACCATGGAACGCACGCCAGTCAACTTTCCTGGCTCTGGAACGCACGCTAAGGGCACTTCCGCCCTTCAGATATCACTCATAGCCATCCACTTCCGGGTTTCGTGAATGCTGTGCGCGCACTCTGTAGCTATAAATAGGCACATTGCGCTCCTCCTTACACCTCCCTGACAGGCGGCGGAAACCGCGTCACAGGGCACACAGCAGTGCAGCTGCATTGGTAAGTGCACGCCACTAGCGTTCACTCTCACATAACGCTGGCCCTCATTTGCTTACTTATACCTTCCTTTACAGCTTTTGGCTATTATTGCGGTCACAGACCACCAACACTCCCATCAAATTCTATATTAAGGTTCATTCCACCTTTTATATACTTACCTTTATGGTATCCCACAAACGGCCCTGATATTTATGCCCTCTTTCTACCACAGACTATTATCTTCTCAGCGACATCATATGTGAGATTCTCACATGACCATTCAAACTTACTCTAGGTATGTCAGCATCTTATTATCAGATCAAATACATGTTTATGCAATTTGTATTGTCTCTAAAATGATTATTTATCAGCTGCCATATTACTGACCTATGCTTATCGCATGTATTTTGTATATACTTTTCGTTATCTGAATACACTATTGCACTATTTTTATTTTTTATTTTATTTTATTTTGTTTTCCTCCGTAGTACACTGATGAAGGTCTATCATGACCAAAACGTTTGTAACTAGTGGCTACTGTATGTATTAAAATTTCTTTCTCACATCAGAATCTCATGAGTGTGCCCAGAATTTGATATATATCCTAAAAGTTTGGGAACATACTGCTTGGCACCTCCCCCACTGGCTGTGCTAACATTTACCCATATAGGCCAAATATTTGAAACCCCACGGCCAGAAGAAAGCCACTTTCATCCACATGATATACTGGGTGAAGAGGTGGAGGCTGATGGTGATGACAAACAGTTGCCATCTGGCCAGTCGCCAATATCAACACGGAAGGAGGATGACATGGACGGCGAGGTGGTCGATGATGAGACCACCGATCCGACCTGGACCGTTGGCATGCATATCCAGCACAGCAGCACAGAGGATGAAGGTGGATACGTAGCACCAACAAAGGCACCCAGGGCTACTGGTTTGAGCAGAGTGCGAAGTGTGTCAACTGTTGCCAAGAGCAATCTCTCTGTGCCCCAAGTCAAGGCAAGGGTGCGTTCAGCCGCTGTCTGAAAAATTTTTTCTGATAGTCCTTCTGAACCAAATGTTGTCATCTGTAGCATCTGCCATAGGAAGCTGAGCAGAGGCCAGGGCAAAGGCAACCAACGCACCACCAGTATGCGGAAACACATGGCAGCCAAGCACCCTAGTCGGTGGGCTGAACAACAGGGTACCAAATCAGTGTCTGCGACTGCGGGTCAAACCACTGCCATGTCGCCTGTGATACATCCTTTCCAATCTGCTGGGCAGGAAGCAGGTGATTATCATACCTCTTGCTCACAAGCTGCCGTTGCACAGACACAGGCCACAACAAGCTCATCAACTTGTTTGTCCCAGGAAATCGTCCAATTGTCCGTTACCAAGATATATGAAAAGAGGCGTAAATACCAAGCCATGCACCCACAAGCACAAATACTGAACATGCATATTGCCAAATTGCTAGCCGTGGAGATGTTGCCGTTTAGACTTGTGGGGACACAGTCTTTCCGTGATCTTTTGGCTGTGGCTGCCCCACGATACTTGGTTCCCAGCTGGCACTATTTTTCCCGGTGTGCCGTATCCACATTACACCAGCACGTCTTAATCTAAAGTGTGCTCTCACCAACCAAGGTCCATCTTATAACAGACACGTGGACCAGTGCTTGTGACCAGGGACAATACATCTGTCATGGCACATTGGCTCAGGGTGGGACAAAGTCTCAAACTGGACCCTCAACACATATCCTACCCACGCCACGAATAGCGGGCCCAACCTCAATCAGGGTTTCCGCCTCATCATGTACGTCCAGTCTCCTCTCTTCCTCCTCCTCCTCTGCCTCGTCATCCTATGTTGAATTACCCTCCACATCACTCCCAAGTTGGGAGCTGTGCAGCAGCGCATCGGTAAAGCGGCAAAACTCTCTGCTGAACTGATCTGCTTAGGTGAAACACCACACACTGCAGCAGAGCTGTGGCAAGGAATACAACAACAGACCGATCAGTGGCTCTCCCCACTGCAACTCCAACCTGGTCTGGTTGTCTGCAACAATGGGCGTAACCTGGTGGCGGCTTTAAAGCTCGGGAAGCTGGTACACGTGCCATGCATGGCTCACGTGCTGAACCTAGTGGTGCAGAAATTTCTAAAAACATACCCTGACTTGCCATACCTACATGAGAAGGTACACCGTATTTGTGCCTATTTCCGCCACTCCTCAACCGCTGTTGCCAGTCTTGCAGCACTTCATATGCAATTTAATTTGCCAAACCACAGACTCATTTGCAACCTGCCAACACGGTGGAACTCAACATATAATATGTTGGCAAGGGTAATTGAGCAGCAGAGGGCACTTTCTGAATACCAGCTTAAACATGCCCGTCACACTGAGACTCAGCCAAGACACATAACTGTTGAGTGGGTGTGGATCGCTGATATTTTTGAGGTGCTTGATAACTTTGAGTGTTGCACTAAGCATGTGAGCGGTGATCAGGCTATTATCAGCGTAACCATTCCTGTGCTATGTCTACTGAAAAAATCGCTGCAGAATCAAAAAATGGAATCTTTGTGTGCCCAGCAGCTGGGTATGGAGCTAGATTTCACAATGGGTGATCCTACCCAGCCCAGCCAATATCATCAGGTAACATTGGGGGATGAAGATGATGATGAAAATGAGGAGGGAGAGGACTTCTTTTTCAGTGGCACTGAGGGGACACCTCATGCTACAGAGGGGAATCCCAACCCCAGCTTCATGTCTGTCCAGCATGGGTGGGCTGGAGAGGAGGAGGTGGAGGAGGAGAGTCAGTGTGGGGAGAGGATGGGTATTGTTCCTCCTTCAGGGGTCACAGAATATTTGCCTCTTTGCAGCTTGGCACACATGGCACACTTCATATCTGACTGTCTGTGCCAAGACCCTCACATAATCCACTTTTTCAATAGCAACCTTTACTGGTTGGCCACCTTTCTAGACCCACAGTACAAGGACAAATTTCCTTCGCTACTGTTGCAGTCGCCAAAGGGTTTCACAATGGAATCCTTCAAGAAGGCCGTTGTCGATCATTTGATGGCAACAGCACCATCAGACACCACTGCTAGCAGAGATACCAGCTCTGTGCAACAGCATGCATTAATGAGGAGAGATACGCCAAGCAGGTCCAAATGGGGTGGTGATAAAATGTCCACAAACTGGGCCATCTTCAATAAACCGGCTCATCACCAAGGACTAGCTGGAACAGTAGCAATGTCAAGGAGGGAGAAGTTGAACAAGATGGTCAATAACTATCTAAGTGACCATACCTGCGTCCTTCCTGACGCTTCTGTACCATATAATTACTGGGTATCCAAGCTGCATAGTTGGCCCGACCTCTCCTTCTATGCCTTGGAGGTGCTGGCCTGCCCTGCTGCTAGTGTGATGTCAGAATGTGTTTTCAGTGCCGCTGGGGCAATCATCACAGATACACGCACACGGTTGACTACAGAGAATGCAGACAGGCTGACTCTGATAACATTTAACAAGGTCTGGATTTCACAACAGTATTTAAGCCCTCCAGATGACAGTATCCCAACCTAAAGTCACCCAAAACTTTATTTTTTTTTAAATTAGTGATGATCACGTCCATCCCTTCCCATACAAGCCCCTTTTCTTCTTCTTACACATGTTTTTATAACCTGCTTCTGACACATGTACCTCATGGTCAATAAGCTAAAAACAATGTTACGTTAATTAATATTTCCCATCGGAGGCACTTGTGATGAGAGTGAGACCCTTCTTCCTTCATCAACCATGGGCTAATTTTTGGAGACACTATGGCTATGCCTGGACACTGGGCACTGCCACCTCTATGCTAGTAGTCCCAGCTTCATCATAATTGTTTGGCCCTTCAGACCTGTCTTGCTTCCTTCATCAACTATGATACAGCCCCTTGGGCTAATTTTTGGAGACACTATGGCTATGCCTGGACACTGGGCACTGCAACCTCTATGCTAGTAGTCCTAGCTTCATCATAATTGTTTTGCCCTTCAGACCTGTCTTGCTTCCTTCATCAACTATGATAAAGCTCCTTAGGCTAATTTTTGGACACATTATAGCTATACCTGGACACTGGGCACTGCAACCTCTATGCTAGTAGTCCTAGCTTCATCATAATTAATTGGCCTTTCAGACCTGTCTTGCTTCCTTCATCAACTATGATACAGCCCCTTGGGCAAATTTTTGGACACACTATGGCTATACCTGGACAATGGGCACTGCAACCTCTATGCTAGTAGTCCTAGCTACGTCATAATTGTTTGGCTCTTCAGACCTGTCTTGCTTCCTTAATCAGCCATGATACAGCACTAGGGCTAATGTTTTGAAGACACTATGTCTATGCCTACGCATTGGGCAGTGGCACAACAAGGAGAGTAGTCCAAGCTTTATAATTGTGAACCCTTGTGATGAAGATAATGATGGGTGGCTTCTTCTTGCGTTAACCATAACACAGCCCCTAGGGCAGATTGCTCTCCTTACACCACTTACACACTTAGCTGTCAGAAGATTGCCTCCATCATCACTCGCTCTTACGGCACTTCTGATATATCACTGGCACTGCGTAAGTGGCGTATGAGTCCCGCTCTGCTGGCAAAAAACCACAGGACTTCAAATAGTGTTTGTACATTCTAGTGAAACTGGTGTAAAACCACTCGTGCAGCCCCTGACCAGGTGCCCCCATGTTATATACATTTGTTTACAGCATACATTTTATTTTTTTTAACATTTACACATTTTTTAGCCTTTTCCTCAGCCCCCAGACCACTTTGTAGGGTCCAGCAGACAATTACTCGCATTTTTCATTGACTGTCATTGGACTCGCTACTCGTACCGAATACTCGAGTATTATAGTATACACGGTACGAGTATAGCGAGTCCGAATACTTCACTACTCGCTCATCCCTAATAAAGATTATTTAAGAACTATTTTGTGCAGTATGACTAGTTTTTAGACGCATGAAATTACAATTTTAAAATGGCTACTGGTAGTTTTCAAAACTTTTAGCAAATTTAGCAGATATTTTCACCTTCAACACAAATTACAATGTGTCACAATCAAACAGTCTTAGAATCATTGGAACATGTAGAAGCATTACAAAGGAGTTACCAATTAAATTGATAAGTTTAAAACAAAGTGATCAAGTCTTGACCACCAAAATTTGATGTAAGAGCAAGGGGTTAATTATGTCTTTGTCAATGTGGGGTATCTGATGTTTCAACTAATAAAAAAGATCACTGATCTCAAGACAAACCTTTGAACCAATTTAGATTTCAAAATATTGTGTAGCGTAAGTTAACTTTTAATTAATTTTTAAAACTTTTAAACCCTTAAAGTTGACCTGTCATTTGCCCTAAATGCCATTTTAGATCCCAAGTAAATGTTGTACTTCCCTTGAATCTGGGGTGATTTTCCTTGTGTCCCTGCTCATTTTTGTTACTGAGATATTGTCCCTTCTTTTCTGTATATACAGTTGTGGCCAAAAGTATTGACACCCCTGCAATTCTGTCAGATAATATTCAGTTTTTTCCTGAAAATGATTGCAATCACAAATTCTTTGGTATTATTATCTTCATTTAATTTGTCTTAAATGAAAAAACACAAAAGAGAATGAAGCAAAAAGCAAAACATTGATCATTTCACACAAAACTCCAAAAATGGGCCAGACAAAAGTATTGGCACCCTCAGCCTAATACTTGGTTGCACAACCTTTAGCCAAAATAACTGCGACCAACCGCTTCCGGTAACCATCAATGAGTTTCTTACAATGATCTGCTGGAATTTTAGACCATTCTTCTTTAGCAAACTGCTCCAGGTCCCTGATATTTGAAGGGTGCCTTCTCCAAACTGCCATTTTTAGATCTCTCCACAGGTGTTCTATGGGATTCAGGTCTGGACTCATTGCTGGCCACCTTATAAGTCTCCATTGCTTCTCTCAAACCATTTTCTAGTGCTTTTTGAAGTGTGTTTTGGGTCATTGTCCTGCTGGAAGACCCATGACCTCTGAGGGAGACCCAGCTTTCTCACACTAGGCCCTACATTATGCTGCAAAATTTGTTGGTAGTCTTCAGACTTCATAATGCCATGCACACGGTCAAGCAGTCCAGTGCCAGAGGCAGCAAAGCAACCCCAAAACATCAGGGAACCTCCGCCATGTTTGACTGTAGGGACCATGTTCTTTTCTTTGAATGCCTCTTTTTTTCTCCTGTAAACTCTATGTTGATGCCTTTGTCCAAAAAGCTCTACTTTTGTAGAGAACATTCTTCCAAAACGTTTTAGGCTTTTTCAGGTAAGTTTTGGCAAACTCTTTTTTATGTCTTGGGCTAAGAAGTGGGGTCTTCCTGGGTCTCCTACCATACAGTCCCTTTTCATTCAGACGCCGACGGATAGTACGGGTTGACACTGTTGTACCCTCGGACTGCAGGGCAGCTTGAACTTGTTTGGATATTAGTCGAGGTTCTTTATCCAACATCCGCACAATCTTGCGTTGAAATCTCTTGTCAATTTTTCTTTTCCGTCCACATCTAGGGAGGTTAGCCACAGTGCCATGGGCTTTAAACTTCTTGATGACACTGCGCACGGTAGACACAGGAACATTCAGGTCTTTGGAGATGGACTTGTAGCCTTGAGATTGCTCATGCTTCCTCACAATTTGGTTTCTCAAGTCCTCAGACAGTTCTTTGGTCTTCTTTCTTTTCTCCATGCTCAATGTGGTACACACAAGGAGACAAGACAGAGGTTGAGTCAACTTTAATCCATGTCAACTGGCTGCAAGTGTTATTTAGTTATTGCCAACACCTGTTAGGTGCCACAGGTAAGTTACAGGTGCTATTGATTACACAAATTAGAGAAGCATCACATGATTTTTCGAACAGTGCCAATACTTTTGTCCACCCTCTTTTTTATGTTTGGTGTGGAATTATATCCAATTTGGCTTTAGGACAATTCTTTTTGTGTTTTTTCATTTAAGACAAATTAAATGAAGATAATAATACCAAAGAATTTGTGTTTGCAATCATTTTCAGTAAGAAACTGAGTATTATCTGACAGAATTGCAGGGGTGTCAATACTTTTGGCCACAACTGTAAATCTGATCATAGGCTTGGTTATCAACTCTTTTCTGCGAGAGACGATTTGAGCACCACTCAAACTTGGCTAGCAAGATCATATTTATTTACAGGGAAGAAAAGGCCATATCTCAAGTCAGAGAGGAGCAGAAAAAAAATAGAAAAATTGCCAAATTCTGGATAACAGCGGCATTTACACCAGGTAAAAAAAATACTGATAACAAGGGACAGGTCCTCTTAAAGTACTGCAGATGTGATTCCGAATCGTCAACCTCCCCACCCATGTTTTAACAAGAACTGACGACCTTACCAGTAGCTACAACAAACCAAAAGTTATTGATGAGTTTAGCTAGACCTTAAGGTGTATAGTAGCAATTTTTATGAGTTGGACGCTAGATAAAGACACTGTTTTAGGCCATAAAAGTGGAGGCATTTTGAGCTATTACAATCATCTTAGGCCTCTTTCACACTTCAGTCTTTTGACGTCAATCAAAATCCGCTATTTTTTGAAAAAAACGGATCCGGGCTTTTTTTGGGCGGAATCCGTTTTTTTTACATAGACTTACATTAGCGGCGGATTGTGACAGATGCTCGTCTGTTGAATCAGTTTTTTGTTTTCAAATAATTTTATTGTTTTTTTAGAAATAAACAGGGTAGGGAAAGGAAGGTAGGAAGGGAGTGGGGAATAAACAACCTTGTACAGGTACGGAAAAAAAAATTTAAAAACTAGAGAACCCACAAATAGTCATAGAATAACATATATCGAATAACAACATAAAAGAAAAAAAAAATCGACAATCCTTATTATGGGGTAACATTCTTGGAAGGAGATACAGCATCCCAGTACTAAAGCGCCCAGGTTTAAACTTCAAAATATAGTGCCTCTTGTTGAGTCTATTTGATATGAAATTTGTTGTTCCAGGTCTTCCATTTTTTTGAGTATTTGTGAATGTGATTGTTGTTAATCGCAAATCTGCGTTCTAAATCGCTTTGTTGGCCTATCTTGTCAAGTATGTCTGAAAACTTGGGAACCTCTGCTTTCTTCCACCATTGTGCTAACGTGGTCTTGGTCACTAAGAGGATGTGTATGATAATGTGTCTTACCGAATCATCAAATTGTTCCATGTCTAATGAAAGAAGTGCTCTTTCGGGTGTAATTGTGAAGTCCTTAGCAATGAGGTTAATGTGCTGTGTGACTTGAAGCCAGAGGTTTTTGATTTTTGAACAACCCCAGAAAATATGGTAGAGGTTCCCTTGGTGTCCACAATCTCTCCAGCACAAGGAAGATAGCTCTGTGTTAAAATGCGATAACCTCGTCGGGGTATAGTACCACCTATTTAACAATTTGAAATAACTCTCATGAAGACCCATTGATATGTTGGAATTGTAAGTGTTTTTGATGGCATCGTTCCAGTTCTCGAGACGGATATCAGCACCAAAATCGGACTCCCATCTCTTCATGTATATGTTTTTGTGGCTCATTAGATCTTTGACAACAGATCTATACAAATTACGCAGACTCCAGAGGTTTTTATTTTTAAGGTTGCACAATAGTGAAGATAGCATTTCATAATTCAAAGTCTTCCCTTTTATGAATTTCCAAATTCTGTCTTTCAACATGGTGTAAAAGACTAGCTCAGATGACGGTAAATTATATTTAACCCTGATCTCACCGAATTTCAGGAACTCCACTCCACTAAAAACATCCCCCACCCTTTTAATTCCAGATTTCCCCCAAACCTCCAGTATCGGGAGATCATCCATCAGTGCCAATGAAGATAGAGGCAACTTTAAGATTTGCTCTGCTTTTTTGATATTTTTAGTCGGCTTAATGAGATCCCTCCAGGCTGAGATTATCGGCCGGAATATAGGATGAGATGAGTTCGCACTGGGCTTTTGCAGAAGGAAGTGAAAGAAAAGCTTTTGCAAGGAACCTCTATCACTAGCATCTCTCTCCAAGCCATACCAAGCTGGATGCGTCATGTTTTCAGTAAACCAGTGCCAGCTCTGTTTGATGAGCGAGGCCTGATAATAAGCGCAGTTCTGCGCCCCCATGTTTTTATTTTTGTACATCAAGTCTGCAGATATTTTTGCTTTTTTACCTTTCCAAATAAATAGTTGGATGAGCTTTTGAGCTCTATCAATGGCTAACTGGTAAAGTCCTAAATATGCATAAAATTTTGGGAAGGATAAAAGTTTTGACTGCCAGAATCTTCCCAAAGATGGAAGTCTCTAGCTGAGCCAAAAAGGATAGATCGCCTGTAATAGTCTTTATAATGCTGTCTAAATTGGCCCTAACTGTGGCTTGGATTGATCCAGCTATTCTAATCCCTAGATAGACAATCTCTTTCTCCTCCCAAATGAACTGGGTTTGGGCCTTTATTTCGTTAATTTCAGATTGTTTCATGTTTAGAGTTATAAATTTTGATTTGTTTGGGTCTATCTTAAAATAAGATGCTCTAGAGAATTTTTCTAGTTCAACTGAAAGGGCTTTAATGGAGTTTGCAGGATCCAGTAGCGTGAGGAATAGATCATCTGCAAATAATCCAATTTTAAAATTTCGTGATGGCAGTTCAAAGCCTTTAATATCATTGTTTATTCTTATTTTTTCGGCTAGGGGCTCTATGGCAAGCACAAATAGAAGGGGGGACAGGGGGCACCCCTGTCTCGTGCCATTGGTAATGTCGAATGGGGCGGAGAGGAAATTGTTTGCATAAATCCTGGCACTGGGACCCGAGTACAAGGCGAAGACTGTTGATAGAAACTTCTTGTCAAAGCCAAATCTAGCGAGAGCTGCTTTTAAGTAAAGCCAGTTTAGCCTATCAAACGCCTTCTCAGCGTCCAGTGCCAGAAAAGCAGTTTGGGTTCTCAGGTTGTTCGCTAAATTTATCAGATTCAACACCCTTCTAGTTCCGTCTGAGGCCTGGCGGCCCTCTGTAAAGCCTATTTGATCATCCGCCAACAGACGTGGAAGGATGTGTTTTAATCGGTTTGCAATGATCTTTGAGTAGATTTTAATATCGCTATTTATGAGCGATATTGGCCTATAGCTCTGTATCCTCTCGGGGTTCCCCCCCTCCTTTGGAATCATGATAATTGTTGCTTCTAACATCTCCTTTGGGAAGGAACCCCGAGAGGACGCCAGATCAAAGACGGAAGCCAGCTGTGGAGCCAGAACTTTTGAAAAGGATTTATAGTAGTCTCCAGAGAAGCCATCCGGCCCTGGTGATTTTTGGGACTGCAGTTTCTTGATAACGTCAACAATTTCTCTCTCTGTAAAGGGGCTATTGACATAACTCAAGTCCAGCTCATCGACTCTTGGTAGATCGATACTCTGTAGAAATGAATCTACAAAATTCGAGTTAACCACCGGTGCTTGGGGGTCATCTTTCAGATTATAGAGATTTTTAAAGAATTCTGCAAACGAGTTGACAATGTCCCTAGGGTGAGTTTTGGGGTCACCCGAAGAAGATACTATCTTATTTATTCTCGAATCAGTTTTTTGACGGATCTGTTTGAATTTTAACGTCCGCTGTCTTGAGTAGACGGACAAAGAAACGTTTTGTTCAGCTGCCGACCCGCTGTTTTAAACTGCACATGCCCGGAAGATCTTTCATGTAAAGCGTTTTAACCCTAAAATCTGTTCTGGAACAGGATAAAATAGTCTCTCTCTCTCCTTTTCCAGACCTCTGTTCCTTTAAATTACATGCACTTAGCGGCTGCAGCGGTTCCGTCCAAAAAACTAATCCGATGCATCCGTTTTTTGCAAAGCGGAAACGGATCCGTTTTTTCACACTTTAAGGGTGTGTGCACGCGCTGCGGATTGCTCTGTGGAATTTTCCGCGTGGATTTGATAAAAACCGCAGGTCAAAAACCTGCGGTTTATCTGCAGTTTAGCCTGCGGCTTTCCCCTGCAGTTTGACACCTGTAATGGAACAGGTGCCAAACCGCTGCGGAATCCGCACAAAGACGTGACATGCTGCGGTTTTGAAACCACAGAAAAACCGCGCGGAAAATTCTGCAGTGTCTGCACTGCGGTTTTCATTTTACATAGGTTATAATGGTACTGTACACCGCAGCACACACCCTGACGGTTTGCAACTGACATCAAACAACTGAAGTGTGAAAGAGGCCTTACCCTAGTTTTGCACCGGTGCAGCCCATCTATGGTCCATGTAAGCAGTGGACACCAAAGGTCTTTATGTCCATAGGACACAAGGTGGGGTGACATAGTGAAATCCCTTGGCTGCCACTATCTTAGGTCCTGTGGAGGTGGACATCACCGGTCACCAGTGATTTTAGACACTAATCCTGGGCGGAAGGGAATGTCAATTACAGAGCAGTGATAAAACATAAAAACTGTCACCAGTTTATAGCCAGTCAGAAATTTTCCACAAACTGGCCAACCCCTTCAAGCTATATTACACAGTATCATTACAGGATGAATGGATGGTGCAATTAAATATTAAGTTAGGCGTTATCTCCATGCAATACTGTACATTACAATATTCATGCCTTGAACTCTTATATTACATTAAAGATGGCATGTGACAGCACTTATTCGATGACATATTGCTCAAATTTATAATTCTGACTGCACTGCCAGTGTACATCAAGTGAAAACTACTGAAGCGCCTTGACATGTACCCTCTGGGATCTGTTTAAAAAGGTACCAGCACTCGAATAAGCAAAGAACTCAGGAAGTGCATTAAATTGGAGCAATGCTTACGTTCTTGTCAACATGAAAAATCCATCATTGTGGAATTCCCTATGGACAGCGAAAACTCATATTAAGTATGTGGCAAAAAGAAAAACCCACAGAGAAAAGGAATAGGGGATGTATTTATCATGTCTGTCTGAACTGTGTATCTAATGTTACACATGTTATACCAATGAGTAAAGTTGGTTCAGCTGATTATGATTATGTATGTGAAATTATTCAAAGAGATTCCATGACAAATATTACATTTCCTGCAAATGCATAGATAATTTGTAAATGTAATGCATAAAAATAATTATGTATTAATTTTTGCTAAAAAAAATAAAAAACTTACAAATAAAAATTATCTATCTATGTATATGACATGCAGTGTAAAGAGACTTATAGGCCATGTCTTTCTCCTCTCAGAAATTAAAGATGCAAATTACCTTCTTAAAGAGCAAAAGGACTAGAACTCTATTGCCCCATAAGTTAGGACAAAAGACAAACCAGACACGTGTTTTAGGGTATTGCCCCTTTTCAGCCTAAAGCATATGATCTTATTTTCCTGTATGAGATGCCTCTGCAACATCTAATAGGTGGCATTAGGCCGGCATCACACGCAACGTAGAAAAATGGTCCCTAAATAGTGATCCGTATGTCATCTATTGTCAGGGTGTGGCCGCGTATTTTTCTCATGTAAGCATCCGTATGTGATCCGTATGCGATCCGTATAACATTTTTTTCTCGCAACCTTGCAAAATGGACATTTAACGGTTTTGAGGCCTGCACATAATTTAAATCTTTATCACCAACCCTATTTATTGCCTCTACATCAGGTGGCAGTCTCCAATCTGCCCATTTTGGTGCTGTGCTTGTGTTGGTGTCTTGGTGGTTGTTAACAAACATGTCAAACATGCTTCAGTTCACCCCAACTGACTGTGTTCTGTTCAACTGGGTTTTGTCCCGCCGCTTTGGCCAGCCATACCCAGTGATTGTGGATCCGAGGAGGAGGAGACGACGAATGTGGGTGCATCCACATTTGAGACAACGCCTCAATAAAGGCCATTTTCACAGGCTTTATGCAGCTCTGAGGACACATCTTGACCAGTCTTTCCTGTATTGTCGGATGACCGTTTCTACCTTTGATGTTTTGTTGGAGACAGTGCGCCCAGGGATCACCTTCCAGCACACCCTGATGCGCAAATGTATCTCTGCGGAGGAGCGGCTTCTCCTTACGTTACGGTATGTATTCCTCAGCTACAGTATGTATGTAGATGATTCGTTTCCAAAATAATTCTCTTACTAAGTCGCACCTTTTTGGCTGAGTGACATTATGAATTGTTCCCAAATATATGCTCTAAGTAAGAAGACTTTGATGTGTTATTACACATTACATTGCCGTGGTACATGTGTATATGTATTGTTCGCCTATCTTCTTACTTACCCACTGTTCTGATGTTCTAAATGTAATGTGTGCATCCTTTAGCATGTAGTAATGTATATATTTTCTCCATTTGTTTAATTGTAGGTTCCTCACAACTGGCCTTTCTTATGCCGCACTCCATCTGGAGTTTTTGATTCGGCGATCGACAATATCTGGCATCGTTCGGGCTACATGTTCAGAAATCTGGTCCTGATTTAATCAACTGGTCATGCCAGAGCCCAAGATGGTTGACTGGTTGAGGATTACCAGGGGATTTGAGTCGCACTGCCAATTCCCCAATTGTATTGGAGCCCTGGATGGGAAGCACAACTCAGGATACCAATTCTATAATTATAAACAATATTTTTCTGCAGTTTTGTTGGCTCTGGTTGACAGTAACTACAGATTTAAAATTGTAGACATTGGGACTTATGGAAGAACTGGAGACTCTCGAGTCTTCAATTCTTCCATTATGGGTCGGCGGCTGCTTCATAACCAGTTGGACCTACCACCACCACGTCAGCTGCCAGGCTCAAATCAAGAAGCTGTGCCTTATGTCCTAGTGGGGGATGAAGCCTTCCAATTGACCAGGCATGTAATGAGGCCATACCCGCGCAGAAACCTTGACCACGGTGCAGGATTTTTAATTTGCGCCTTTCAAGTGCCCAAAGACTGGTGGAGTGCGCCTTCAGCATTCTTTGTGCCAAATGGCGTGTCCTCCAGTCTGCCATTCAGCTGAGTGAAGCCAATGTCAATGAGGTCATTAAAGCTTGTGTGGTCCTCCATAACTTCACTAGACTGCATGATTGCTCCTCATCTGATGTGACTGAAGGTATGGTGGACAATGGGGATAGGCCTAGGCCACATGTGCTCCCTTTACGGCATCCTCTCTCAGGACTCAAAGTACGTGATGTGTTCACCCAGTATTTTGTTTCACCTCAGGGTGCTACTACCTAGCAAGATCAGGCTGTATCTATGTTGTGATGTTCTTATGTGTGTGTATATAAATAGTATTTTTTACTGTCCTATGATTTGTGTGTTCTGTTTATATGGCCTAAAGTTGTCTTACTTTTCAAATGGCTAAAATAATGAAAGAATAGGCCCAAAGTTGCATTTTCAATTTTTTTATAAATACAAAAAATAACTTAGAATGCTGTTTACCATATTTTTGTCATATGGCAGATATTGCCCTGCCCATTGGGGCTTTTCTGTATAGCACATTATATTATTTGGACACTCAAATAGGTAACAAGAAATAAACATTTGCTAACGCAAAAACATAAACAACTTTTTGGTTTTATAACTGCTGGTAGCTTGGCGGAGGTGACGGTGTAGGGTTCGTGGGCCGAGCTGGGGGTGGGGGGTGGTCCCTCTTCTTACTGTGCAGAGATGTAACAGAGACAAGATGGAGGCAGGTTCTGGGTGCAACAGGTCCAAGTTTATTTTCACTCGACGTCCGCATGATGGCCTCAGAAGCACACCGCACTTCCTTCACCTCACGGCCCTCCGTTTCCAGGGCCGCTTCCCACACGCTGTACGTTACACTGGGGACATGTATGCATACACTGTCCCCTCTTCACTCGTCGACGCTCCTGACAGGTCTGTCACTGTGACTGCCTTAGGCCTGTAAACCAACAGCGCTTCTACTGTTTAGTCGTCGTGTCAAATATGGTGTCTTACACCCAGTGCCTCGTCCCTTCTGCGGTTCCTCCTGTCAGGACCACCCCCCTGACGTTCTCTCTCCTCAGTCCCCCTGGTCTGGTTCTCCTCAGAGAGCACAAACTGTCGTAGTCCTCCTGTCACCTGAGGTCCCCCTGGGGACTGGAATCTTCTGGAACCCTCCCTCCGTATTTATGTCTTTCCTGGTTCCCTGTAACTCCGCCCCCATGACCAACGGTTTCCTAGCCCTAAGCTGCTGTCAAGTCCTTTTCCTCACACTCCCCCCTGCCACCTTGTGGTCACCCAGGGTACTGCCTATCACTTTTACTGCCCAGCTGTTATCCATCTGTTATAACTGACAAGTACGTCTGTCCGTCAGGTCACTGTCCCTACACCGGCGGGATGCCTTCATCTGTTAGTTGGGGGTTGGGGTGCCCAGCTTGACCATCACCCTGTTGGGGTGGATGTTCTTGGCCCTGTGGTAATATGTGGCCATGGTCATGTAGCTTCGCGCCAAAGAGACCATAAGAATAATGGCGATTAAACTCCTGTGGCTGATTGTAGCCACATCCATCATACCCCCAATATGACCATGTTGTCCAAACCGGGTCTGTACAAGTGGCCATATTGGGCAGGTTGGTTATAGGCTGCCATTTGGCCCTGTTGTGGCCAAAGTTGGATTGGGGGGGAATGGGTGGAGGTGTAGCTACACATGCAGGTGGAACTTCAGATCCTAATTGAGCATGCACATCTGGTTGTCGGGCAAGGCGGAGATGGTTACGAGGTGAGAGCTGCCACCTCTCAAAATACTCAAATAACTCATATGGGTCATTGGGGTGTGTGCATGCATCAATTAGGGTCTGAATGGATCCTCGCACATGTAGCCTCACCTCACGGGGTAGGGAACAGAGGTCCCGGGCCAGGCTTTGGGAAAATGCCTCTTCACCCTCATCCTGGGCATCCCTGGGCAGGTAATTGAGGACACCTGTGTCTACATGCCTCCAGGTATCAGAGGCAGTGTTGTCTCTTCTCCGTCTCCCATGGTGGCCTATGGCTGCAGGCTGGGGCGACCCCTCAAGATGGCCAGTAGGGCTGCTGCTGTTGCCGGGGTCTTCAACATTGCTGGGTGCTGTTGGCTCTTCTGGTTCTGGACCAGGTCCAGAACCTGATGCTGGTCCTGGTGCTGGTGGAGCTTGGGGGTTGCAAATGCTCGGGTCAGAACATGGGCCAGCCACCTCTTCACCTCCCCCTGGCCGGGTCTATAATGGCCTCAGAATCCGACCCTGTCTCCATCTCTGTGAGGTTGGACTGAGTTCTGTTAGGAAATGTAAAAAAAAAAAAAATGTAGCTCTGACCCTAAACACCATATGTGTCATGTGGAGGGATGTCTGTACTTACGGTCTGAGATCCATAATTGGTGCCAAAAATGACAAGCGGTCAAAATATATGTATTTCTGCTTGGTCCGTGCTGCTGCCCCACTTCTGGCCCTCTGCTGTCTTTCCTGCCAGCACTGGTCGCGGATGCTGCGCCAGCATCTCATCACATCCTCAACTGCAATGTGAAGGGAAAATTGACTTTAACCTTTGGGAAATGTGCCAAGCAATATTCCTAACATTTCACATAGTCATGTAGCCTAGTAGGGGGTGCTTTTTAACAAGCTTTTTCGTTTGCAAACAGGGATACCTACATACACAGTATAGGATTTTAGGGGCTATTTTAAAAAAAAGCTCACTTCTGGCCTTTAAGATGATTGGTAAAAAAGGCAATTACTTACAAATTTGTTGTTGCTCCTCACGTGGCTGTTGGGCAAAGTCTGGAAACATCTGCACACAGATGCGCCTCCATGCCGCCTCTTTTCTGGCCCTGTCAGAATAATGGGCATCCCGTTGGTCCCAAATTTCGGGCCTTTCCTGGACCAAAACAATCAACAGCTCCACATTAATGTGGGTAGACATGCTGCTGTACTCAGTGGAGGCGTACTTCCTGGATGTCTGGAGCGCTTTTTGAGCTAATTTGCATGTCTAAGCTTCCTGATGATGGATTGGCCCATTTCCTGTCACCAGGAGAAGTCTTGTGTATTTCTCGCAAGTCACACGTGTTCCGTGTGTAATGCTTTTTTTTGCACACCCATAGACTTGCATTGTGGTACTACGGTCGCAGTACGCTAACAATCGCAGCATGCTGCAATTGGCTTGGCCCTTAAAAAATATGCGACAAAAATACGGCTGATGGGAGCTACCCCATAGAGAATTATTAGTCCGTGTGCAATGCATTTTTTTAACGCCTCTCACTCGTCCGTATTTCTCTTTAGTGTGACGCCGGCCTTAGAGTTCTAGTTCCCTTTCTTGCTAAAAAGGCAATTTGCATATTTAATTTCTCAGAGGATCATTCCATGGCCAATAAGTCTCTGTTATGACTGCCAAAGCACATTTATACGGGTAATGTACAAATAAGGGAGATAAATACCTGAATCTGACAGGTCCCAGTTTAAGACTAGGAATAGCCATACTCTGACCCTGGTGTTTCCCTGCCTGACAGTGAGGGTTGGCATCCTAAGATAAGGCAATGACGCCCCACTCAACAGTGGCTTACCCTGAATGTCCTTAACAGCTCCTAGGATGGGTAGAGTAGCAGTTCCCTAAGGAGTAAAGGAATCACACACAAAACAACTGCAACCAACACAAACTACAGCAAAGTGAATGAATCCAACAAAGTCTGTCACCAGCAGGAAACACCAGTAGGGGAAGGTATTTAAAGCTGCAGCACTGCAAGGTAATAGGACAGACAAACATAGTAATGTAGCACAACTGTTACCAAAAAACGACCGAAACAAAGATAGCAGATCTAAAACACTCAAAGAAAAAGTGTATCTGTAGTGGCTCAATGGGAAGAGATGCTGACCACAGAATAAAGGGTTCGAATCCAGAAGCATGACAGTCTTCTTACACTGTCATGTCAAGCATGTCACTCTCCACAAGGAAAAACATTGCCCCTTGGACCCCATTCAGAGGCCTCCCACCTAAACTAATCAGATCTCATGCTTTGCACTGAGGAAGGGCAACAGCTTGAAACATGTGTTTGCAAATTGAGATTCTGGTTTGACCTGATGTAGGTATGAATTCTAAAAGTCAACATCCACTTTAAATCCCTTCCCGATATTCTCAGTATATGTGCGGCACTCTTAGAGGTGTGTTCCCGGAAACCGTCGTACATATACTTGATGACAATCACACAAGCTCATGCTGAGTGCTCCCACGATCAAATGCGGGTGTCTGTATGAGAGCTGACACCCTGCAGCAAATCTCACAATCGCAGGTGTTTAACCCCTCTGATGTCACTGTCAATGGGTATCGCAGAGGGAGCGAGCGCTCTATCTTCTCCCAAAGGCACAATGCAATTGTGATCATGTTGTGCCGATGATCTGCATGATGACCCCGGACAAAAATAGTGGCCACAGGGTCACGATGCGCCTCCTCCCTGTGTGCAAAAGCATTGCAGAGTCTTAGATCAGTGATCAGTCAGTGGAAAGTTGATGCCACATACTGTAACATGGTAATGGCTATGGGAGGCGGGGCCCAGATGGCAGCACAGGGGCATGATTGATGGCTATGGGAGGCAGGGCCCAGACGGCAGCACAGGGGCATGATGGACGGCTATGGGAGGCAGGGCCCAGACGGCAGCACAGTGGCATGATGGACAGCTATGGGAGGCGGGGTCCAGACACTGCAGAGACATGATTGACGGCAGGAAGACGGCTGCTTCAGGGGGACATACCATACCTATGGGACGCATTACAGGTATGAGGAACTATTTATAAAAGTTAATATTTCGGCATTACTGGGGGTCAGAAACGGAAGAGCCACCTTCACAGAATGCAGCCTTAGTGCTGCTGAAGGTGGCTCTATTAGTTAAAAATACCCAGGGGGGTGACAGGTTCCCTTTAAAAAAAATCAAAATATAAAGTACAAAAAGAAATGAAAAAATATTAATCCAATAAATACATTTATTTATGTAAAAACAAAAATAAACACAAATGTCCACATATTTGGTATTGTTGAGTCTGGAACGACCTGAATTATGAAACTGTCCCACTAGTTAACCCCTTAAGTGAACACTGTAGAAAGAAATTAAAAATGAGGTAATAAACAATGTTTTTTCATCATACCGTCGAACACAAAGTAGTATAAAACGCGATCAAAAAGACAAATGTAAATAAAAATGGTATTTCTGAAAATGACATTTTGTCTGTCAAAAAAACAAGCAGCCATACTGCTTCATGAGTGGAAAAATAAAAAGTTATAGCTCTCAGAATAAAGCGATGTTAAAATAATTATTTTTTCCATAAAATAGTTTTTGTGTAAAAGCACCAAAACATTAAAAAATCTAAATATTATATTGCTGTAATTACTGACCCGAAGAATAAAGCTGCCTTGTCAAGTTTAACACATGGCGAACAGCGTAAAAATAAAATCTTGTATTTTGTTCATTTGGTCCCTCAAAAATCGGAATAGAAAGCGATTAAAAATGTAATTTGCCGGAAAATAATACCAATAAAAAATGGCGGCACAAATATGGAAAAATTATAGCTCTCAAAATATGGATCTAGTTTTTGCAAAATAAAGCATCTTTTAACGTGTGACAGCTGCCAAACATAAAAAAACTTTTCTTCGGGTTGGTGCGATTGCGATACCAGATTTATATAAAGTCGTCTAATCACTTATACTGCATGAGGAGCGGTGTTAAAAATAAATAAAACCAATTCTTCACCTGCTGCTGATTTTTTCATTCTTATTCCCAAAGATAGCAGTAAGGCTCGGCTCACATTTATACTACTCTCTATGCTGTGCGCATACACCGGGGTTTCCGTGTAAATCTCTGAAAAACATGATTCAGATGGAACCCTTGGAGGGAGGTTTCCTATAATAAGGTAGATGGAGGAGCTGTGGACGTTGTTTGACCTTGGATCCGATGGTGTTCTGCTTTTTAGACTTGCATAAAAGTGCAGTCCGCCACAGTTTTGTGCACTTCTGAATAGAAGGACAATGCTGACCAGAGGTCAGACAGTGTCCAGAGTAACTCTGCTGCCTCCCTATAGTGAGTGTATTCCCCAGGGGTTTAATCTGAATCACTGCATTAGGAGATTTAGATGGAAACCCAGATATAAGTGCTCAGCGTAGAGCACAGGATAAATGTGATCCAAAACGTTATGTAATATGTTCTCAATAAAAGCTTCAACTCAATCTACAAAAAGGCAAGTCCCCACTCAGGTACATCATCTGTTAATGAAAATGAAGGTGAGCGCCCCGCTGCTAGTAGTACAAAAGCTCTGGAAAAGGGAAATGGCTCTTCGCCCCCTTACAGAAATTCAGCTACTTCAGCTCTCCCAAATCCAAATGCCTCCTCCCTTATGAGACCACAGAATGCTAAACCAGATTTAGCATTCACGTGATTGGCATTTCTGTAATAATGAGTGCCCGCCTAATTTATGAGTGCATGTCTTCAGAAACACAAGATGGACATAATGTACTGGGCACTACAACATATTGGTGATTACAATGTACTGGGCACTACAGTGGCAGTTTTCTATTTTCACTCAGCAACATCCACTGCCGCTTCGATTGGAGTCAAAATCATCACTTTGACTATAGATAAATTCCCAAAGGAATTTAATTTCAAAAAGTGGGTCACTTGGGGGATTCTGCTTTTCAAGTGCTTAGGGGCTCTGTATATGTAGTCTGCAAATGATTCTAGGAAAATCTGCACTCTAGAAGACAAATAGCTCTTTGTCCCTCCTGAGTCTCTCCATATGGCTATGCAGTGCTGTACAGCCATATATGGGGTATTTCTACATTCAGCAGAAAATGTGGGACAAATTTTGGTGACATTTTTACCCATTTTCCTATGTGAAAATGTAAAATCTGGGGCTAAAAGTAAATTTGGGTGGTAAAAATGTAAATTATTTTTTCTTCAATGCCCAATGGTACAAAATTCTGTGACACACCTGTGGTGTCAATATGATCACTCTACCCCTAGGTGAATTCAATAAGATGCATAGTGCATAAAATTGTGTCACTTATGGGAAGTTCTGCTGCTCTGGCACCTCAGGGGCTCTGCCAATGTGACATGGCACTCTCAAACCGGTCCAGCAAAATCCAATATGGCACTTCTTCCCTTCAGAGCGTTGCACTATGCCTCAAAAGTAGTTTTCAACCATATATAGGGTATCCGTGTTCTCAGGAGACATTGCACAACAAGTTTTATGGTCTATTTTCTCATGGCTAAATCAACATTTTTGTTGAAAAATATGAATTTTTTCATTTTCACAGATCAATGTCGTAAAGTTCAGTGAAGCACTTGTGGATTTAAGCTGCTCACCAAATATGTAGATGAATTCCTTGAGGGGATTAGTTTCCAAAATAGAGTCACGTGTGGGGGATTTCCACTGATTAAGCACATCAGGGGCTCTCCAAATGCGACATGACACCGGCCGATCTTTCCATCAAAGTCTGCATTCCAGAACATCACTCCTTCCTTTCTGAGCCATGCCATGCGCCCAAACAGTAGTCTTCACCCACATATGGGGTATCTGCACATTCAGGAGAAATTGCTCAACAAATTTTGGCATCCTCTTTCTCCTGCTACCCTTGTGAAAATAAAAAAATTATAGAGGCTAAAAGAACATTTTTGTGGGAAAAATGTGATTTTTTTTTTTATTTTCACAGCTCAGTGTTATAAATTTCTGTGAAGCACCTGGGGGTTCAAGGTGCTCATCACACATCTATATAATTTCATTGAGACTACACACAGCCTACTTGCTACCTGGCACATTGTTAGGTGAGACCTGTTTACCCCTTTGAGTTCAGAGTGCCACTGCACCACTCATTCTTCTCTTCACATACAGTGCTGTTCAAATTAATTGGGACTAAGCATTTTTTTTTAAGTAAAATCGTAAGTTGGTTACCAGTCAGTGATTCAAACCAGTTTTAACTGCTTTGAACAGACTTTTACACCTGTTCAAAGCAGTTAAAACTGGTTTGAATCACTGACTGGTAACCAACTTACGATTTTACTTAAAAAAAATGCTTTGTCCCAATTAATTTGCACAGCACTGTATCTACCCCACAATACATTCTCCCCTCATGAGGCCCATGAGAAGGGGTCAAAACATGTAGGGATGTTGGGGTTCATTATCATTAAGTCATACTTGGGTACTGGCCTTGTTATGGTGGGAACCGCTCACATGGGGCACAACAGGGGTTAATAGGGACTAGATACCCCCTTCTTTTCCAGAGTGAGTCTTGGTTATTCATCTCTACAGGAACAGGTGAGATCTATCTAATTTTATTTATTCGGCACTGATATCGTTCGTCATTGCCACTTTCCTTGCAATTACTTTTCATGTTTTTTACCTGATTGGTGTTTTGTCTGTTTTTGTGAGCAATTTTAACTTACAATAGTAAAAGTTAAGTTTTATGGTTCCCCTATGCTGCATATTGACTATTACCCTAGGGAATCAAGTTTTGCATCCTAGTTACCACATTTGCTTCTATTGTCCATCTTCTTCTGGTACCCTTGAGAAAATAAAAAAAAATTTGGGCTAAAGTAAAATTTTGATGTAAAGAAGTTAAATGCTCATTTTTTCCTTCCATATTGCTTCAGTTCCTGTAAAGCACCTGAAGAGTTAATAAACTTCTTGAATGTTGTTTTGAGCACCCGGCCGCGCCTCCTCTGTTCAGCTCCTCCTATGGGCGCATGATGCTGCATGCGATCAGCGTACCCAATATTTAGCGTTGGGTACGCTGGCCGTGTGCTGGTATGTTTTTGCCGGTGCATGCCCCCTTTTTGCACATACCAGCATACCAGCTCACGGCCAGCATACCCAATGCTAAATATAGGTTACGCTGATCACATGCAGCGTCATGCGCCCACAGGAGGAGCTGACCGGAGGAGGCACAGCTGGGGGCAGAGCTTAGCGGCGGCGCTACGCCTCCTAACGCAAGTCTGAAAGTAGCCTAACTTGCTAACAAAAAAATTATGTTTCAAAAATTGTTCTAATGTAAAGTGGACATGTGGGAAATGTTATTTATGTACTATTTTGTGTGACATAATTCTTTGATGTAAGGGCATAAAAATTAAAAGTTTGAAAATTTGCCAAATTTCCAATTTTTTTCACAAATACAGTAAATGCAAGTCATATTGAAGAATATTTACCACTATCATGAAGTACAATATGTGGCGAAAAACAATCTCAGAATCAGTGGGACTTGATGAAGCATTCCTGAGTTGTTGCCACAGAAAGTGACACTGGTCAGAATTGTAATATTTGGCCTAGTCTTCAAGGTGAAAACAGGCTTGAGGGTGAAGGGGATAACAAACCTTGCCTCATGACTTAGAATAAAAAGCCAAACCAGAAACTATATTTGCAGTCACTTGTTTCTTCTCACTGGTCTCTAAGGGGTGACGTCTCTCCTTCTGGAGAGTGGCATGCCTGACATGCCAGCGTATGGAGACTTACTGGGCATGCAATGCTGATCTGTGAAATTAAATATGCAAATTCCCTCTTCAAAGAGGAGAGGAATAAAACTCTAGTGCCACCTACTGAAAGTAGTCAATATCAATGCTTTAATGAACCTGAGTTAGGTTGATTCAGGATAAAAGCAAAACCATATACTCTATTTCCAGACACACATTTCAGAGTGTGTGCCTCTCCTCAGTTCAAATCAAGATCTTGGCAAACACCCCAAAATACGTGTCTCTGAAGAGTCAATTGGCATAGTGGCACATTGCTTGGCCTATAAGTCTTCTTACATTGGTATGTCAGACATGAGGCGCTACTCCTTAGATCCTCATCAGAGGCATCTCATATAGCCAAATTAGGTCTCTTGCTTTTCAATAAGGAGGGTCAAACACCTTGAAACACGTGTCTGCCAATAGAGTATCTAGGTTTGGCTTTTATCTCAAGATTTGTGACAAGGCTCAGGATCAATATTGACTTTTAAGAATGCTACTTCCAGTAAGTAATCCTTTTGGATAAATTATTTAGGCTTACTTGTGCGCTGCTGAGACCAGGATAAAGTCACCACATGAGAAACTTTTTAACTCTTTATTCCCAACGCGTTTCGAAGTGGAAAATCACTTCTTCATCAGGGGGTCTCTATGTCATCCCCTGATGAAGAAGTGATTTTCCACTTCGAAACGCGTTGGGAATAAAGAGTTAAAAAGTTTCTCATGTGGTGACTTTATCCTGGTCTCAGCAGCGCACAAGTAAGCCTAAATAATTTATCCAAAAGGATTTCTTTCTGTGGTCACGGATGTGAACCTCGGGCGTGCAGCAGGCTGACATTGACTTACATGCTTTTATCCTTCTTGGAAAAGGTGAGTAGATTCCTTTGAATTTATTTCATCTGTTACCCAGATAAGACCCTATTGCGCTCTTTCTTTCCCCAGTTTTATCTTGTCACTTCCAGTAAGTGGCACTAGTCCTCTTCCTCTGAAGAGGCAATTTGCATATGTAATTTCACATGGCTTGTAAATCTCTTTACCCTGGCAAGTCAGGCATGTCAATCTCCACAAGTAAAGACGCTACCCGTTAGACCCCAGTCAGGAAATTCATGCAAAATAATGCTATGATTGCTTCTTAAAAATGTTATTTACTAGAACCTGGACAACCCTCTGAATTTTCAAAAAGTTCTCATAGTAAATCTTTCTCTTCTTTTTTTTTGTCTGAATTACTTTTAATTATCTTTCACAAAAAGACGTGTGCTACCGAATCAGCGGGAATGCTGATTTCCTTCACCTTTCTTAATTAAAACAATGAATTAAATTTAATTTAATTCAAACACTTAATTAACACATTTCTTCTATAACTGACTACAACTCCTATAGTGAGAACTCATCTAAGAACATTTCTAATCTATCTATCTATCTATCTATCTATCTATCTATCTATCTATCTATCTATCATCTATCTCATACTAATAACTATCACAGAATGTATGGAGCTTTCCTTGAAAAAGAGGTGACCTCCAAAAAGTTGTCAAATCGAGCAGCTTGCAAGGCTACTTTAGCTGTCAAAGAAGCAGCTTAGACCACTGTATTTGTAGCCTAGGAATTAGTTTTGTGAGGTCTACTTCTGGGGCTGTGATCAGTGTAAATCAAGAAATAGGGAGGTCTTGGAGATTGGGTCATACTGTAACCTGAAGTTGGCTTTGAATTAGATTGGAGGTCTCTTAGATATGAGCATAGAGTAGGAATATTTATCTTCTTGTATCTGTGTTGAGGAGTATATTGTGCAGATAATCAGGTGTCAGAAAATAATTATGTAAGTATCTACTGGAGTGCATGAAGTAACATCTTTTTGTTGTCACTGTGTAGATGCCTGAGCCAAGTCAGAGATAAGAAACTTTAGTGTAATTTCCTGTTGGAGTTTGTATTGGAACCGTCAAGAAGCTGCGTCCACAGTACAGGTCGAAACCACCAAGCACCAGTGCATGCTAGCATTAATTGTAGCCTTTACTAAAGATGCCTGTGTTTTGCTAAAACAATTAAGCCTGTTCTAACTTATTTGTGGAAATAAGAAAAGATAAAGTGTTTGCCAGAGGTGTCTATGACTGCGTCATCAAAGAGAACCCGTCAACACGATTTTGCATGTAAAGGCATGGCCATGATGGCACTGTTATACAGATTAAATAGACCTTTAGTGAAGGAATCCACATCCTGGTTGTTCTTTTATCCACATTTGAAGTTTTGGTGTAATAAGCCTTAGGTACCTGAAGGCAGGACTGTGGGTAGGGTCTTTGGCTCCTGTCCTGGTCCTGGCCCCTCTGCCTTCCTTTGATCTCTGCATCTGCTTCCTGTTTGAAAGCTCATTGCATGCCGAGATGTAAATCTGGCACCACTGGCGCCATTTTATTAAAGACCACTGGAAGATCAATCTGCACAAACGCCGTCCTCAACGAGAACAGCACCGACTCAGACTTTGAAACAGGAGACACATTAAGACAATAACGACATGTGGAGGGCCCAGGGCAAGAGCCAAAGACACTATCCACTGTCCTGCCTGTATGCATCTAAAGCTAAATACACCAATTCTTCAATTGTGGATTAAAAAACAATCACCATGCGGCTTTCTTCTTCTTCAAGGGTTTTTAAGTGCAAAATCCCAGAATTTCTACACTAAAAATACATAAAAAGCACAGTATCAAATCTGCACCAAAAAAGGGAAAAACACATAAAAAATGAATAACAATACAATAACCAGAGCATATTGCTGTTGTGCTTTTTGGGGCAGGGACCTGCGGAAAACAAAACAGAACAGAAAAAAACAGATATGAGAGAACATGGCCCAAGGGTGAAGTCTCGACCACCAGCTTACAAATTACCTAACGAAAACAGATTTGTAATATTACCGAAACTCTCCACTGGGATTCCTGCCTACAGGGTCACTGCACAGATTGTATAAATGGTATTTCCATCCCTGATCTACATGAAGCCACTATATCTAGACAAAAAGAATTGAAAGTGGGTTCTTGGACATTTTATAGCTATTTGTCAGATTTTAGTTGATATCATAAAATAGCATAAAGCCTACATTACAGGATAGAGTCTCGAAGGTGACCCTTTTTCAAGTCCTGGATTTTCACTAGATGTGGCTGGGGTCTAGGAAGTCTATTTGGCCAGACACAATAAACAATGGCAATGCATTATTTTGCCTCATTAAAATTAACATACACTGATGGGAACATCTGATTACCATTTTCAGTTCTTCAAATGTAACCCCCACGTGAATGCTTCATGTAGAGTATTATCATAATGTGAAGGCGCCTTTACATATATATTACAGAACACAGTGAATCATACATCAAGTGCTGTATCAAATAAAGGTCCTTCTACAATAGACGATTAATAAAGAAGAAATTGTCACAGATGAAGTAAGACATGTAGAGGCTTCATTGAAAGCTGTAGTATGGGAGGTCAAGTGCCTACTGAACACCAGCAGAGCAAATTGTAGAGATTATTTTTTGCCATATTAATTGACTGTTTGATAAACGAAAATAGAGAAGAAAGCATCATAACAGGAGACGTATTGCCAACTCATTATATTACAAAGGTGTAGAACCGATTTTAAAAAGTGCATAAAGGTCAGGAAGTAAACATAATAATGCTAAAAATAAAGATAACTAGTAGAGATGAGCAATGGTATTCAAGTGGCATTGAATTCTACTTGAATTTTATAAAATCTGCAATCACCATAATGCACATTTTTTTGTAATTTGCTTCCAGTGGCCCTGGCCGCCATTTTTAAAACCATAAAAGGCTATCAAAATGTAAAAAATATACTTATACCCAACTTACTTGTCACTTTTTAGACCTCTCCTCTCCTCATCATCACCCATACTGTCCTTGGAGCATCTATTGAACATTGCCGCTTGAGCTAAAATGTCCTCATCACAATTGGAAGCCTTAGTCAAGTGTGAGAGGCCCAAGATGGTTCTGCCCATACAAGTGCAAGATCAGAGCACACATCTGGACGTCATGACGCTTTACCCATGTGCTAAACCCTACTGGTGGTCTTCATTAGAGCTGTAAGGGCCCCGTCACACACAGCGAGATCGCTAGTGAGATCACTGATTTTGTGACGCATCAGCGATCTCTCCAGCGATATCGCTGTGTGTGACGGGGATCAGCGACCGCAAACTATATGGAGGGCACCGCTGTATGGGATCACCAATTACATGCTGAAAGACTGCATAATAAACCAAGAAAGAGGCATGTAAATAATAGGGATCATCATTTAAGTACACGATCGTCCTGGGCCATTTTTTGATCGTTGGTCTCCCGCTGGCCAGCACACATCGCTGCGTGTGGCAGCGAGAGACCAGCGATCAGCGACGCTGGTTTCCAACGTAAACATCGGGTAACTAAGAATCGCGCGGCTCTTGGATACCCGCTGTTTACCCTAGATACCAGCGCACTCTTAGTTACCCGATGTGTACATTGGATACCAGCGTGCATGCTGGTATCTATGGTAAACAGCGGGTATCCATTTGGAAACCAGCTGGTCCTGATCGCTGGAGGGGCTGTCTATGTGACAGCTCACCAGTGATCAGCCTAACGATGTCCCAGCGATCCCATCCATCTCGGATCGTTGGTGGGTAATGGGGCCTTAAGTCCCAGTCTTTTGTGAAAGACTTTGAGATTTTAGAGTGAGCGGTGGTGATTAAAAGATGATGAGGACCAGGTGACTGACGGTGAAGAACGGAGGGGTCAGAAAGATGCAGGAAGGTGAGTATAAGCATTTTTTTTTATTTTTTTTTTATGTATATTAAGCTCTGAAAAGAACCAAAAGCATAATAAACCTAAGATGAAAGAAATAGAAAAAAAAAATTGTCTGCAAATCAAGTTTCCCAGGAAAATCTCTGCGAACAGGCGAATATTAATTTTACCGGATCCGCTCATATTTAATAACAAATGTATATGCATAATAAAGTACAAACTTGAGCTGACTTTCTGTATGTATAGTTATAGTAAAGTAAAATGTCTGAAAAATTATTTCTAATTATTTTCATTAATTTTTCATTCAGGAACCACTCACCTTTTATATTACCTATCAATCAAAATTATTCAAAATTACATTTATTTGCAGAGTTTACAAATGTTCTACAGTTTGCAATAATCTAATAAAACAAGAATAAATAGCTCAACGCAACTACTGTAACATGTGGTTTCTGCAAATTTTTCCAAAATGCTTCTTTTACCGATTACTGCAGTCCTGAAGTTATTCATACCCCTGAATAGAATCCGTTAGAGGAGCACAAATTTTTAAATCAGATAATGTCTAATATCTAACTAAACTAATCAATAGACTAAACAACCATTAGAAAAAAAAACATCAAATACATGGACTGGCTACTACTGCAAAATGTTTGTGGGCGGTGACTTATTATTGCTTGCTAGAGCGGTGCAAAGAGTTAAGAGAAGAGATCAATATACATTTGCACAAACAGGATAAAAAAGAAGGGAAAAGAAATAAATGTTCTTAGAGACACAAAACGATAGTTCACAAGTTCATAGTTAAATGGATTGCCTCATGTTCGTAAATGGCCAAAATTAAAAGATACGGTACTTGTAAAATGTGCACCATTGCCATTACTTAGTTCAAGACTAGGCCATTTTCCCCTGTTCATGATGAGGTACATTTTCAGTTGTTTTTTTTAAATTATACATACAGCTTGAAGAGTTCAAAACCTTTTCCATTTTTGTTCCGATATTTCATTTGATTACTATATCAAGGGAAAATGTAAAGAAGGATAAGGAAAAACACTTTATCACTTCTTTATCTGTAAAGGACCACTAAAATGCATCTTAAATTGAGCTCACTTTTGGTGACAATTATCTTTAAGTATTATGCTTTTTTATTCCACAGGGACAGGGCTAGAAATAGCTATTCGGACTGGCATCAGCTTCCTTTTATAATGTATATATTTATATTTCTATATACATATATACACAATTTAAAATGTATTTTAGTGGTTCTTTGTAGACACACAAAAATGTGATATACTGCTTTTTTCTTATATATATATATATATATATATATATATATATATATACATACTTTACGTGTGCTTATTTATCATCACATTTACGTCGCTCATTGTGCCCCCAATATAGCTACACAAGGCATGTGGGGGACTTTTGAACTGTTAAATGCATTTTTTTTATGTATGACTTTTCTTGTAACAGGAGCTGATACATTAACACCTTCACAATACATGAGGTACATACTGTACATCATATGTGGTGTCCATTACTTTGATGCAGGTTCGCACGCTGAGCTGGCATGTTTTCAAGCAGATGATGACCATTATGTGCTTCTAATAGCCACAGGTGAAGTGGAGCTCTGCCCGCATCTGTTAACCTGTTAAATGCAGCTGTCAATCTCTGACAGTGGCATTTAGCACGTGCCAGCAGAAGGGTGCGTCATTCCACATGCCCATCGGTGCCCACATGATGTGATCGCTGGGCGCTGATGAGTTGTCATGACAGTTGGTGACCTGCTGAAGACTTCAGTGCTTATCATGATGATTCTCCTGTGAAAGCTAGCATTTAGCTTGGCGTTCATAGGAGATATGATTATATCTATACATACAGGAGCTTCTCACAAAATTAGAATATAATCAAAAAGTTAATTGATTTCAGTTCTTCAATACAAACTCATATATTATATAGAGTCATTACAATCAGAGTGATCTATTTCAAGTGTTTATTTCTGTTAATGTTGATGATTAAGGTTTACAGCCCATGAGAACCCAAAAATCATTATCTCAGTAAATTAGAATAATTAACAAAAAAAATACCTGCACAGGCTTCTTAATCTTTTAAAAAGGTCCTCTAGTCTGTTTCAGTAGGCTCCACAATCATGGGCAAAACTGATGACTTCACAGATGTCCAGAATGCAGTCATTGACACTCTCCACAAGGAGGATAAACCACAAAAGGTTATTGCTAAAGAAGCTGGCTGTTCACAAAGTGTTGTATCCAAGCATACAGTGGGTATGGAATGTATTCAGACCCCTTTAAATTTTTCACTCTTTATTTCATTGCAGCCATTTGGTAAATTCAAAAAAAGTTCATTTTTTTTTCTCATTACTGTACACTCTGCACCCAATCTTGACTGAAAAAAAAAAGAAATGTAGACAATTTTGCAAATTTATTAAAAAAGAAAAACTGAAGTATGACATGGTCATAAGTTTTCAGACCCTTTGCTCAGTATTGAGTAGAAGCATCCTTTTGAGCTAGTACAGCCATGAGACTTCTTGGGAATGATGCAACAAGTTTTTCACACCTGGATTTAGGTATCCTCTGCCATTCTTCTTTGCAGATCCTCTCCAGTTCTGTCAGACTGGATGGTGAATGTTGGTGGAAAGCCATTTTCAGATCTCTCCAGAGATGCTCAATTGGGATCAGGTCAGGGCTCTGGCTGGGCCAGTCAAGAATGGTCACAGAGTTGTTCTGAAGCCACTCCTTTGTTATTTTAGCTGTGTGCTTAGGGTCATTGTCTTGTTGGAAGGTGAACCTTTGGCCAAGTCTGAGGCCCAGAGCACTCTGGAAGAGGTTTTAAGCCAGAATATCTCTGTACTTGGTTACATTCATGTTTCTTTCAATAGCAACCAGTCCATCCTGTCAATGCAGCTGAAAAACACCCCCATAGCATGATGCTGCCACCACCATGTTTCACTGTTGGGATTGTATTGGGCAGGTGATGAGCAGTGCCTGGTTTTCTCCACACATGTCGCTTAGAATTATCACCAAAAAAGTCTATCTTCATCTCATCAGACCAGAAAATCTTATTTCTCATAGTCTGTGAGTTCATCATGTGTTTATTAGCAAACTCTATGCAGGCTTTCATATGTCTTGCACTGAGGAGAGGCTTCCATCGGGCTACTCTGCATAAAAGCCTGACTGGTGGAGGGCTGCAGTGATAGTTAACTTTGTGGAACTTTCTCCTATCTCCCTACTGCAACTCTGGAGCTCACACACAGTGATCTTGGGGTTCTTCTTTACCTCTCTCACCAAGGCTCTTCTCACATGATTGCTCAGCTTGGCTGGACGGCCAGGTCTAGGAAGACTTCGGGTGGCTCCAAACTTTTTCCATTTAAGGATTATGGAGGCCATTGTGCTTTTAGGAGCCTTGAGTACTGCAGAAATTCTTTTGTAACTATGCCAAGTTCTGTGCCTTGCCACAATTCTGTCTCTGAGTTCCTTTGCCAGTTCCTTTGATCTCATGATTCACATTTGGTCTGACATGCACTGTGAGCTGTGAGGTCTTATATAGACAGGTGTGTGCCTTTACAAATCAAGTCCTATCAGTTTAATTAAACACAGCTGGACTCCAATGAAGGAGTAGAACCATCTCAAGAATGATAACAGGGGAATGGACAGCATGTGGCTTAAATATGAGTGCCTGAGCAAAGGGTTTGCATTCTTATGATCATGTGATATTTCAGTTTTTGTTTTTTAATAAATTTGCAAAAATGTCTACATTTCAGTTTTTTTCCATCAAGGGGTGCAGAGTGTAACTGAGAAAAAAATGAACTTTTTTGAATTTACCAAATGGCTGCAATGAAACAAAGAGTGAAAAATTCAAACAGGTCTGAATACTTTCGCGTACCCACTGTATTAATTGAAAGTTAAGTGGAAAGAAAAAGTGGTAGAAAAAAGTGCACAAGCAACAGGGATAACCACAGACTTGAAAGGGTAGTTAAGAAAAGGCCATTCAAAAATTTGGTGGGAGATTCACAGGAAGTGGACTGCTGCTGGAGTCATTGCTTCAAGAGCCACCACACACAGACATATCCAGGACATGGGATACAAGTGTCACATTCCTTGTGTCAAGCCACTTATGACCAATAGACAATGCCAGAAGCGTCTTACCTGGGCCAAGGAGAAAAAGAACTGGACTGTTGCTCAGTGGTCCAAGGTATTGTTTTCAGATGAAAGTAAGTTTTGCATTTCATTTGGACTCAAGGTCCCAGAGTCTGGAGGAAGAGTGGAGAGGCACACAATCCAAGCTGCTTGAGGTCTAGTGTGAAGTTTCCACAATCGTGATGGTTTGAGGAGCCATGTCATCTGCTGATGAAGGTCCACTGTGTTTAATCAAGACCAAAGTCAGTGCAGCCATCTATCAGGAAATTTAAGGGCACTTCATGCTTCCCTCATGTTTTGGAGATGGAAATTTAATTCTCCAGCAGGACTAGGCACCTGTCCAAACTGCCAAAATTACCAATACCTGGTTTAAAAACAACAGTATCACTGTGCTTGATTGGCCAGCAAACTCGCTTGACCTTAACCCCACAGAGAAATTATGGGGTATTGTCAAGAGGAAGATGAGAGACACCAGACCCAACAATGCAGATGAGCTGCAGGCTGCTATCATAGCAGCCTGGGCTTACATAACACCTCAGCAGTGCCACAGGCTGATCGCTTCCATGTCACGCCGCATTGATGCAGTAATTGATGCAAAAAGAGCCTCGACCAAGTATTGAGTGTATTTACTGAACATACATTTCAGTGGGCCAACACTTCAGATTTTAAATTCATTTTTCAAGCTGGTGTTATAAAGTATTCTAATTTACTGAGATAATGACTTTTGGGTTTTTATTGGCTGTAACTAGTGTTGAGCGATACCGTCCGATATTGAGAAATATCGGATCGGATTGAATCGGCCGATACCCAAAAAAGTATCGGGTACCGCGGATTGCGATACCGGAAGTCCCATTCAAGTCAATGGGACAGAAATATTGGAATTAAAAAAAACCCCTTTCTTTACTTGCACATCCTGTTCAGGAGGGGGGAAGAGTGTGGGCGGTGCGTGGGCGGACACTGTGCGTGTCTGTGTGTGCGGGCGGGGTCTGTGCGGGCATGCCGGGGGTCTGTGCCTGCTGCCGGGGGTCTATGCGGGCCTGCCGGGGGTCTGTGCCGGCTGTTGGGGGTCTGTGCGGACTGCCGGGGGTCTGTACGGTCCTGCCGGGGGTCTGTGCCGGCTGCCGGGGGTCTGTGCGGGCCTGCCGGGGGTCTTTGTGGGCTGCCAGGGGTCTTTGTGTCTGTGTGGAGGCATCGTCCGATGGGACTACAAGTCCCATCGGGCTATGCCTGCTACAATGACAGTGATTGGCACATTAACCAATGATGGGACAGTAGTAGTCCCATCATCCGGCTAATGTGTTAAATGTAAAAGAAAAAAATATATATACATACTACATACATACTACATATATACAACATTCATACAACATACATACATACTACATACATACTACATACAGTGGGGCAAAAAAGTATTTAGTCAGTCAGCAATAGTGCAAGTTCCACCACTTAAAAAGATGAGAGGCGTCTGTAATTTACATCATAGGTAGACCTCAACTATGGGAGACAAACTGAGAAAAAAAAATCCAGAAAATCACATTGTCTGTTTTTTTTTCATTTTATTTGCATATTATGGTGGAAAATAAGTATTTGGTCAGAAACAAAATTTCATCTCAATACTTTGTGATATATCCTTTGTTGGCAATGACAGAGGTCAAACGTTTTCTGTAAGTCTTCACAAGGTTGCCACACACTGTTATTGGTATGTTGGCCCATTCCTCCATGCAGATCTCCTCTAGAGTAGTGATGTTTTTGGCTTTTCGCTTGGCAACACGGACTTTCAACTCCCTCCAAAGGTTTTCTATAGGGTTGAGATCTGGAGACTGGCTAGGCCACTCCAGGACCTTGAAATGCTTCTTACAAAGCAACTCCTTCGTTGCCCTGGCGGTGTGCTTTGGATCATTGTCATGTTGAAAGACCCAGCCACGTTTCATCTGCAATGCCCTTGCTGATGGAAGGAGGTTTGCACTCAAAATTTCACGATACATGGCCCCATTCATTCTTTCATGTACCCGGATCAGTCGTCCTGGCCCCTTTGCAGTGAAACAGCCCCAAAGCATGATGTTTCCACCACCATGCTTTACAGTAGGTATGGTGTTTGATGGATGCAACTCAGTATTCTTTTTCCTCCAAACACGACAAGTTGTGTTTCTACCAAACAGTTCCAGTTTGGTTTCATCAGACCATAGGACATTCTCCCAAAACTCCTCTGGATCATCCAAATGCTCTCTAGCAAACTTCAGACGGGCCCGGACATGTACAGGCTTAAGCAGTGAGACACGTCTGGCACTGCAGGATCTGAGTCCATGGTGGCGTAGTGTGTTACTTATGGTAGGCCTTGTTACATTGGTCCCAGCTCTCTGCAGTTCATTCACTAGGTCCCCCCGCGTGGTTCTGGGATTTTTGCTCACCGTTCTTGTGATCATTCTGACCCCACGGGGTGGGATTTTGCGTGGAGCACCAGATCGAGGGAGATTATCAATGGTCTTGTATGTCTTCCATTTTCTAATTATTGCTCCCACAGTTGATTTCTTCACTCCAAGCTGGTTGGCTATTGCAGATTCAGTCTTCCCAGCCTGGTGCAGGGCTACAATTTTGTTTCTGGTGTCCTTTGACAGCTCTTTGGTCTTCACCATAGTGGAGTTTGGAGTCAGACTGTTTGAGGGTGTGCACAGGTGTCTTTTTATACTGATAACAAGTTTAAACAGGTGCCATTACTACAGGTAATGAGTGGAGGAAAGAGGAGACTCTTAAAGAAGAAGTTACAGGTCTGTGAGAGCCAGAAATCTTGTTTGCTTGTTTCTGACCAAATACTTATTTTCCACCATAATATGCAAATCAAATGAAAAAAACACAGACAATGTGATTTTCTGGATTTTTTTTTCTCAGTTTGTCTCCCATAGTTGAGGTCTACCTATGATGTAAATTACAGACGCCTCTCATCTTTTTAAGTGGTGGAACTTGCACTATTGCTGACTGACTAAATACTTTTTTGCCCCACTGTACATACTACATTCATACAGCATGCATACATACTACATACATACTTCATATATACTACATTCATGCAGCATACATACATACTACATACTACATACTTCATATATACTACATTCATACAACATACAGTACATATATACTACATTCATACAGCGTACATACAAACTAACATGCATACTACATAATACATACTACATATACTGTATACAAAATTCATACAACATACATACATACTACATACATACTTCATATATACTACATTCATACAACATACATACATACTACATACATACTTCATATACACTACATTCATACAACATAAATACATGCATACTACATACATTCTACATATATACTACATTCATACAACATACATACATGCATACTACATACATACTACATATATACTACATTCATACAACATACATACATACTACATACAACATACATACAACATGCTACAGACATGTCTTCTGATGCGCGGCGCCACACTGTCGCCGGCGGTGATGCAGCTTCTGGGGCAGGACACCGGACACACGCGCCGCATGATTGAGCACCTGGTAACAGGATATATAACCCGGTCCCTTACACAACACATCACGGCACCTTGAGAAAGAGGCGAAACGCGCGTCGGTGGCGGCGCTGCTTGTTGTCCTGGTGGAGTTTAATATGGGTAAGCACTATTGCATGGGATAGTGGGATTTTTTTCAGGATGTGCACCTGTTAGGATCTCTCCTTACCTCTTTATCCCTTAAGTATGGCCCATATCCATCATAAGCACTAAGCACTTTATATTGTAATCTGTAGGACTAATAAGCAGCAGACATTATCTGATCCTTCATTTTTGTCATATATGTATGTAATTTGTCAGTACTACATGTTTAATAAATCTTGTCATTTTTTTATGATATTAGACTCGTACTCCATTTCTCCCTGTGTAATATGTTATGCTGGAGTGTCCATTCTTCATTCCCATTGAGTCGGCACTATAAAGTGGGCGACTCTATTGGGATATATATTTGGTTCCATATGGTGTTGTTTTATATGCTTGCTATCTGTGTTTTCACAGTTACCAATAAGGAACATATGGATTTCCGTGAACGCGAGAAAGCGTGGCAGACTGAACTTGATAAAGTTTTTAATGAAGGATCTGGTATTAATACGGATTGTAAACTTGGTGACACTAGTACATTGATTATTAAATATAAAGAGCTACTCAACAAATGTACACGGTTATGGTGGAATAAGGCATTCATGGATAAATACCTGATCTGTGGCCTCATACCTAGAGGCTTATGGATACAGGTGTTTCCATCTTTCAATATCAATGACAGTGGTTTTATCAATCAGTGGGAGGATGCTGCTTCCACATGCTCAAGGAAATATATGGAGTTACTGTCTAAATATAATGAAAAACAACTGAATGAATTGGATGTATAAATTGGATCTATACAGGATGAGGTGAATAAAAATCTTACTGGTGAGATGGTAGCCAAGGTGAAATTGGACGTGGAGACATCTTTAAAGAAATGGGAGACGGAGATTGTTCAGAGAAAAACTAAAAAATATCAGCGTGATCTTACTGATCGACAACAAGATCGGATGTATAAATGACGTTCCCGCCAAATGAATAGTAATAATAAAAGTCCCATAAGAGGAAGGTCCACCTCATTTTCATCGGTATCATCATTGGAAGAATCCATGAACGGTTCAGATGGTGTACGGTCTTTGTGGGATAGGAGGGATCATGTGAGAGATGGACGTTAGAAGAATGGAAAAACCAACAAAAGAAAAATGGTTGATTCGCCAAAGGGTGATAAAAAAGCTCATACAAATACATTAGAGGTAATTAACCTCTCCTCACATGCGCTCTCTGATCTTCACAAAAGTGTATTACAACTTGGTTTATCGTTCTCTCCAGTAAACAATTTTGATTATTTTACAGCGGTAAAGGATCTCCACCTGTTTTCCCGAAAGATCATCCTTAGAAAATTACATTCACGCCCTTTGTCAGATCAAAGTCTATCGGTCTCAGAAGCTGAGGCAATACGCACTCTAGAAGAATTGGAGAATGAGTCTAACGGAGATTCGGTAAGTGGATCTTTGCCCCCTATTGCAGCCAGATGCACCACGTTTCCACCTTTTTCACTATGTCCCCAGGTTGAGATATTTACAAGGTTGGTGACTGAAGATCTTAAAACCATCACTAATTATAAAAAAAGTGATAATTTGACTCCACAACAAAGAGAGGCTCTATGTGAAATTGGAAGTTGGGATGACATAGTTATTAAAATGGCTGACAAGGGGGGAAACGTGGTGCTTTGGCCTGTAGATAAATTTGAAAAAGAGGCCTTTAGACAATTGAGAAATAAAGAAAATTACTCTCAGCTGCCAAACAGTCCTCTTAAGATCTTTCAGAATGAATTACATAATATTCTTGAAATGGCATATGAAAGAGGCATTATAACAAAAAAAGTTTTGCAGGGCCTGTTGGTTCATACTCCGGTGGTTCCCACTTTTTATCTTCTCCCCAAGGTCCACAAGGATCCTGTGCTTCCTCCTGGACGTCCTATTGTGTCTGGCATGGGGGGGCTATGCAACCCAGCCTGCAAATTCATTGAATACTATTTACATCCGCAGGTTGAGACGCTGCCCTCCTATGTCAGAGACACGAATGATGTCCTTAGGAGATTGGATGGCCTGTTTGTGGATGCGGATATGATTTTGGTGACAGCAGATGTCGAATCGCTGTACACCAGTATTTGACATGTGGATGGACTGAGGGCTTCCAGATTTTTCCTGGAAACAAGTAATTTAGATCCGGACATGCATGAGTTGGTCTTGGAGCTGTTGGAGTTCGTTCTTACCCACAATTTCTTCACTTTTAAGGATAGATACTTTTTACAGAGACAGGGCACCGCAATGGGAGCGGCTTGTGCGCCATCCTACGCTAATGTATTTTTGGGTTTTTGGGAGAGGGAGATTTTCTCGGATGGCGCACAGGCCGCTCCCCTGATTGCAGGATGGTTCAGATATATTGATGATGTTTTATTCATCTGGCAAGGCCCTGTCTCTGTATTACATGACTTTGTGGGTGTTCTGAACCAGATCAGCTTCAACATCCATCTCACGTATGTTTTTCACCATCGTCAAATTACATTTCTTGATGTTATTTTAAAAGTACAGGATGATGGCTTTATCCATACTGATTTATATAGAAAGGAGACTTCTGTGAATGCCCTTTTGCACGCATCCTCGTCACATCCGCATTTCACGATCAGGTCCATTCCAGTCGGACAATTTCTGCGTGCCAGGAGGATTTGCTCAACTGATGCCTTATTTGAGGCTCAAGCGGTGGACCTTGGGGAAAGATTTGTCCAAAGAGGATATAGTGGGAAATGCATTAGGAGAGGTTACTGGCGGGCCAAAAAAGTCTTCTAGGGCTGATCTCTTGGGAAACAGGTGGAAAAAATCCAAACCCAAAACAGATGGAGAAGTAAGATATATATCAACGTACAATCATAAATGGGACCTGATGAGATCCATTTTGTATCGACATTGGGCGGTTCTGAGGACTGATCCAATTCTACGTGAGTGCCTTTCTGAACGCCTCCTTATGACTGCGCGGAGGTGTAACACCCTTAAGAATATGTTAGTTAGAAGTCATTTTACCACTAAAAGCACAGATTTCTTTCAGGCTGGCACACCCAGAAATGGATTTTTTCCATGTGGTGGGTGCCTAGCATGTAGGAATCTTCGGAGATCATTATCGTTCACTTCATCGGATGGCCATCGAGAATTTAAAATCAGAGGTTATAGCACATGTAATACCACATATGTGGTTTATTATGCAGTTTGCCCGTGTGGGCTAATATATGTTGGATTAACTACACATGAACTACGTGTCCGCATAAGAGAACATGTGAGAGATATAATGGCCGCCCGTGAAGTGGAGGATATTAATGTTCTCAAACCCATTCCGAGACATTTTTGGTTGAAACACAAATGTGATCCGAATGGACTACAAGCATGGGGTATTGACAGGATCCGTGCGGGAATAAGAGGGGGTGACACGAAACGTGTTTTAGCTCAAAGGGAATGCCGGTGGATTACGGTTCTTGATACCATCACACCGGCTGGACTCAATGAGCAGTTGAGTTTCAGCTCACATTTGTAAATTTTAGTTTTTTGTGTTTTTTATTCATATATGTATGTTTGTTTATTGTATTGGTTTGTTTCCCTATTCAGTTATCTCTAAGTGGACACCGTAATTTCTAGGACGTTTGAGTGGGGAAGATCTGGAGGGACCCCCAGTGTTGTATTCTTGGCTCAAGAACATCATATCAAGTTGGGTGTGGGTGAATGGGACTATAAGTCAATAAAAAAGGAACAAAGAAGAAAAAAAGACAAAAAAGAAAAGAAGATAAATAATATTCATATTCACGTTGGTGTATCATATTATTCACATATATATGTCACATATTTCTTGTTTTATTATGTGTGTACTTCTTTGAAGTACTTCACATGCACTCTTTTATATATAAAAAATGACATAGTCGATAGTGTAATCACATAAATGTCTATTATAATGAATTAATATTTTATCAATCACTAATGGTTCACATTTACTAATAATGATATAGATGTCATTAGATTGTATTCATGTAATATTTTAGCATTCGTTCACACACGTATTCATTTTGTACAGCCACCATTCTTAGGATCCATTTCCCCCTCCTTAGATGTATTGCTTAGACTGTGGCTCTAGTGCGCATGTCTGCGGTGCGTGCCCGTGGAGCATTGCTGAGGCGCACCAGTGACGCTTGCGGGTCAGTGACGTCACAGTGACGTCTTCTGATGTGCGGCGCCACGCTGTCGCCGGCGGTGATGCAGCTTCCGGGGCAGGACACCGGTCACACGCGCCGAATGATTGAGCACCTGGTAACAGGATATATTATTATTATTATTATTATTTATTGTTATAGCGCCATTTATTCCATGGCGCTTTACATGTGAGGGGGGTATACATAAAAACAAGTACAATAATCTTAAACAGTATAAGTCATAACTGGTACAGGAGGAGAGAGGACCCTGCCCGCGAGGGCTCACAATCTTCAACCCGGTCCCTTACACAACACATCACGGCACCTTGAGAAAGAGGCGAAACGCGCGTCGGTGGCGGCGCTGCTTGTTGTCCTGGTGGAGTTTAATATGGGTAAGCACTATTGCATGGGATAGTGGGATTTTTTTCAGGATGCACACCTGTTAGGATCTCCTTACCTTTTTATCCCTTAAGTATGGCCCATATCCATCATAAGCACTAAGCACTTTATATTGTAATCTGTAGGACTAATAAGCAGCAGATATTATCTGATCCTTCATTTTTGTCATATATGTATGTAATTTGTCAGTACTACATGTTTAATAAATCTTGTCTTTTTTTTTTTTTTTTTATGATATTAGACTCGTACTCCATTTCTCCCTGTGTAATATGTTATGCTGGAGTGTCCATTCTTCATTCCCATTGAGTCGGCACTATAAAGTGGGCGACTCTATTGGGATATATATTTGGTTCCGTATGGTGTTGTTTTATATACATACATACTACATACATACTTCATATATACTACATTCATACAGCATACATACATACTTCATATATACTACATTCATACAACATACATACATACTATATATATACTACATTCATACAGCATACATACAAACATACATACATACTACATAATACATACTACATATATACAAAATTCATACAACATACATACATACTACATACATACTTCATATATACTACATTCATACAACATACATCCATACTACATATATACTTCATATATACTACATTCATACAATATACATACATGCATACTACATACATACTACATATATACTACATTCATACAACATACTACATACAACATGCTACAGACATACAACCTACATCCTTCATACATACTACATACAATACATACATATAGACATACAGTTCATATAACATAGAGTACATACTCACCATCACTTGTCACTTTGATCCCTGAAGCTAGTGTCATCTGTGAAAAAATATGAAAATAACAAACAACCGATATACTCCCTGATCCGCAGAAATCCATGAGTGTCCCACAACGATCTCCCGTGGAGAACAGCAGCATCAGCTGATGAGACCGCTCTCTAGGGGCTCCAGGAATCCAATGACAGGAGGTAGGTATCCTTCCGCACTGTATTCCTCCGCCACTGTAAAAAAATAGTCCCTAGTCTCACTTTTGGCATTGCTGTGTGAGAAAGTTCCCACGCAGCTTTTGCCATAAAGTGAGACCAGTGAACGATAGTAACCTCTCAGTGATGCAGTGCAGCAGATCGTCGTGGGACACTTGTGGATTTCTGCGGATCAGGGAGTATATCGGTTGTTTGTTTTTTTCAAATTTTTTTCATAGATGACACAGGCTTCGGGGATCAAAGTGACAAGTGATGGTGAGTATGTACTCTATGTTATATGTACTGTATGTCTATATGTATGTATTGTATGAATGTAGGAATGTATTGTATGTAGTATGTATGTAGTATGTACTATGTATGTATGTTGTATGAATGTAGTATATATGTAGTATGTATGTATTGTATGTAGTATGTATGTTGTATGTAGTATGTATGTTGTATGTCTGTAGCATGTTCTATGTATGTAGTATGAATGTACTATGTATGTATGTTGTATGAATGTAGCATATATGTAGTATGTATGTATTGTATGAATGTATGAATGTATTGTATGTAGCATGTATGTTGTATGTAGTATGTATGTAGTATGTATGTTGAATGTATGTTGTATGTCTTTAGCATGTTGTATGTATGTAGTATGTACTATGTTTGCATGTTGTATGAATGTAGTATATATGTAGTATGTATGTATTGTATGAATGTATGAATGTATTGTATGTAGTATGTATGTTGTATGTAGTATGTATGTAGTATGTATGTTGTATGTCTGTAGCGTATTGTATGTATGTTGTATGTATGTAGTATGTAGTATGTATGTATGTTGTATGAATGTAGTATGTATGTATGTTGTATGAATGTAGTATATATGTATGTATGTAGTATGTATGTATGTTGTATGAATGTAGTATGTATGTAGTATGTATGTTGTATGAATGTAGTATATATGAAGTATGTATGTAGTATGTATGTTGTATGAATGTTGTATATATGTAGTATGTATGTAGTATGTATGTTGTTTTTTTTTTTTTACATTCAACACATTAGCCGGATGATAAATAAATAAAAAGAAAAAAATGATGTGTGGTCCCTCTATTTTTGCTAATCAATGCAAGTAAGGCTGGCAGCTGCGAAATGCAAACCCCGTGAATCCAGAAGACACTGAGCATGAGAACTCAGTTTCAGTACCGAGCACTGACGTCAAAAGGTGACCGGAGTTTATAGCCAATGAACTCCTGTCCCTTTTTGATGTCAGTGCTTGGCACTGAAGCTGAGTTCATAGGCTCAGTGGAAGCAGTGTTATGCCACCGATCAGTTGTCAATCCTGATGTAGCAGAGTTGTAGCATGTTGTGGTTCATCTGGATTTATCATTGGACATTTGAAGACTATGGAGTTTTATTATTTTCAATTTTACAGTAAAAAATAGGTGAAAGAGGGTGGAAAGGGTTACTTTCAAATCAAGGACTCTGATTTTTTCAATTAAAGGACTTTTTCGTTTGTCTGTGTTTTTATTACTTTTGATTACAGGGTTAGTATCGGGAGGGTTTTAGAGATGCCTTTCCATAAATTAACCTATTGGTTTCATGTCAGCTGACATTACAAAGCTTACATTTCAAAATGAGGAAATGGTTGCACTCAATTCCATTAAGGCATGTCAATGAGAAGTACATGCCACCGGACTAGGGCAAGTGGGAAGAGCCAGGCAAAGTGTCTCTTTTCTGGGGTGGATGCAGACTACTATTTTAGGCTGGGGCAAATATCCATGCCACCTTCCCAGTCTGAGAATATCAGCCCCCAGCTGTCTGCTTTAGCTTGGCTGGTTGTCAAAAATGGAGGGGTCATATACCTTTTTGAATTTTTTATTTAAATAATTTAATAAAACAGAGTTAGACTCCTCTATTTTTGATAACCAGCCAATATAAAGTTGACATCTGGAACTGAAGCTAGCAGCTGTCAGCTTTGCTTGTGCTGGTTAGCACAAAGAGAGCGGACCGAGCATAATTTTTTTTTCTACACTGTATGGCCCCGGAAAATCACAGCCACACCAATACTTTTCATAGCTGTGATTGAGACGGAAGTGCCCACACCAGCAAAGCTTGTTGATTGGCTGTTGTTTGGGCTGCCAATCCATAACAGTAGCACAAACTTCCTGGAGAAGTCTGTGTTTGAGGGCCATGAATAGACACTAGGTGATTGGTACAGGCCACGAACTGTAACATTTGGGATCTCCTATTCCTGGACAGAGTTAGTTTTTTAGCAGCTGCAACGATACAATAATATTCATTAAGAAGCTATCAATACATCGTTTATACTGCAAAATTATATCAGTGAAATCTTTCTCTCTGTGTGCCAAAAATAAGATTTAACACAGTCTTATATTATGAAAATTGAAAATATTTCTGGTCTTGGAAAATGGCAACAAAAGCAAAAAATCATTTAAATTTTTTACAAATTTCTGAATTTTTTTTCACCACTTAAATAAAAAAAATATATTTCCAGGTAAGTTTTACTACATAGTTAACATAGTAAATAAAAAAAGCAAAAAACAATTGTGAATTGAACTTTTTTTGCAATTTCAATGCACTTTTTTTCCTGCTTTCCACTACATCACGTAATAAAATTATGGTAATTGAAAGGTTCTAAAAACAAACCCTTACAATGTTATTGAGAAAGTTATGGAAAAATAAAAAATTATTCTTTTAAGAAGGGGAGCAAAAAATGGAAAAAAGGAAAATTGCCCAGTGATGAAGGGGTTAACTCTAGGTATAAAGAAAATTCAGCCTCCTGGCTACAGCGCAGAGCTGATCTAGGTCTATTACAACCCAGGAGCTGCTATTCCCTCTCGGCACCCAGCGATCACATAATCATTGGGTGTGGACGAAGTAGCTCTGATATCTCTTCCAATACTAAATACACAGTGCTTGTATCAAGTATATACTGATGAACAAGGCAGAGATGGTAATAAACCATCTCTGGCTTCTCGAAAGGGAGTCTGGCTGTGTCTGACAGCTAGCTGCCTTCCTACTCAAGCAGCTGCATGATTTCTTGTAGCTGCTTAATGCACAATAACATTAAAATTCTATTATATGCGCAGTCCAAAAATTGGCTAAAATCTTCCTTCTCAAGAACAAGCAACTTTTTAATTTTACTGCTTACTGTCCATTGCCTAGTTTACTGGCAACCTCTATTGTGTTTGGTTTCCAAGACAAAAAACATGTGCTTGCTAGCTATACAGCTTTCAAGAGCTACTGATTGCTGTATCTGACCTGTTTCAAAACCCTTTGCACCTCTCACATGCTGCAGCGACAGACCTGTCTCTGCCGCAAGCTTTGGGAAGAGCACAGTTCAGACCAGCGGCTCAACCTGTTCACTTACCTTAACTGTTAATCTTCAGGAAAGCAGTGCCCCCAACAAGCAGGAAGCCAGGAAGTAGTGAAGCTGTGCATTCCTGAAGAACAACCATGAATAATCTCCTTAAAATAACACAGGCTACACTTGCTGAATGTGGCACAAAAAGGAATCAGTTTGCACTGGAAGGCGCATAATCATTCCTGAAGGTCTACATGCCCATACTCCAATATTTACACCTCTACTGACTACTGTTGAACTTAACCCGCGTTTAGATCAATTTGACTGTCATTTTGCAGAGTTATATGGAATGCGACAAAAAGTCATCTTGCCCCTCACCTATTCTTGCTTCTATAGCTTTCCTCTGCTCCTTAAGATGTAGGGAAGGTGACCTGACGGACGGTCAGAATAGAGAAGGAAAGGTTTGCTCAGTTTAGACAGGTGTCAGTTACTACAGTGGGGAAACAGCTAGGAAAGTGTAGTGGACGTGCAGTACCTGGGGTTGACCATTAGAGGGCAGGGAGGAGTGTGAACAAAGGACTTGACATCAGCTTAGGAAACCGTTGGTCATGGGGGCGGAGTTACAGGGAACCGGGAAAGATATAAATTTGAAGGAGGGTTCCAGAAAGGTTCAGGCCCCAGGGGGAGCTCCAGTGACAGGAGGACTACGACAGTTTGTGCACTGTGAGGCGAACGAAACTAGGGGGACTGAGGAGAGAGAACATCAGGGGGGTGGTCCTGACAGGAAGAACCGCAGTATAGAAGAGGCACGGGGTGAAGGACACCGCATTTGGAACGACGAAGCTGACCAGTAAAGTGCTGATGGTGTACGGGCCTAAGGCGGCCACAGTGACTGAGCTGACAGGATCGTCGAAGAGTGGAAAAGGGGCAGTACGTATAAATACGTCCCTGGTGTAAAGTACGGTGTGTGAAGTGGCCCTGGACATGGAGGGCCGTGAGAAAGATATTGCGGTGTGCTGTGAGGGCCGTCAGTCGGATGGTGGATAATAAACTTGGACCTGTTGCACCCGAAACCTGCCTCATCTTGTGTCTGTCTGTCACTGCGCGGTATATCGAGGGACCACCCCCCCAGCTCGGCCCACCGACCCTACAAAGGCACCAGATCCGACTCTGTACTTCTCCTTACTTTTCTCCAATAGTTGGTTATAAAGATGTGACATAACATTATACATCACTCACTCCAAGCAGCCATGTAAGGCATCATGACCTTGGGTGAAACATCTCATGATGTTATGACTTTATGACGTGCATCAAAGCCTAGTCAGAAACAGGCGTCAGTGAAGACTGGAACCTGAGCTGATTCCTTAAGGAGAGGTGAGAAGTAGAGTTGAGCGAAACGGGTCGGTCATATTCAAAAGTTGGCACATTCACACCTTTCATTATTTAACAGACAGAACCTAAGCTAAAAACAAAATGAAGAAATACTAGTGATGAGCGAGTATACTCGTTGCTCAGGTTTTCCCGAGCATGCTCGGGTGATCACCGAGTATTTTGGTGTGCTCGGAGATTTAGTTTCTGTCGCTGTAGCTGCATGATTTGCGGCTGCTAGACAGGCTGAATACATGTGGGGATTGCCTGTTTGTTAGGAATTCCAAACATGTATTCAGCCTGTCTAGCAGCCACAAATCATGCAGCTGCGGAGACAAAAACTAAAACTCCGAGCACACCAAAATACTCGGAGATCACTTGAGCGTGTTCGAGAAAACCCGAGCAACGAGGATTAGAGTTGAGCGAAACGGGTCGGTCATATTCAAAAGTCGGCGACTTTCGCTGAAGTCGGGTTTCATGAAATGAAAGCCAACCATAGCGTGAGGTCGGCCACGAGTTCGGCGACCAGAGCGCCAAAGTCGCGTTTCAAAAGATGCTTCCAGCGCCCTTTTTCAGCCAATGATGGAGGACGCACACTGTGGGCAATGCGATGACATAGGTATCGGTCACCACCATCTTTGATAAGGGCATGCAAGTGATTGGCTGGCTTTGTGTGGCGTCACAGGGGCTATAAAAGGGCGTGAACGCCGACCGCCATCTTACTTATGCCGATCTTAGCATAGGGAGAGGTTGCTGCTGCTGATTCTGTAGGGAGAGCGTTAGGCAGGGAAGAAGAACAAAAAACTGCTTCTGCTGTTAGCGATTTCCACTTACAACACAACACTTTGTGTGCAGTGACAGGGGAGGCTCTATTTTTGTGCATCAGCTCTGTTGGTTATTAGGCTGCCTTATAAGGCTCCCTGATAGCTGCATTGCTGTTTGCACACTGCTGTGCAAACTGCTTTTTTAAAAGCAAAAATACTTTTCTTCCTCTTTTCTGCACAGTTACCAAGAGTTCATTTTTCCACCCTTTTATGTGTGCAGCAGTCCTGCTTATTAGGCTGCCTGCGTCCATAATTGGACTGAGAGCATTCTTGTCAACGTCCTCAAATCTATAGTGAGATTCAAATTCTCACCAATCCTATAGACACCCTCCACCTTTTCATACACCATCCAATTTCAGCCTGTTACATTGAGGTGTAATCTCTCCTGGGCCTGAGACAATAGTTCTGTGTCCTCAAATCTATAGTGAGGTTCAAATTCTCACAAATAGTAGATACACCTTCTACCTTGTTTTACAGTACCATATAGCTGGTGTTATTTTGGGTACATTTTCACAAAAATGAGGAAGTATGGTGGAAGACGCCATGGAAGTGGGCGGGGATTGCCAGCTGGTCCCGATGGTGGTGGAGCTGGTGTTGCATCTGTTGGTAGTGGCAAAAGCACAATAGCACCTAAGGCAGGAGGTGTTGAGCCTGCGTCATCGTCTGGCTCCACAAGGCCTCGAAGGCCCTCTTTTCTGGGAGTAGGTAAACCACTTTTAAAGCCGGAGCTTCAGGAACAAGTTTTGGCTTATATTGCTGACACAGCCTCCAGCTCTATCGCCTCCTCTTCTGAAGTTTCAAAAAATAAAAGCACTGAGTCGTCAGTGGAGGCTCCTGGTCAGGAACAACACCTTTCCTTGTGTCCTTCACCCCTACCAAAAGTGAAGGATGCGGCAGGACACACTACCAATTACTCCATGTAGTTCAGTTCACATACCATGCCTGGGTTAGCAAGTCAAATCGCGAATTCCCCAGTCCAAGATGAATCTGACATGGAGTGCATTGATGCACAGCCACTGCTAGATTTTTCGGCTGGTACATTCACTCAGAGCACTACATTGTCCTCACAGTGTACTGAGGCAGAATCAGACCCTGATGAAACTCAGGTGCCCCTTCCCGCATTTTGTACCACCTTACACAGTGACACAGAGGAAGGTGCACATGAAATTGAAGAGGAGGTGATGGATGACAAAGTTGTTGACCCAGATTGGCATCCATTGGGGGAAGAGGGTGCCGCTGAAAATAGCTCAGAAGAGGAGGAGGAGGATCCGCAGTAGGCAACGACATCGCAACAGCTGTTATCTGGCATGACCGTAGCAGTCCAAAAACGTGTTACAAAAACCAAAAGGTTTGCAGGACAGCTTGGCCAGACGGTCAAATTAGCACAGCGTGCAATGTCTCAAAATGTCTTCCATAGCGGGAAGAGTGCAGTGTGGCACTTTTTTCAACAAAATCCTAATGATCAGGCAAAAGTTATCTGTAAGAAGTACGCAAAGACCTTCAGCCGAGGGAAAAATCAGAGAAATTTGAATACCAGTTGCATGCTTAGACATTTAACCACCATGCACTTGCAAGCGTGGACGGACTACCAAACCTCACGTACCACATGTGCACCTGCTCCGAATGAAGGTAGTCAGCAACGCTACATCGCTTCCCCCACTGTAAGCCCACCGGTTAGCACGCCACCAGCAGCAAATGTCGAGGTGTCGTCGCAAGGGCAAAGCAGTCCTGGAATCACAATGTTATTGCTATGAAGGACTGAATGTAGGCCATCAGCAACACCACCAAGACCATCACCAACCCTCTCTCAGTCAGCCATGTCCACCGCTAGTTGCACCATATGCAGCTCTCAAGTCCAGCTCACCCTACCAGAGACTCTGAGTAGGACAAGAAAGTACTCATCCTCTCATCCGCGTACACTGGCTTTGAACGCCCACATTGCCAAACTAATCTCGTTAAAGATGATGCCCTACCGGTTGGTTGAAAGCAAAGCTTTCCGTGACCTCATGGCCTATGCATTGCCAAGCTATGATCTACCCAGTCGGCACTTCTTTTCGCAAAAAGCCATCCCAGCCCTCCAAGTGCATGTGAAAGACCGCATTGTCCATGCACTCAAGCAATCAGTGAGTGGAAAGGTGAACTTCACAACAGATGCATGGTCCAGTAGGCATGGCCAGGGCCGTTACATGTCCATCACTGCGCACTGGGTTAATGTGGTGGATGCAGGGTCCACAGGGGAAAGCGGCGGTGGGACAGTGCTGCCTAGCCCACGGTATAGGAAACAGTTGGCTGTAGGCGTTCGACCCTCTTCCTCCTCATCTTCCAGATGCGAAAGCTCGTCCACAGAGCGCAGTCGCACGAGCACTCCATCCGCAGCTGCCTGTGTTGCACACGAGTTGTCCCACTATCGAACAGCTAGTGGTAAGCGTCAGCAGGCTGTGTTGAAGATGATGTGTTTGGGCAACAACAGACACACCGCAGAGGTACTGGCCAACTACTTGCAGCGACAAACTGAGTCATGGATGGGCAGTCTACATCTTGAGGCAGGCAAGGTAGTTAGTGATAACGGCCGGAATTTTGTGGCAGCCAAAGCCCTTTCAAAACTCAGACACATACCTTGCCTGGCTCACACCTTGAACCTGGTGGTGCAGTTCTTCCTCAATAGTTATCCGGAGTTAACACCCCTGCTCCATAAGGTGCGAAGACTGTGCTCGCACATCCTCTGGTCGCCAGTACACTCCAGTCGTATGCAGAAGCTGCAGCAATTGCTCCACCTTCCCAAGCCCCGCCTAATTATCGACGTTGCAACAAGGTGGAACTCCACCCTGCACATGATTCAGAGGCTGTGCGAACAGAGGCAGACTGTAATTCATTTGTGGGAGGATACATGGGCAGGCAGTTTGCAGGCAGACATGGAGTTGTCTGGTGTGCAGTGGTCGAAGCTGAAAGACCTCTGTAAAGTCCTTCAGTGTTTTGAGGAATGCACACGGCTGGTAAGCGCAGACGACGCCATCATAAGCATGAGCATCCCACTTATGCGTCTGCTCATGCAAATTTTGACGCACATTAAGGAGCAGGTATCTGCAGCCAAGGAGGAAGAGGAGGAGGGAAGCCTTGATGACAGTCAGCCATTGTCTGCTCAGGGAAGTCTCGTGGACGAGGTGGAGGAAGAAGAGGAAGAGGAGGAGGCTGATGGGGATGATTATTTTGGGGAGGAGGATGCTTCTCACGGGGCAAGAAAAAATGTTGGCGTGGCAAGGTCAGGTACAGGGTTTGTGCGTGACTGGAGGGATGTTGTTTTGCCAGAAAGTGCTCCTCCACCCAGGACTCGCAGTGCATCATTGACACCTGGAACATTGGCCCACATGTCTGATTATGCCTTGCAAATCCTAAAAAGGGACCCCCGCATTGCCAAAATGATGAACGATGACGACTACTGGTTGGCCAGCATCCTGGATCCAAGCTATAAAGGCAAATTCCAAAACATCATGCCACAGGAGAACCTAGAGCTAATATTTGCTAGCAAACAAGCAACTCTGGTTAACCGTTTGTTTGAGGCATTCCAAGCACACAGCGGCGGTGATGTTTATCCAGCGAGCTGGAAGGGGCAACATGGAAGAGGTGTTTGTGGTGCACACAGCCGAAGTGGCATTGGAGACAGGGGTTTCATGACCATGTTGTGGACTGATTTTTCAAGTACCGCTCACACGACTGGTAATACTGCATCGATCAAAAGTGACAGGAGACAGCAGTTGTCAACTATGGTAACAAACTACTTCTCCAATATCGATGTTCTCCCTCACCAGTCATTCCCCTTTGACTCTTGGGCCAGTAAACTTGACACCTGACCTGAATTGGCAGAATATGCCTTACAGGAGCTCGCTTGCCCTGCTGCTAGTGTGTTATCTGAATGAGTCTTCAGTGCTGCTGGATCAATCCTGACAGAAAAATGGACCCATCTGTCGACCCAAAATGTTGATGATCTAACCTTCATTAAAATGAACCATGCATGGGTTTCAAAGGATTTTGTCCCACCCTCCCCTGCTGACATGTAGGTTGCCAGAAAAATGGCTTGCTTTTGTCCTCCTCTGCCGTGGACTTCTCCAATCACTCCATTTGCAGCTTCTGAATCTCCAACATCAACATATGCCATTTTTTCCACCTCCCTAACTTCGCTGCCTCCCCCCACAGGACCGGGGTCAACACCTGGCGCACGCACCCATGCGAGTGCCGTTGCCCTGGACAGGTGGGTGGGCACACTCTTTGGCAACGGCAGTGGCACAAGGTCCCTCATAGTAGAATCAAGTGTTTCTGATGGTGGCGGTGCACACCCGCTGTCAGACACACCGGCGTACTATGAGGGGCCCTGTGCCAGTACCGCCACCCACGAGTGGGCCCCCCTGCTTGCTCAGGGCCCCAGCACTTGCAATACTTACCTCTCCCTGCTCCACCACTGTGTAGTCTGGCCTGTTAAATACTTCACTGGGACTGCCAATACAAATTTGGTGAAATGATAGATGATGGTTAAGACATACCTATGCCCTGTCCTGCTGGGCTCTATCTCCAGATGATCAATGGCTTCCATTTGTTATGGACGTCGACTCACAATGAAATGCAGTGGTGGTTTATCATCAGCTTTCACGGTTTTCCGACTCACAGACGTGTGACATTCCTGCCCACATTTTTAAATGTGTCCTCTCATGCCAATCCAATAGAATCGCCTACGGCCTGTGGCTTGTGTCTTTTGCACTCCAAAGTTACCTGAGAGATCATGATAGGCAGTGAGGACAATGTCTACATCTGTCTCTGTGATCATAATTTGATGGAGATGAGTAACGGTGATGGGTTCCACGGTACTGCGATACAGCAAACCTTTCTTCACAAGAACTGTTTTCGCTGTCTCCACTGACAAAGTAATTGAGGGTCAGCATCACCTCTGAGAATTCTCCCGGGATTTTTTACCGTGATCAGTAATTCTAAAATTTCTGCAATCAGTCGACTTTCCGTCTGTACTTGTATCCATCTCGTTTCCTCTTGCGGAGAGTCTGAACTGTCTTACTGAGACTGAAATATATATGAAGATTGAAAAATACCCCAACAGTGTATACTGGTGTACGCTTCAAATACATAACCCTTTTTCTACGTTTTAGATTCTTGTCTAATCCATACTGAGGCTGTGAGTGTCTTTGTCGGACTCTGGAAATATACGCGCAGATTTTTAATGTTTAAACTATGTTATATATACCTGCTATCCAGTGATACTGTACCCTTTTTCAACTTTCTACAATGACCTCGAATCCATACTGGGCCTGAGACTGTCTGAGTCTGCCTCCTAATATATAGACATAGGTTTTTAATGTTTAAACTATGCTATATATACCTGTTATCCGATGATACTGTACCCTTTCTCAACTTTGTACAATCACGTCAAATCCATACTGGGCCAGAGAACCTCTGAGTTTGCCTCCTGATATATAGACATAGATTTTTCAAGTGTAAACTATGCTACATATGTACCTGTTATCGGGTGATACTGTACCCTTTCTCAACTTTCTACAATCTTGTCGAATCCATACTGTGCCTGAGAACGTCTGAGTCTGCCTCCTGATTAGAGAGCGGTGTTCGAGTCGACCTGTTCGCCAAGTTAAAATTCCAGCTGTTTTGGGTGGTGTTCGAGCCGTTCGTCGAACTCCAACACTTTGCTTAAAATTCGGCTGTTCGAGGATCCATTCAAGAATGGTTCGGTCACCAAAAGTGTAACTTCATTTTCACATTAATAATGGTTTTCAATGTTAATAGACTGTTTCATGACATAGTAGTGGTGTGTGGTAGCAAGCGGTGTAGTACACCTGTCAAGGAGCTACACCGTGTGTGTTTCTAATTATTTTTTACCACATCTTGTCCAGAAAATCCTTTTGGGCCTTGTAGCACTGTCTGCTTCTCAGCAGAGGAGCCCACCAGTGAACCAAGCTATGCCGCCTGTTTATGTAAGAACTGCGTGCTCTCAGCAGAGGAGCCCAGCTGTTAAGCAAGCTACAGCACCTGTGGTTTGGACACTTAATTTTTTCTTTTTTCTGGAATGCCGGTTAGGCCTAATTCCAGAATTCCGGTTGACCTGCACTTACTGGGAAATCCTCGTTTGCGGGGATGAATTGTAATCCCAGATCCCCATCATTAACGGGGCTCAGCGGGTTATCTGCACTTGTAAGCGACACACGCTGGACCTTTCAGTGTAGCGCGCATGCAGCCCTGGACATGTAAGGGCATGACAGACCTTTTATTGATCGATCTCGCATGCCAGAGCCTCGCATGTCCCTCTAGTAAGCTTGACGCGTACCGCGGGGGGCATGCAGGAGTATCGTTCGTTAATGGAATTAAGCTGTCAAATCGCTAGCACAACTAAAAACGGACATCCACCACCACCCACAGAATCAACAAAGCTTGCAATCTGTCAATCTTTTCTGTAGCTGGCATGGTTGAGGCTTCCCGGGTGGAGTCGAATTAAGCCGCAGGCTCCACTCCTGGTGGTCCCCTTCTAGACATTCCTTTAAGGTTCAGCTTTGCAATCATACTGCCCCCGGAAACCAAACACTTTGCCTTCATGGACGCTATTTGGAGGTTCATGGGAATAACACCGCCCGATCAGCAGTTGACCTAATTTATGGTGGGAAGTCCGACGGTATATGATCGTCTTTGATTTCAGATTTTTACTGTTTTTTGGTATTTTACATTTTTATTCCAGCCTTTCTTGACTTCATAAGGGCATGACATGCCTATATCTGTGTCTCCTCCTCCTCCTTTTACTCCTCCACCTTTTTTCTATATGTAATTGCCCTTTTTCATATGTTATTTTTGTATTCTGAGCATTTTGTCTGCTTTGGGACACCTTTTAAGGTGTTTTGTAATTGTTTTATATGTGTTTGTATGTGTTTGTGTTTGCCTGCCATTGTTTTCAATGGTGTTCGACGTTGTTCGTCGAACGTTCGACAAACATTCGACGAACTTGCCTCGTGTTCGACAAACCAAAACGAACTGGAACACTAGCGGGGTGGCTCAACACTACTCCTGAATATATAGACGTACATTTTTAATGTTTAAACTATGCTATATATACATGGTATCTGGTGATACTGTACCCTTTCTGCCAGGAAGTCTCTCTCCACCCACCACTATAAGTGTATCATTGACACCTGGAACATTGTCCCACATGTGTGATTATTTCTTGTGGATCTTCTTGTTATATTGTGGTGTGATCCATCCTGAGTGTGTGACAGTCTGTGGGTTACTCCTACAATTTAGATGTACATTTAAAAATTACCCCAACACTAGTGTATACAGCTCTACGCTTGTGATACATTACCCATTTACTGCTTTTTATATTCTGGTCTAATCCAAACTGACCAAGTGAGAGTTATTTTCTGACTGTGAAAATAAATACTGAGATTGACAACAATGACCCCTACAATGTGTACAGCTGTACTCTTCTGATCCATTACCGTTTTACTGCTTTTTACATTATGTTGTAATCCATACTGAGCCTGAGAGCGTCTGTGTCTGCCTCCTGAAATATCTACGGAGATTTAGAATGTTTAAACTATACTATATACACCTGCTATCTGATGATACTGTACACTTTTTCTACTTTTTATATTCTTGTCTAATCCATACTGAGCCTGTGAGTGTCTCTGTGTGACTGATGGTATATATAGGGAGATTGACAATCATCCTTTGACTGTATAGAGCTGTACGCTTCTGATACAGTACCATATATCTGATGTTATTTTGGGCTCATGCTCTGCAACATTTTGAAGTTTGGTGGAAGAGGCCGTGGACATGGGCGTGGGGGGGCCAGCTGGTGGTGCATCTGCTGGTAGTGGCAAAAGCACAATAGCAGCTAAGGCAGGAGGTGTTAAGCCTGCATCATGGTCTGGCTCCGGAACGCCTGGAAGGCTACCTTTTCTGGGAGTAGGTTAGCCGCTTTTAAAGCCGGAGCATCAGGAACTGGTTTTGGTTTACATTGCTGAAACAGACTCCAGCAAATATGCCCTCCTCTTCTGAAGTTTCAAAAACTGCAAGCACTGAGTCGTCAAGTGCTGGCTCCTGGTCAGGAAGAAACCCTTTACTTGTGTCCTTCACCCCCACCAAAAGTGAATGATGCAGCAGGCCACACTTCACATTAGTTCATGTAGCTCTTTCTATCATACCATGCCTGGGTTATCAAGTCAAATCGTGAATTCCCCAGTCCAAGATGAATCTGACGTGGAGTGTGGGTGGCCAGCCAGGGCAATGGGGTTAATCGGCACCGGGGCCGGTGTCTCAGAAGGATGTGTCACGTTGGTGGTGATGACCCGTTCCATGGCCCTGGGCGTCCATGCAAAGGGGTGAATTACGCTTACAGGTGAATGATACATGACGCCACCTGTGGTTTCTGATTAGATTGACCAGCGCTGCAGTGTCGCTTCTTTGGGACAGATGTTGTGGTGCAGCTAAGATGTAGAAGCCCTGCACAGGTAGGGCCGTAGTCACAGGGCAGATGAAAGAGTTGGTAGATGGTGTGCAGTGCAGCATGTAGTAGAGCCGTGCACCAGGCGCAGGAGAAAGATGACAGACACAGTCGTGCAGTTCCTTTACCTGTACTTGGTAAGTGCCGTCCAGGACCCAGAGTACAGATGGAGAAGGAGTTGGTCAGCCTGGAAGCAAATTTGGAATTCTCTCTCTGCAGATAGGTAGTGTGGCCTCCGTTCTAGCGCTTATCTGAGGTACTCGCAGTACTGAGATCACTGAAGTTCCCCCTGTTGACTCTCTTTTGGAACTTTCTCGTATGGCAGGCAGCCATAGCCTTTTCCTTCTGGCTCACACACGTCGCTGCTGGGGCCTCTGAGCCTTAGTTGGGAACAGAGCATTTACAGCTGCTACCTCCTCCGGTTTCTGCTGCAGGACCGTCAGTGTCCCTACAAACTCGGAGACCGGAATCCCGACCATGCACTCCAGCTAGGAGTGAGCCTTAACTCTGCTCATCCTCCAGCTCCCCTTCTCACGTCCACACACTTTCCCTGCCCTTCACAGACTGCCCTAACTTTTCTCCTCCCGACCACAGAGAGCAGCTCCTCAGCAGTCAGGTTCAGAGGTCTCCCTGCTGGCCTGGAGTAGGAACTGTGTTTTGTGTTGGTTTAACTGCTAGAGAGATCCTTCGTTGCTCCCAAGCATGACATCACACTCCCTAGGAGGAAGATGCCACTGTGGCGACCGTACTCCTGGGGGCGCCACAAGTGCACTGATAACCAGCCACTGCTAGATGATTCTGCTGGTACATTGACCCTGACCACTACATTCCCCTCGCACTCTACACAGCCAGAATCTGACCCTGATAAAACTCAGGTTCCCCTTCTCGCATACTATACCACCTTACACGGTGACAAAGAGGAAGGTGCAGATGAAAGTGCAGGTGCCTTGAGCAGGTGGGGGGCAAACTCATTGGCGACGGCACTGGCACAGGGCCTTCATAGTACGCAAAAGTGTTTTCTGCCAGTGGGAGGGTGTCTGCCAGTGGGAGGGCCCACCCGCCGTCTGACACAACACCGTACTATGAGGGGCCCTGTGCCAGTGCCGTCGCCAACGAGTGGGCCCCCCCTGCTTGCTCAGGATCACAGCGCTTGCAAAGTGGAAATACTTACCTCTCCCTGTTCCACCGCCGTGACGTCTTCCGCGTTTCCTGACAGTGACATTCTGGTCAAAGAGCATGATGACATCACGTCTGTACACCCTCTGCCTAAACCGTCCAGGTGCAGAGAGATGGAAGATGGGGACGACAAGGAGTCCAGACTAGTACAGGGATTCCCCAGCGAGGAAACTTATTTAATTGTTTTCAATGTTGGGACAGCTATTTTTGGGGAGCACTATACTCTGGAGAATGATATATGGGGCCCACCATACACTGGAGCATTCCAAAGGTGGACATCAGACACTGGAGCAGCATTTACAGGGCCCATTATACACTGGAGCATTAGAAATGGGGTCCATTATATACAGTATGGAGCATTATTTGGGCCCATAACACAGTGTAGCTTCATCCATGGGGACCAACATATACTGTAGCATTATGTGGAGCTCATCATATACTGTATCGAACATTATATGGGACCAATGATTCTGTATGGAGAAATATATGGGCCTCATTACTCTGTATAGCGCACTATGCGGTGGCCATAATACTGTGTGGAGTAATATACTGTCCGTTTTTGGAGCTATTGGAGAATTTAAAATGGATATCAGTCATGAGATGTAAGAAGTGAAGTATTTTTCATTGTACTATACCGCTATTTCTCTACCGTATCAGAAGATCATGAATTGTGGCATGTGTTAAAGGAGCCCAATGACACTCTTTGGCCCAGGGCCCACGAAAATCTGGAGCCAGCCTTACCCCCCCCCCACAATTTCAGCCAAATAACGCCCAGTTTTCAATGCCTAACTATTATTATAAAGTAAATTAAGGTTGACAAGCTTAAGTAATAAGAATTGATGTTTTTGCCATTAAAATGGGCACTGTAGGTGTGTTTCCTATTCTCCACTCCCTGCCCACCTTGGTTCCCCATTGACTTGCATTGGGTTTCGTGTTTCAGTCGGACTTCGACCTTTCACGATATTTGGGCCGATTTCGTTCGACCCGACTTTTGAGAAAGTCAGGTTTCATGAAACCCGACTCGACCCGAAAAAACGCAAAGTCGCTCATCTCTAGTGAGAAACAGTGGCCGCAGGGAGAAGTGAGGGCCAAGGTGACTATAATATTTTATCATTCCCAGCCCATTCAATTATTATGCTTTTGGGTTCTGGAGACCTTAGAAAATAATAAACAGCTTTTTTTAAAAAAATGATAATTTGCATTAAATAAATTGAAGCAAAACAAATTTCCCATTCAAATTCGAGTATATCTGCCAAACTTAAATTTGGGCAAATTCGTTCATCTTTAATTCTAAGTCATCTAATAACAGCTGACACAATCGGAACCAATATGTAACCATCAAGAGTATAAATCTGAACTGTTCCAGTTTTGCAGTTTTAACCAGTGTCTTCTGCTTCTTGCTCTGCCATACTTTGGCAGAACAGTCTCCTCTAGACCATTTACTTTCAGCCCTATTTGACACTATCACATTACTATTTAATTTGCTAATGGGTCATGATTAGTGTTGAGCGATACCATCCGATACCCTAAAATATCAGATCGGATGGTATCGGCCCGATACTAAAAAAGTATCGGGTATCGCCGATTCCGATACCGGAAGTCCCATTCAAGTCTATGGGACTTACGGTATCGGAATAAGAAAATCCCTTTTCTCTCCTTGTACAGCCTCTCGGGGGGGTGTACGGACCTTCCAGGGGTATGTGCCGACTACCCGGGGGTCTGTGCGGACTGCCGGTGGTCTGTGCCGGCCTGCCGGTGGTCTGTACCGACTTGCCCGGGTGTCTGTGCAGGCTGCGGGGGGCTGTGCCGGCCTGCCGGTGGTCTGTACCGACTGCTCGGGGGTCTGTGCGAACTGCCGGGGGGCTGTGCCGGCCTGCAGGTGGTCTGTACCGACTGCCCGGCTCTCTGTGCATTCTGCAGGGGGCTGTGCCGGCCTGCCGGTGGTCTGTACCGACTGCCCGGGGGTCTGTGCCGACTGCCGGGGGTCTGAGCAGACTGCGGGGGTCTGTGCAGGATCGTCCGATGGGACTACAAGTCCCATCGGGTGATGCCTGCTACCATGACGGTGATTGACACATTAGCCAATGATGGGACAGTAGTAGTCCCATCATCCGGCTAATGTGTTGAATGTACAAAAAAAAAAAAAATACATACTACATACATACTACATGCTACATACATACTACATACATGCTACATACATGCAACATACACTCACTGGCCACTTTATTAGGTACACCATGCTAGTAAGGGGTTGGACCCCCTTTTGCCTTCAGAACTGCCTCAATTCTTCGTGGCAGAGATTCAACAAGGTGCTGGAAGCATTCCTCAGAGATTTTGGACCATATTGACATGATGGCATCACACAGTTGGCGCAGATTTGTCGGCTGCACATCCCTGATGCGAATCTCCCGTTCCACCACATCCCAAAGATGCTCTATTGGATTGAGATCTGGTGACTGAGGAGGCCATTTGAGTACAGTAAACTCATTGTCATGTTCAAGAAACCAATCTGAGATGATTCGAGCTTTATGACATGGCGCATTATCCTGCTGAAAGTAGCCATCAGATGTTGGGTACATTGTGGTCATAAAGGGATGGACATGGTCAGCAACAATACTCAGGTAGGCTGTGGCGTTGCAACGATGCTCAATTGGTACCAAGGGGCCCAAAGAGTGCCCAGAAAAAATTCCCCACACCATGACACCACCACCACCAGCCTGAACCGTTGATACAAGGCAGGATGGATCCATGCTTTCATGTTGTTTACGCCAAATTCTGACCCTACCATCCGAATGTCGCAGCAGCAATCGAGACTCATCAGACCAGGCAACGTTTTTCCAATCTTCTACTGTCCAATTTCGATGAGCTTGTGCAAATTGTAGCCTCAGTTTCCTGTTCTTAGCTGAGAGGAGTGGTACCCAGTGTGGTCTTCTGCTGCTGTAGCCCATCTGCCTCAAAGTTCGACGCACTGTGCGTTCAGAGATGCTCTTCTGCCTACCTTGGTTGTAACGGGTGGCAATTTGAGTCACTGTTGCCTTTCTATCAGCTCGAACCAGTCTGCCCATTCTCCTCTGACCTCTGGCATCAACATGGCATTTCCGGCCACAGAACTGCCGCTCACTGGATTTTTTTTCTTTTTCAGACCATTCTCTGTAAACCCTAGAGATGGTTGTGCGTGAAAATCCCAGTAGATCAGCAGTTTCTAAAATTCTCAGACCAGCCCTTCTGGCACCAACAATCATGCCACGTTCAAAGGCACTCAAATCACCTTTCTTCCCCATACTGATGCTCGGTTTGAACTGCAGGAGATTGTCTTGACCATGTCTACATGCCTAAATGCACTGAGTTGCCGCCATGTGATTGGCTGATTAGAAATTAAGTCTTAACACACAGTTGGACAGGTGTACCTAATAAAGTGGCCAGTGAGTGTATATACCACATGCATGCAACATGCATACTACATACATACCACAAATATACTACATGCATGCAACATGCATACTACATATATACCACATATACCAGGGGGCTGTGCCGACTGTCCGGGGGTCTGTGCCGACTGCCCAGGGGTCTGTACCGGCCTGCCGGGGGGCTGTGCCGGCCTGCCGGTGGTCTGTACCGACTGTCCGGGGGTCTGAGCGGACTGCCGGGGGTCTGTACCAGCCTGCCGGGGGGCTGTGCCGGCCTGCCGGTGGTCTGTACCGACTGTCCGGGGGTCTGAGCGGACTGCCGGGGGTCTGTACCGGCCTGCCGGGGGGTTGTGCTGACCTGCTGGTGGTCTGTACCGACTGTCCGGGGGTCTGTGCAGGCTGCGGGGTCTGTACCGGCCTGCCGGGGGGCTGTGCCGGCCTGCCGGGGGTCTGTACCGGCCTGCCGGGGCACTGTGCCGGCCAGCCGGGGGTCTGTGCGGACTGCCCGGGGGTCTGTGCGGACTGCCGGGGGTCTGTACCGGCCTGCCGGGGATCTGTGCCGGCCTGCCGGTTGTCTGTACCGACTGTCCGGGGGGCTGTGCGGACTGCCGGGGGTCTGTACCGGCCTGCCGGGGGGCTGTGCCGGCCTGCCAGTGGTCTGTACCAACTGTCCGGGGGTCTGAGCGGACTGCCGGGGGTCTGTACCATCCTGCCGGGGGGCTGTGCCGACTGTCCGGGGGTCTGTGCCGACTGCCCGGGGGTCTGTGCGGACTGCCAGGGGTCTGTACCGGCCTGCCGGGGGGCTGTGCTGGCCTGCCGGGGGGCTGTGCCGACTGTCCGGGGGTCTGTGCAGGCTGCGGGGGTCTGTGCAGGCATCGTCCGATGGGACTACAAGTCCCATCGGGCGATGCCTGCTACCATGACGGTGATTGACACATTAGCCAATGATGGGACAGTAGTAGTCCCATCATCCGGCCTATGTGTTGAATGTAAGAAAAAAAAAAATACATACTACATGCTACATACATACTACATACATGCAACATATATACTACATGCATGAAACATACATACATACTGCATATATTCCACATGCATGCAACATGCATACTACATATATACCACATATATACTACATGCATGCATACTACATATATACCACATATACCGGGGGGCTGTACCGACTGTCCGGGGGTCCGTGCAGGCTGCGGGGGTCTGTACCGGCCTGCCGGTGGTCTGTACCGACTGCCCGGGGGTCTGTGCGGACTGCCAGGGGGCTGTGCCGGCCTGCCGGTGGTTTGTACCGACTGTCCGAGGGTCTGAGTGGACTGCCGGGGGTCTGTACCGGCCTGCCGGGGGGCTGTGCCGGCCTGCCGGTGGTCTGTACCGACTGTCCGGGGGTCTGAGCGGACTGCCGGGGGTCTGTACCAGCCTGCCGGGGGCTGTGCCAGCCTGCCGGTGGTCTGTACCGACTGTCCGGGGGTCTGAGCGGACTGCCGGGGGTCTGTACCGGCCTGCCGGGGGTCTGTGCCGGCCTGCCGGTGGTCTGTACCGACTGTCCGGGGGTCTGTGCAGGCTGCGGGGGTCTGTACCGGCCTGCCGGGGGGCTGTGCCGGCCTGCCGGTGGTCTGTACCGACTGTCCGGGGGTCTGAGCGGACTGTCGGGGGTCTGTACCAGCCTGCCGGGGGGCTGTGCTGGCCTGCCGGAGGTCTGTGCGGACTGCCCGGGGTCTGTGCGGACTGCCGGGGTTTGTACCGGCCTGCCGGGGGCTGTGCCGGCCTGCCGGTGGTCTGTACCGACTGTCCGGGGGTCTGTGCGGACTGCCGGGGGTCTGTACCGGCCTGCCGGGGGTCTGTGCCGGCCTGCCGGTGGTCTGTACCGACTGTCCGGGGGTCTGTGCGGACTGCCGGGGGTCTGTACCGGCCTGCTGGGGGGCTGTGCCGGCCTGCCGGTGGTCTGTACCGACTGTGCGGGGGTCTGTACGGGCCTGCCGGGGGCCTGTGCCGTCCTGCCAGTGGTCTGTACCGACTGTCCGGGGGTCTGAGCGGACTGCCGGGGGTCTGTACCGACCTGCCGGGGGGCTGTTCCTACTGTCCAGGTGTCTGTGCCGACTGCCTGGGGGTCTGTGCGGACTGCCGGGGGTCTGTACCGGCCTGCCAGGGGGCTGTGCCGACTGTCCGGGGGTCTGTGCAGGCTGCGGGGGTCTGTGCAGGCATCGTCCGATGGGACTACAAGTCCCATCGGGCGATGCCTGCTACCATGACGGTGATTGACACATTAGCCAATGATGGGACAGTAGTAGTCCCATCATCCTGCCTATGTGTTGAATGTAAGAAAAAAAAAATACATACTACATGCTACATACATACTACATACATGCAACATATATACTACATGTATGCAACATACATACATACTGTATATATACCACATGCATGCAACATGCATACTACATATATACCACATATATACTACATGCATGCATACTACATATATACCACATATACCGGGGGCTGTGCCGACTGTCCGGGGGTCTGTGCCGACTGCCCGGGGGTCTGTGCGGACTGCCGGGGGGCTGTGCCGGCCTGCCGGTGGTCTGTACCGACTGTCCGGGGGTCTGAGCGGGACTGCCGGGGGTCTGTACCGGCCTGCCGGGGGGCTGTGCCGGCCTGCCGGTGGTCTGTACCGACTGTCCGGGGGTCTGAGCGGACTGCCGGGGGTCTGTACTGGCCTGCCGGGGGGCTGTACCGGCCTGCCAGGGGCTGTGCTGGCCTGCCGGTGGTCTGTACCGACTGTGCGGGGGTCTGTGCAGGCTGCGGGGGTCTGCACGAGCCTGCCGGGGGGCTGTGACGGCCTGCCGGTGGTCTGTACCGACTGTCCGGGTGTCTGTGAAGGCTGCGGGGGGCTGTGCCGGCCTGCCGGTGGTCTGTACCGACTGCCCGGGGGTCTGTGCGGACTTCCGGGGGGCTGTGCCGGCCTGCCGGTGGTCTGTGCCAACTGTCCGGGGGTCTGTGCAGGCTGCGGGGGTCTGTGCAGGATCGTCCGATGGGACAACAAGTCCCATCAGGCGATGCCTGCTACCATGACGGTGATTGACACATTAGCCAATGATGGGACAGTAGTAGTCCCATCATCCGGCTAATGTGTTGAATGTACAAAAAAAAGTAAAAAAAATACATACTACATACATACTACATGCTACATACATACTACATACATGCTACATACATGCAACATATATGCTACATGCATGCAACATACATACATACTGCATATATACCACATGCATGCAACATGCATACTACATATACACCACATATATACTACATGCATGCAACATGCATACTACATATATACTACATATATACTACATGCATGCAACATGCATACTACATATATACCACATATACCGGGGGGCTGTGCCGACTGTCCGGGGGTCTGTGCCGACTGCCCAGGGGTCTGTAACGGCCTGCCGGTGGTCTGTACTGACTGTCCGGGGGTCTGTGCAGGCTGCGGGGATCTGTACCGGCCTGCCGGGGGGCTGTGCCGGCCTGCCGGTGGTCTGTACCGACTGTCCGGGGGTCTGAGCGGACTGCCGGGGGTCTGTGCAGGATCGTCCGATGGGACTACAAGTCCCATCGGGCGATGCCTGCTACCATGACGGTGATTGACACGTTAGCCAATGATGGGACAGTAGTAGTCCCATCATCCGGCCTATGTGTTGAATGTAAAAAAAAAAAATACATACTACATACATACTACATGCTACATACATACTACATACATGCTACATACATACTACATGCATGCAACATACATACTACATATATACCACATGCATGCAACATGTATACTACATATATGCTACATATATACTACATGCATGCAACATACATATATACTACATGCATGCAACATACAAACATACTACATATATACCACATGCATGCAACATGCATACTACATATATACTACATGCATGCAACATACATATATACTACATACAATACATTCATACAATACATACATATAGTCATACAGTACATATAACATAGAGTACATACTCACCATCACTTGTCACTTTGATCCCCGAAGCCATTGTCATTTTTGGAATAAATATTAAAATAACAAACAAACAATATACTCCCTGATCCGCAGAAATGCACGAGAGTCCCACGATGATCTTGCGTGGAGAACTGCAGCATCAGCTGATGCTACCATTCTCTACGGGGCCCAGGTAACCAGTGTCAGGAGGTAGGTATCCTTCCGCCCTGTATTCCTCCGCCACTGTAAAAAAAAAAAAGTCCCTAGTCTCACTTTATGGCAAAAGCTGCATTGGAAATTTTTCACACAGCAATGCCATAAAATGAGACTAGGGACTTTTTTTTTTCTTTACAGTGGCGGAGGAATACAGGGCGGAAGGATACCTACCTCCCGACACTGGTTTCCTGGAGCCCGTAGAGAACGGTAGCATCAGCTGATGCTGCTGTTCTCCACGCAAGATCGTTGTGGGACACCAGTGGACTTCTGCGGATCAGGGGTGAGTATATTCGTGCTTTGTTATTTTAATATTTATTCCATAGATGACAATGGCTTCGGGGATCAAAGTGACAAGTGATGGTGAGTATGTACTCTATGTTATATGTACTGTATGTCTATATGTATGTATTGTATGAATGTATTGTATGCAGTATATATGTATGTTGCATGCATGTAGTATATATGTAGTATATATGTAGTATGCATGTTGCATGCATTTGGTATATATGTAGTATGTATGTTGCATTTAGTATATATGTATTATATATATTGCATGCATGTAGTATATATATGGTATATATGTAGTATATATGTATGTTGCATGCATGTAGTATATATGTGGTATATATAGTATGCATGTTGCATGCATGTGGTATATATGTAGTATGTATGTTGCATGCACCTAGTATGCATGTTGCATGTAGTATATTGCATGCATGTAGTATATATGTGGTATATGTAGTATGCATTTTGCATGCATGTAGTATATATGTTGTATGCATGTATGTTGCATGCATGTAGTATATATGTGGTATATATGTAGTATGCATGTTGCATGCATGTAGTATATATGTAGTATATATGTATGTTGCATGCATGTAGTATATATGTAGTATGGATGTTGCATGTAGTATATATGTATGTTGCATGCATGTAGTATATATGTGGTATATATGTGCTATGCATGTTGCATGCATGTAGTATAGATGTTGTATGTATGTTGCATGCATGTAGTTTATATATGGTATATATGTAGTATGCATGTTGTATATATGTATGCTGCATGCATGTAGTATGCATGTTGCATGTAGTATATATGTATGTTGCATGCATGTGGTATATATGTAGTATGCATGTAGTATATATGTGGTATATATGTAGTTTGCATGTTGCATGCATTTGGTATATATGTAGTATGTATGCATGTTGCATGCATGTAGTATGCATGTTGCATGTAGTATATATGTATTTTGCATGCATGTAGTATATATGTAGTATATATGTAGTATGTATGTTGCATGTAGTATATATGTAGTATATATGTATGTTGCATGCATGTAGTATATATGTGGTATATATGTAGTATGCATGTTGCATGCATGTGGTATATATGTAGTATGTATGTATGTTGCATGCATGCAGTATGTATGTAGCATGTATGTAGTATGTTTGTAGAATGTAGTATGTATGTAGTATGCATTTTTTTTTTTTTTTTTACATTCAACACATAGGCCGGATGATGGGACTACTACTGTCCCATCATTGGCTAATGTGTCAATCACCGTCATGGTAGCAGGCATCGCCCGATGGGACTTGTAGTCCCATCAGACGATGCCTGCACAGACCCCCGCAGCCTGCACAGACCCCCGGACAGTCCGCACAGCCCCCTGGCAGGCCGGCACAGCCGCCCGGTAGGCCGGTACAGTCCCCCGGCAGTCCGCACAGACCCCCGGACAGTCGGCACAGCCCCCCGGCAGGCCGGCACAGCCCCCCGGCAGGCCAGCACAGCCCCCCCGGTAGGCCGATACAGACCCCCGGGCAGTCGGCACAGACCCCCGGACAGTCGGCACAGCCCCCCGGCAGGCCGGCACAGCCCCTCGACAGGCCGGTACAGACCCCCGGCAGTCCGCTCAGACCCCCGGACAGTCGGTACAGACCACCGGCAGGCCGGCACAGCCCCCCGGCAGGCTGGTACAGACCCCCGCAGCCTGCACAGACCCCCGGACAGTCGGTACAGACCACCAGCAGGCTGGGACAGCCCCCCGGCAGGCCGGTACAGACCCCCGGCAGGCCGATACAGACCCCCGGACAGTCGGCACAGCCCCCCGGTATATGTGGTATATATGTAGTATGCATGTTGCATGCATGTAGTGTATATGTGGTATATATGTAGTATGCATGTTGCATGCATGTAGTATATATGTGGTATATATGTAGTATGCATGTTGCATGCATGTGGTATATATGCAGTATGTATGTATGTTGCATGTATGTAGCATGTATGTAGTATGTATGTAGCATGTAGTATGTATGTAGTATGTATGTAGCATGTAGTATGTATGTAGTATGTATGTAGCATGTAGTATGTATGTAGTATGTATTTTTTTTTTTTACATTCAACACATAGGCCGGATGATGGGACTACTACTGTCTCATCATTGGCTAATGTGTCAATCACCGTCGTGGTAGCAGGCATCGCCCGATGGGACTTGTAGTCCCATCGGACGATCCTGCACAGACCCCCGCAGCCTGCACAGACCCCCGGACAGTCGGCACAGTCCCCCGGCAGGCCAGTACAGACCACCGACAGGCCGGTACAGACCACCGGCAGGCCGGCACAGCCCCCCGGCAGGCCGGTACAGACCCACGGCAGTCCGCACACACCCCCGAGCAGTCGGCACAGACCCCCGGGCTGTCGGCACAGACCACCGGCAGGCCGGCACAGCCCCCCGGAAGGCCGGTACAGACCCCCGGGCAGTCGGCACAGACCACCGGGAGGCCGGTACGGACCACCGGGAGGCCAGTACGGACCCCCGGCAGTCCACACTGACCCCCGGGCAGTCGGCATAGACCCCCCCGGAAGGCCCGAACTGACGGCGCATCATGATGCGCACAGACTGCGCATCATGATGACGTCATTTCGGCAGCCAATCAGAGCCACAGCAGTGGCTCTTTGCATTATGGGAACTTCCGATTCCGATATCCGATATTGAAAAAATATCGGTACTCGGTATCGGAATTCCGATACAGCGAATATCGGCCGATACCCGATATTTGCAGTATCGGAATGCTCAACACTAGTCATGATAACTTTAAAGTGGTAGACAGGACCATCTTCTGCTGGACTTGCATGACTTTTGTCCTAATGTTGAGCCCTGTGTTTTATGAGTCAGTATTTGGTACTGATGTTAGGGTATATTTTGTTATTTATTATCCACCACTTGGACCATAATCCTATGCATAAGTTGTCCTCCCAAAAAGGACATAATAAATTGAGTCCGCTTCCTTGAGGCATTATTGCACATAACACATTGTACAACAAATATCACTTCTTTACCGACTATATATTCCGCCACTTGTGAGAAGAAGATAAATTACCCTTGATGCAGTTTTTCTCCCATTACACTGCCAGGTAAATATCAGAGCAAATGTGTTTTAGGTGATGTTCCTCAATATCTCAGAACATGCCAAGAGAACGAGATGATTTAACAGCCCATGCTGTCCAGGATGTACAGTAGACCTTGCACCAGTAAGAACGTCCCTTCAAGATTAATGCATCTGTGCACTCAAGCTCAATAAACTTGTGTTTGTCTGCATCCATTCATCAAAGGATCCTCTCAAAGTCTTTTATGTGCTTTGACTTTCTCTTTTACATTATTTCCTGGGTAAGTTTATAGGTAGCGATTCTTCTGGGATTGTTTTACCCAGAGTTCTAGCCAATCTTATCATTTTGTGTGTCACTTGAGATGATCAAAATAATTTGGGAAGCTCCGTGAGTCACCGAAGTTTGGGAGTTTCAAGGAATTTCAAATTAATAGACTTTCCTTCAGGAGTTCATTCTGCACAACAGACAGTACATTAAAAAAAGTTTTTCTGAGATATGTAGTTTATCAAAAGTAGAAAAAAAAGTAAAAATTCCAGTTATCATCTAATAAAAAATCTATAATTACATTACAATTTGTTTTCCCATGTAAAATTGTTTTGCTTTCTTAATGGGTCAAAAAAACAACCAAAACAAAACAAAAACTCCAAAGGTATGAACTGGGATATAAACAGGTGTGCATGCAGTGTAAGCGCACATTCACACCATTGAACAGAAAAAAAAAACAAAGACAGAAACATAATGATTAAATATCCTGCAGTACTGTAAATAAATAGCACAGTGCATGAAAATAATATACAGTATTTAGGTAACAAGTTTTTTGATAAAAAAATGCGAAAGTCATCCCACCTCATCACGGCGACCATAATTGGGACAGTCCATACTCTAACATTAACCCCTTCACGACCTATGACGCCTACGTAGGCGTCATGAAAAGCAGTGCCCAAACGACCTATGACGCCTATGTAGGCGTCATGCTATAAATAGCCCCCCTGCGGGTCGGGTGACCGGGGTCACTGAAAGGTCACCCGACCCGCACACAAAGGACCCTTCAGAGTTAACACCTGGGGGTGTGGCATAGCCCCCACGTGCCTACGATCGCTCTGATTGGCTGTTAAAAGTGAAACTGCCAATCAGAGCGATTGTAATATTTCACCAATGAATATTGGTGAAATATTACAATCCAGCCATGGCTGATGCTGAAATAGCATTGGACATGGCTGGACACCGAGACCCGACCCCCTCCACACCGACTGACGGCACCAATCGGCTGCCGCCACCGTCTGACGGCACCGATCGGCAGCCACCGTCATAATCTGCCCCCCGCCTTCCCTCCGCCCCCCCAGCCCTCCAATCACCCCTCCGATCACCCACTCTCACCCTCCTTTGTGCCTCCGACCTCCCTCTATCCGTCCCGGTGTCCATGCGCATGCATGCGCAGTGTGCCGAATCGAATCTGCAACGCTGCAGATTCATTCATTTACTTTGATCACTATGATAAACTTTCATAGTGATCAAAATAAAAAAAAAGTAAATCACCGCCCCCCTTATCACCCCCATAGGTAGGGACAAATAATAAAATATATATATTTTTTTTCCATTAGGGTTAGGTCCAGGGCTAGGGTTAGGGTTAGGGCTAGGGCTAGGGCTAGGGTTAGGGCTAGGGTTAGGGCTAGGGTTAGGGCTAGGGTTAGGGCTAGGGTTGGAATTAGGGTTAGGGTTAGAAATAGGGTTAGGGTTGGACTAAGGGTTAGGGTTGGACTAAGGGTTAGGGTTGGACTAAGGGTTAGGGTTGGAATTGGGATTAGGGTTGGGGTTGGGATTACGGTTAGGCTTGTGGTTAGGGTTAGAGTTGGGATTTCGTTAGGGGTGTGTTGGGATTAGGGTTGTGGTTAGGGTTATGATTAGGGTTGGGATTAGGGTTAGGGGTGGGTTGGGGTTGGAGATAGAATTGAGGGGTTTCCACTGTTTAGGCACATCACGGGGTCTCCAAACGCGACATGGAGCCACCATTTATTCCAGCCAATTTTGCGTTCAAAAAGTCAAACGGTGCTCCCTCCATTTCGAGCCCTGACGTGTGCCCAAACAGTGGTGTACCCCCACTTATGGGGTACCAGGGTATTAAGGAAAAATTGCACAACAACTTTGGGGGTCTAATTTCTCCTGTTACCCTTGGGAAAATAAAAAAATGGGGGCTAAAATAATTATTTTTGTGGAAAAAAAAGATTTTTTATTTTCACGGTTCTGCGTTATAAACTTCTGTGAAGCACTTGGGGGTTCAACGTGCTCACCACACATCTAGATAAGTTCCTTGGGGGGCCTAGTTTCCAAAATGGGGTCACTTGTGGGGGTTTCCACTGTTTAGGTACATCAGGGGCTCTGCAAACATAACATGACGCCCACAGACCATTCCATCAAGTCGGCATTTCAAAACGTCACTACTTCCATTCCGAGCCCCAACGTGTCCCCGAACAGTGGTCCCCCCATATGTGGGGTACCAACGTACTCAGGACAAACTGGACAACAACTTTTGGGGTCCAATTTATCCTGTTACCCTTGTGAAAATAAAAAATAGTGGGCTAAAAATCATTTTTTGAGGAAAAAAAAATATTTTTTTATTTTCACAGCTCTGCGTTATAAACTTCTGTGAAGCACTTGGGGGTTCAAAGTGCTCACCCCACATCTAGATTAGTTCCTTAGGTGATATAGTTTCCAAAATGGGGTCATTTGTGGGGGGTTTGCACTGTTTAGGTACATCAGGGGCTCTGCAAACGTAACATGACGCCCACTGACCATTCCATCAAGTCTTCATTTCAAAGCGTCACTACTTCCCTTCCGAACCCCAACGTGTGCCCAAACAGTGGTCCCCCCCACTTATGGGGTACCAGCGTACTCAGGACACACTGGACAACAACTTTTGGGGTCCAATTTATCCTGTTACCCTTGTGAAAATAAAAAATAGTGGACTAAAAATCATTTTTTGAGGAAAAAAAAAATTTTTTTATTTTCACGGCTCTGCGTTATAAACTTCTGTGATGCACTTGGGGGTTCAAAGTGCTCACCACGCATCTATATTAGTTCCTTGGGTGATCTAGTTTCCAAAATGGGGTCATTTGTGGGGGGTTTGCACTGTTTAGGTACATCAGGGGCTCTGCAAATGTAACATGACGCCCACAGACCATTCCATCAAGTCGGCATTTCAAAACGTCACTACTTCCCTTCTGAGCCCCAACGTGTGCCCAAACAGTGGTCCCCCCACATATATGGTACCAGCGTACTCAGGACAAGCTGGACAACAACTTTTGGGGTCCAATTTATCCTGTTACCTTTGTGAAAATAAAAAATAGCAGGCTAAAAATTTATTTTTTGAGGGAAAAAAATATTTTTATTTTAATGGCTCTGCGTTATAAACTTCTGTGTAGCACCTGGGGGTTCAAAGTGCTCACTATGCATCTAGATAAGTTCCTTAGGGGGTCTAGTTTCCAAAATGGGGTCATTTGTGGGGGAGCTCCAAAGTTTACGCACACAGGGGCTCTGCAAACACGACATGGTGTCCGCTAACGATTGGAGCTAATTTTCCATTCAAAAAGTCAAATGACGCTCCTTCCCTTCTGAGCCATGCCACGCGCTCAAACAGTGGTTGCCCCCCACATATGGGGTACCAGTGTACTCAGGACAAACTGGACAACAACTTTTGGGGTCCAATTTATCCTTTTACCCTTGGGAAAATAAAAAATAGTGGGCTAAAAAATCATTTTTGAGGAAAAAAAAATATTTTTTTATTTTCATGGCTCTGCATTTATAAACTTCTGTGAAGCACTTGGGGATTCAGAGTGCTCACTACACATCTAGATAAGCTCCTTGGGGGTTATAGTTTCCAAAATGGGGTCACTTGTGGGGGTTTCTACTGTTTAGACACACAGGGGCTCTGCAAACGCAACATGACGCCCGCAGAACATTCCATCAAAGTCTGCATTCCAAAATGGCGCTCCTTGCCTTCTGAGCTCTCCCGTGCTCCCAAACAGTGGTTCCCCCCCACATATGGGGTATCAGTGTACTCAGGACAAATTGCACAACAACTTTTGTGGTTCAATTTCTCCTGTTATCCTTGTGAAAATAAAAAATAGCGGGCTAAAAAAAAAATATTTTTCATTTTCACTGCTCTGCATTATAAACTTCTGTGAAGCACTTGGGGGTTCAAAGTGCTCACCACACATCTAGATAAGTTCCTTGGGGGTCTAGTTTCCAAAATGGGGTCACTTGTGGGGGAGCTCCAATGTTTAGCACACAGGGGCTCTCCAAATGCGACATGGTGTCCGCTAACGATTGGAGCTAATTTTCCAATCAAAAAGTCACATGGCGCTCCTTCCCTTCCGGGCCCTGCGGTGCGCCCAAACAGTGGTTTATGACCACAAATGAGATATTGATGTACTCAGGAGAAATTGCCCAACAAATTTTAGGATCCATTTTATCCTGTTGCCCATGTGAAAATGAAAAAACTGAGGCTAAATAAAATTTTTGTGAAGAAAAAAGTACTTTTTTTTTTACAGATCAATTTGTGAAGCACCTGGGGGTTCAAAGTGCATACTATGCATCTAGTTAAGTTCCTTGGAGGGTCTAGTTTTCAAAATGGGGTCACTTGTGGGGGAGCTCCAATGTTTAGGCACACAGGTACTCTTAAAACAAGACATGGCAACTGCTAAATATTCAAGCATATTTTACATTCAAAAAGTAAAATGGCGCTCCTAGCCTTCTGAGCCCTGCCGTGCGCCCAAACAGTGGTTTATGACCACATATGAGGTATCGGTGTACTCAGGAGAAATTGCCCAACAAATTTTAGGATCCATTTTATCCTGTTACCCATGTGAAAATGAAAAAACTGATGCTAAAAGAAAATTTTGGTTGGGAAAATTAAAATGTCCATTTTTTCATTCCATGTTGCTTTAGTTCCTGTGAAGCACCTGAAGGGTTAATAATCTTCTTGAATGTAGTTTTGAGTAGCTTGAGGGGTGCAGTTTTTAGAATGGTGACACTTTTGGGTATTTTCTGCCATATAGACCCCTCAAAGTGACTTCAAATGTGAGGTGGTCCCTAAAAAAAATAGTTTTGTAAATTTTGTTGTAAAAATGAGAAATTGTTGGTCAACTTTTAACCCTTATAACTTCCTAACGAAAAAAAATGTTGTTTCCAAAATTGTGCTGATGTAAAGTAGACATGTGGGAAATGTTATTTATTAACTATTTTGTGTCACATAACTCTCTGGTTTAACAGAATAAAAATTCAAAATTTTAAAATTGCAAAATTTTCAAAATTTTCGCCAAATTTCCATTTTTTTCACAAATAAACGCAAAAATTATCGACCTAAATTTACCACTATCATGAAGCCCAGTATGTCACGAAAAAACAGTCTCGGAATTGCTAGGATGCGTTGAAGCGTTCCTGAGTTATTACCTCATAAAGGGACATTGGTCAGAATTGCAAAAAGTGGCCAGGTCATTAAGGTCAAAATAGGCTGGGTCATGAAGGGGTTAAAAACCTTACCATTTGTTAAGTGACATGCATGTAGATAAGGGCTGAGAAAGACTGGGCCCTACTAGTGGACAAAGAGCCAAGCGGAACCACATCAACAATGCAAAGTTCAAGAAAAAGGTAAGCCACAACCTTATATGCACATGATGCAAACAGACAGAAAAAAAAGCCAAAATGTATGAACTAGAATATAAACTGGTGTTCATGCAGCATGTACGCACACATTCACACGAGACACTAAACAGAAAGAAAGCAAAGCAAGAAACATAATGATTAACTACCCTGCAGTAAATAAATAGCATAGTGCATGAAAATAATATACGGTATTTAGCTAACATGTTTTTGATTAAAAAAAAATGCGAAAGCCATCCCACCACTCCACGATGACCGTAATTGGGACAGTCCTAACTCTAGTATTAAAAAACTTACCATTTGTCACTTGACGTAGTCTCCCTTGGCTGTGTGACCACAAGTTGGGCTCAGTCTGTCTCATATTAGAGTTAAGACTCCCAATTACGCTTGCCATGACAAGGCGGGATGGCTTTCGCATTCTTTTTATTATAAAAAGCATGTTAACTAAGTACCGTATATTATTTTCATGCACTATTTTATTTGTTTATTTACTGCAGGGTATCTAATCAATATATTTCTGTCTTTTGTTCATATCATGATGTGCAGTGGAGGATTAAAGTGCTTGTGGTGGGGGATCAGAAGATGAGGACCGGACAGGTTGTGGTGATTAATGGAAGGGTCGGACAGGTAAATGTTAAGGTAAGTATAAAGATTTTCTAATTTTTTTTAGATATTACATTTATTATTCTTTGCGATGTAGAGGGAACTGAGAGCATATTAAAATACATAAAAATTTCATATAATGAAATTGAATTTCCCAGGAAAAAACACACGAACAGACAAATTAAAATTTTGCCTGATCCGCTCTTCTCTGCTGACTACCATACCTTAATTTGAGACACTGGACATCAGTTGCTCTGTGGACCCAAAGACTTCTGCAGTGAAAGCCATATGAAAAGGGAGAACAATGGTAAAAACTTGAGCATCAATGGGACATGCGTAAGGTGCAGTAAGACGGATGCATATATCAGACCAAGATCAGAACGTAGTGTACGGACCGGCAGGCGGCTCTCCCTACCTGTGCATGACAACTTCATATACTTCTATGAAGCTGTCACATTCAGGTTGGAAGTTCCACTGGCCAGTCCGAGCATTGTGTTCTGTTCTTAAACCGATTTATATGGCAGTCTGACTGGGCCCTAAGTGGATAGTCTTGTGCAAGTTTGGCCGTGGTATTTCTACTAAGAGTTGACAGACCTCCAAAAACAGTATATGAGGGGCATCAGTGCCTCTTTGAATTCTCTACCGAAACACCAAAATTAAGATACTCTCTATTAGTTCTTGATGCACATGCCACCTTATAATTTCTGCCTGTTAGGAAAGTTTAACTTTTAAATGGAAAAATAAACTTTTTTGCAGCTTTACTTAATTACCTTTTTGTTAATGAAGAAGATCAGAGTGCAAGGCTTTCAGGATGTCAAAAGGTTTGAAATATGTTTTATACTTTAAAACACAGATCTTGTCAGATACAATTGTAGCAAATTAAATTCCTTGTCCCTTACCAGATGCCATCTCTTTTATGTTTGCATTGTAGCACATGCCACGTTAAGATCTGGTGCTTGGCAAAAAAACTCACATTAGTGTCAACTTCGATGTTATAAAATAAAGTGATGAAATTTTGTTATGCTCGGGTTATGCTGCCAAAAAAAAAAGTTTATTCAATATTGTAAACAGCAATTATTTTACAGATGTCACAGAACCTGATAAATGGATTTCTGTTTATTCTAAATGACCATAATTAATAAAAATGATAATCACTCAGTAGACGGCTTGAACCTGGGACAGTTAATGGTTTGGAAGCAAAAGCAAAAAAAAGCTATTTTTCAAAAATCAAAGTCGTAATAAAACTTCTTTCACGGACTCTTTGTTCTACCATGCATATGTTAGACCTATCTGAATATCTCATTAAAACACAATTAACATTTCTAACATGACATAGCAAACATCTGGGTCTTTGGAAGAAGAAAGGACTGATTAATTGGCCTTAAAGAAGAAACAATAAACTAGAGGCCTGTTCTTTCAAATGATGCTCGCGAACACTTTTGAAAATCCAGAATTATTAACAGATTTTAACGTAAGTAAACATAATCTAAAATGGACTCTAAATTTCTCTCCACCCCAAAAATGGGAAAAAACCCTCAATGAGATTTATAGATTTCAAGCTTGCGAGCAGGGCCCTCATTCCTCTTCGTATCTGTTTTGATCTATGTGTTTATTGCTACACTATGCTGTAATGTCTATTGTCTGTAGAAGTCCCCTCCATAATGTAAAGTGCTGTGGAATATGTTGGCGCTATAGAAATAAAATTCTTCTTCTTCTTCTTCTTATTATTATTATTATTATTATTATTTAAAAAGAGAAAACACAGTAGTTTGACAATAAATTGTTTCACCCAACCACTAACCATGAGTGGAGAAAAAGTTTTCGTGTCATCAATTATATTATCTGAAAAAAGGCCAAGAAAGCAAAAATTCTGCTGGGGTATGCAAACTTTTGATCACAACTATATATATATATATATATATATATATATATATACGGTATATATACAGTCATATGTAAAAGTTTGGGCACCCCTATTAATGTTAACCTTTTTTCTTTATAACAATTTTGGTTTTTGCAACAGGTATTTCAGTTTCATATGTCTAATAACTGATGGACTCAGTTATATTTCTGGATTCAAATGAGGTTTATTGTACTAACAGAAAATGTGCAATCTGCATTTAAACAAAATTTGACCGGTGCAAAAGTATGGGCACCCTTATCATTTTCTTGATTTGAACACTCCTAACTACTTTTTACTGACTTCCTGAAGCACTAAATTGGTTTTGTAACCTCATTGAGCTTTGAACTTCATAGCCAGGTGTATCAAATCATGAGAAAAGGTATTTAAAGTGGCCACTTGCAAGTAGTTCTCCTATTTGATTCTCCTATGAAGAGTGGCATCATGGGCTCCTCAAAACAACTCTCAAATGATCTGAAAACAAAGATTATTCAACATAGCTTTTCAGGGGAAGGATACAAAAAGTTGTCTCAGAGATTTAACCTGTCAGTTTCCACTGTGAGGAACATAGTAAGGAAGTGGAAGAACACAGGTACAGTTCTTGTTAAGCCCAGAAGTGGCAGGCCAAGAAACATATCAGAAAGGCAGAGAAGAAGAATGGTGAGAACAGTCAAGGACAATCCACAGACCACCTCCAAAGACCTGCAGCATCATCTTGCTGCAGATGGTGTCACTGTGCATCGGTCAACAATACAGCGCATGCATAACGCCTTTTTGTATGACCAAACAACTCAATCTTTGTTTCATCAGTTCACAGGACCTTCTTCCAAAATGTAACTGGCTTGTCCAAATGTGCTTTTGCATACCTCAGGCAACTCTGTTTGTGGCGTGCTTGCAGAAACGGCTTCTTTCGCATCACTCTCCCATACAGCTTCTCCTTGTGCAAAGTGCGCTGTATTGTTGACCGATGCACAGTGACACCATCTGCAGCAAGATGATGCTGCAGGTCTTTGGAGGTGGTCTGTGGATTGTCCTTGACTGTTCTCACCATTCTTCTTCTCTGCCTTTCTGATATTTTTCTTGGCCTGCCACTTCTGGGCTTAACAAGAACTGTACCTGTGTTCTTCCATTTCCTTACTATATTCCTCACAGTGGAAACTGACAGGTTAAATCTCTGAGACAACTTTTTGTATCCTTCCCCCTGAAAAGCTATGGTGAATAATCTTGGTTTTCAGATCATTTGAGAGTTGTTTTGAGGAGCCCATGATGCCACTCTTCATAGGAGAATCAAATAGGAGAACTACTTGCAAGTGGCCACCTTAAATACCTTTTCTCATGATTTGATACACCTGGCTATGAAGTTCAAAGCTCAATGAGGTTGCAAAACCAATTTAGTGCTTCAGAAAGTCAGTAAAAAGTAGTTAGGAGTGTTCAAATCAAGAAAATGATAAGGGTGCCCATACTTTTGCACCGGTCAAATTTTGTTTAAATGCAGATTGCACATTTTCTGTTAGTACAATAAACCTCATTTGAATCCAGAAATATAACTGAGTCCATCAGTTATTAGACATATGAAACTGAAATACCTGTTGCAAAAACCAAAATTGTTCTAAAGAAAAAAGGTTAACATTAATAGGGGTGCCCAAACTTTTACATATGACTGTATATATATATATATAGAGAGAGATAAATAAAGCATTGAACACAGCAATACTCTGGACACACACAGACCTCCCATCCAGCCTACATTGCTGGAAAATACACAGAGTTCCCATCCAGCCTACATTACTGGGAGACACACTCACAAAAGATAAAAATCTAAGTCAAATTTACCCACAAGTGTAAAATCTAAAAAAAATTTAAAGCTGTAAACTGCATATCATGGGGATCTGAAAATAAATGAAGAAATAAAGATTCCAGATAAGTTATTTTGAGAAAATTGATACTGTGAGGTTATCAGTGATTTCTGGGCTCACTTTCAGGAGCTGCAAAAAACCCTGAAAAATTCTGTGGGCAAGTGTTTCTTCTGTATGTCATTACCAGTCATTTTTAGGCTGAGCTTTAGTTAACCCTTTCTTGTAAGAGAGTATTAACTCATGTGGTTTTGCATTGGGAGTGTTGAGTCATGGAAAAACTGTCAAATCTTGGAATTTGATTAAGGAATTAGCAGATGCTGTTTTTTGTGCAAAAATCTTTAAAGTAAATGGTTAATTAATGTGTTGTGGTGGCATTTACTTTACCCACAATGCATAGTTATCACAATTAGAACTAAAAATGAAGTATAGACAAGTTGTTTTTGAGAGAACGCTTTCCTTAGTGGTGAATGGTTTTGATGAACTGGCTTAATTTTTAATCGCTTTTATTGCAGTTTCAGTGAGCAGGAACATCTAATGAGGTATAAATTTTGCTAAATTCATAGAATGTAAAGAGAAATGTATTTATAGATAGATCCCAGGTGTTCATTGCAGTCAGCAAACAAACATTAAGCTAATCAGAGTTGAAACAAAGGACATATCCATATAGTTTATTTTAACTAGAGCCATTTAATAAGCAGAAGAAAGTGATGGTGGAGGAGATAAAAATTGTTTACATGATGGATCAGACAGAAAGTGACAGCATAGCGGAAGGAAAGACCATCATGAAATGCCATCACTTATCGGTTGGGGTCTAACTGCTACGTGACACCCCCCCACCATGGACTAGCTATAATTGTGTTTTTTTAAGGGACAGAGTAATCATTTGTTCCCTAAGGCCGGCCATACAACAATAGATGGCTGTCAACCGATCGATGCTATGGCACATCATTTGACTGACAGTCATTTCAGCCAACTCTTTCCTACACTTGTTCGGCTGAAAGCGCCTGTGTTCTCTATAAGAAAACTGACATGTCACCCGGAGAGAATAATGCAATTGGCACTCAGAAATTGGGCACACCAAATAGACATCTTTCTAGACCACCAGTTGGCCGGCGCTCCCATACACATTAGACCATTGGTCAAACACGCCGATATCAGTGGGTTAGGCAGACATTAGTCTAATGTGTTTGGGGCAGGTACAATTGCTACTTTTCCTCCCAATATAGGAGCATCCCTTCTTGGTCCAGCAATGCTCCCAACCACCTGCTCTGCGGGAAATCACAACAAAACCCTATTGACTTGTGTGCAACTCTCAGTACAGCAGGAAGTTAGGAGCCCTGTGCAGGAGAACTACTGAGTGGACCTGCCTCTTAGGAATAGCAGTCAAATGATGTCTCCCATGTGCCTATCATTGATTGAAACTTGATTTCAAATGTGTCTGAATCCTCCAAATGGGACTAGAATTGAATCTGTTTGGGTACAGTTCAATCTCCATTGTGCTTCTCTCAGTTGTTTGAGTGAGCTGTTAGTTTAACAATTGTGAAAACCCCAGAGAGGAACAATCTATCTTAATGCTGGCCGTCTGACTCTCATCATAGAGAGAATTAGTCTGCGATCACCTTAAAATGAAAATTGTACATTCACCTAATTTTTTTTCATTAAATAATACAGGCAAGTATAAGAAACTTTGCAATATATCATAGTAACATAGTAACATAGTTTTGAAGGCTGAAGTTAGACCTTATGTACATCTAGTTCAGCCTATTTTTAGTGCAGCTGTTCTGCATTGTTGATCCTGGGGAAGGCAAAAAACCCACAGAGTAGAAGCCAATTTTCTCCATAGGGAAAAAAATTCCTTCCCCTAAGCTGGGTCAACCATCTACCTATAATATTATGTTATTCGTAACCTTCTATACTGTTACTCACAAGAAAAGCATCCATTCCTTTCTTAAATTCATTCGGTGAGTTGGCCATCACCACTTCCTCAGGAAGAGAATTCCAGAGCCTCACTGCTCTTACCATGAAGAACCCTCTTCTATGCTGGTGCAGAAATTGTCTTTCCTCCAAACGAAGAGAATGCCCCCTTGTTCTTGTCACAGTCCTTGGTACAAACTGTTAATTGGAGAGATCTCTGTATTGCCCTCTGATATACTTGTACATATATATTAAGTCTCCCCTAAGTCTTCTCTTTTCTAGAGTAAATAGACCTAATTTTGATAACCTTTCTGGGTATTGTAGTGAACCAACTCCATTTATCATTTTAGAAGCCCTCCTTTGAACCCTTTCAAGTTCAGTAATGTCTTTCTTGAGCACCGGCGTCCAAAATTGCACACAATACTCCAAGTGTGGTCTGACGAGTGATTTGTACAGAGGGAGAATTATGTTTTCATCTCGTGTCCCCAGACCTCTTCTAATGCATCCCATCATCCTGTTTGCTTTGGTGGCAGCTGCCTGACACTGGGCACTCCAATTTAGCTTCTTATTGACTAAGATGCCTAAGTCTTTTTCCATGTCTGATTTCCCCAGCAGCTTCCCATTTAGTAAGTAATTATAGCATCTGTTTCTCCTTCCCATGTGCATAACCTTACACTTATCTGTGTTAAACCTCATTTGCCATTTTTCAGCCCAATTCTCCAATTTACTCAAAACTGTCTGTAATTGCAAACTGTCCTCCTTTGTGTTAACTACCTTACATAGTTTTGTATCATCTGCAAATACTGATATTTTACTGTGTAAGCCATCCACTAGATCATTAATAAATATATTAAATAGTAGAGGTCCCAATACAGAACCCTGTGGTACCCCACTAGTAACCCTGGCCCAATCTGAGTATGCACCATTAATAACCACTCTTTGCTTTCTATCACTAAGCCAGCTACCTACCCATCTACACACATTTTCCCCTAGCCCAAGCTTTCTCATCTTACTTACCAATCTTTTATGTGGGACAGTGTGAAATGCTTTAGAGAAGTCGAGATAAATGACATCCAATGATTCTCCTTGGTCCATCTGAGAGCTGACATCCTCATAGAAGCTGATCAGGTTAGTTTGACAGGAGCGATCCTTCATAAATCCATGTTGATATGGAGTTAACCATTTATTAACATTGAGATATTCCATAATGGTATCCCTTAGAAACCCTTCAAAATTTTACCCACAACAGATGTTAAGCTTACCGGCCTATAGTTTCCAGGTTCCCTTTTACACCCCTTTTTGAATATTGGTACCACATTTGCTTGCTGCCAATCAAAAGGAACAGACCCTGTTTCTATAGAGTCTTTAAATATAAGGAATAGAGGCCTGTCTATCACATTGCTTAACTCCCTTAATACCTGAGGGTGAATGCCATCAGGGCCTGGTGATTTGTCAATTTTAACCTTACTAAGGCGGTTCTGCACTTCTTCCTGGGTTAGGCAGGTAATACTTAATGGGGAGTTTACATTATCACTCTGCATTTCCCCTGGCAAATCCTTTTTCCTGTGTGAACACTGTTGAGAAAAAAGTATTTAAAACATTTGCTTTTCCCACATCGCTCTCTTTGATTTCACCCTCATTGTTCTTTAAAGGGCCGACACCATCAATTTTAATCTTTTTACTGTTTATATAATTAAAGAATAGTTTGGGGTTTGTTTTACTTTCCTTAGCAATGAGTCTCTCAGTTTCCACTTTTGCTAAATGTATTTGTTTTTTACACATTTTATTTTTTTCTCTATAACTTTTTAATGCTTCTTCATTGCCTTCTTGTTTTAGCTTCCTAAATGCCTTGTTCTTGTTATTTATTGCCCTTTTTACATCTTTATTTAGCCACATTGGTGTTCTCCTGTTCCTAGCCCTTTTATTTCTGTACGGTATGGCTAGCTCGCAGTGGGTGTGTAAAACTGATGTAAATATTTCCTATTTATTTTATTTATTTTTCATATTAGAGATTTATGTTTCCTCTATCACTATCAGACAATTCTTCCTCCACTGACTCCTGAACTGGTCATTTAGGGCTCATGCTCACTTGCAATGAAATCAGACGAATGCAATCCGACAAAAAATCGGATTGCATTCGGACCAATGTTATTCTATAATTGTCTCTTCATCTACGTTTTTTCCAGCTCGAATCGGATCATGATCGGACAGGAAAAAAATCGCAGCATGCCACGATTGTAATCAGTAGGCTGGAGACACACTAGCGATTTTAAAATCGGTCCAATTTCTATGCAGGAGAGTTGGACGAGTGTAATGCAAGTGTCATGCATTTTTTCTGCAAGTACATCTGATTTTCACACCTAGCATCTGATTTACATCAGACTGCAGTGCGATTGCTATCTGTTTGCAATGTGATTTTAATATGAGCTTTTACATACAGGAATTCTCTGTCATTTACACATCAGTTTTAAACGAAATATTCTTCAACACACACACACACTTGCATTACATTTGTCCAACTCCCCTGCATCAAAATCGGACAGATTTTAAAATTGCTAGTGTGTCTCCAGCATTAGGCCGGGGTCACACTTGCGAGTGTGATGCGACAAACTCGCACGAGTCTCTCGCCTCAATACCCGGCACTGCCGCCGGCACTCTGGACCAGAGTGTGCAGCTGCATGTATTTCTATGCAGCCGCACACTCCAGTCCCAAGTGCTGGCGGCAGTGCTGGGTATTGATGCAAGAGACTCGCACGAGTTTCTCGCATCACACTCGCAAGTGTGACCCCGGCCTTACTCTGAAGAGACAGCTCAAATCTATCTTGCCTAGACAAAACATAATATAGTTTCAATGTGATGTCATTTGACACAGCTCATTATACTTTATGGATAGATTCAAGGTGGAGTGAGTAAGAACAGTAAGGAAACAGTCAGAGAGAGAGACAGAAAGATTGCTCTGAGGTTTCTAACAAGTCTGTTTTCTCACTGCCAGAGCTGAATTCACATCCACATTGCTCAGTACTTTTGTATAGTATCCTCCATGCTGCTGCTGCTTTTTTCTTTTTTTTTGTGTATTGTGATGTGTATGGGAGTGATTATTTCCTCTAGTCTATTTCCATCAGCCCACAGTCAAATGCAAATTAAGAGACAGGACCTGCAAAAGGGAAAACTGTTGAAATTGGAGGATACAAGTCATACAAGTCATATAATGGCCAGAAACTGTGTTATCGCTCATGTACATAACACAAGACTATGTATTCTGTAAAGGTACTTGAAAGTCAGTTACCCTTTACTTTTGGAGCACTGAATCTCATCCCTGAGATGAACAATCTGTGATCACCTAATGTTGGGGATTTGGTAAAAAGAAGGGATGGTCCAAAGTTGACAATCCCTTTAGTGTAAACTAACTATGCATGGCTGATGAATTCTCCCCTGGGACCAGATGGTTGTGTTTGATTTTCCATGTCAGATGAGTAAATCAATTTCTAACCTGATAGGACAAAAAGACGTCTATGGGGGAGCAAAGCCTTAAGCCACGACAGGAGTTGGAATATGAGGTTGTTTGGGTTTGCCAAATTAAAACAACAAATTGGAGAAAACTTCTTTGTAAGTTCCTTATAATGATGAGGTTTACAGCTCTGAATAGAAATAAATGGACATAGAGTCTACGATCCTGAGGCATAATTAGGGATTATGTTGATAATATCTATGTGAATTAATCAAAACTGATCGAATTGTTTTTCTTTCCCGAAGCCTCATCAATACAAGAGTTTTAGCTCTAGCTATTATGTTGTAAAATCCACAGAGTACACATGAAGAGGCTATTAGGTCCTGTTCACAAGAAGAGATATATTTTGATGTTTCTGAAATGAATGGCAGCCGGTTATCTGCAGTTTATCTGCTGAGGATCTGCTTGTAATGCATCTCGACGGACATTTTCAAAAGAAGCACTTTCAAGTGCTGACAAGCATTGTGACATTTTTAGTGCAGAGTGGAAGGAAACTCTATCTATTTACATATCTTTTTTCTTATTTTATTTAAGGCTGAGAAATATGGTTCAAAGGTTCACTTACTATTTAAAATTTGTCTTGCAGGCTCCATGCACTCAAGGTTAAAAAGATGATTTTGCCATGGAAAGTCATAAATGTAATATTACAATGTGGACCATTATGGAGCATGTCATCTTTCCGGTTCACATTGGAGAGGTCCATGCAGTTACTTTCTTCTAATAGATCTATTTACCCAAATTGGAAATATGGACAATTCCCAATGCCTGACATACAGTATATATGGCTAGGCATCTATTGTGACTTGAGGCCATGCTACATGAAGACTGCAAATGTCTCGCTGCCAGATGCAACTAATGACAGTAAATGTGGGCAACAATACTTCAGTGGGGATGGATTTCTGCTGGCTGTCAGGTCGTGATTGTAGCTTTTTGCAAGTTGTGACCAAAACCACATTCACTATTATTAGTTGTACAGTAATTGTATTGTGATCTTATGTCCCACAACTGGGCACCACATTTTATAAAATACATTGAAAAACTAGAGCAAGTTCAGGGAAGAGCTTCCAGGATGGTGAGCAGACTGCAAAGTATGTCCTACGAGGAAATGTTAAAGGATCTGGGAATGTTTAGCTTGCAAAAAAGAAGGCTAAGAGGAGACTTAATAGCTGTCTCCAAATATCTGAAGGGATGTCACAGTGTAGAAGGGTCATCAATATTCTCATTTGCACATGGAAACACACGAAGAAATGGAATTAAACTAAAAGGGAGATTAGATATTAGAAAAAACTTTTTGACAGTGAAGGTGATCAAAGTGTGGAACACGTGGCCATGAGAGGTGGTGAGTTCTCCTTTAATGGAAGTCTTTAAACAGAGGCTGGTCAGACATCTGTCTGAAATGGTTTAGTGAATCCTGCGTTGAGCTGTGGGTTAGACCTGATGACCCTGGAGTTCCCTTCCAACTTTAGTATTCAAATTTAAAGTATAAGTCACAGTGTAGCCCGAGCTTAAATCTGATTTTCAATGTAATGTCCAAAAAACAGCTATATCCGGTGAGTGCAATGGCATCCCCTGTACAGCTGCCCAAAGTAACAGACAGGAGGTCTAAAAAAGAGCACTTTCTAGCTCACAGAAGGGGTTGTACCTTGAAAACAAGACGTCACCTATCCACAGTGTAGGTGATGACTTGACGGGTGGGACTCGTGCCTAGAACGGGAAAATGTTATCCCTGAAGAGGCACTTTTTCCACTCATAAAATGGAGCATCAAGTCAATGTCAAACCACTGCTCCATTCCTTCTCTATGTGGCTGCCAGAAAAATCTGAGCTCAGTGCTCAGCAGCCCAAAGGGAATGAATAGAGTAGCCAAGCATGCACACTGTCACTCCATTCTAATGGGAATAAAAGAGCTCTGTTCTGTCAGCTGATGCAGGTCCCAGCGACAATGATGACAGTTGTAGTCAGCGCTTGACACAGACAGCGGCCGCTAACTACAACTGTCATCAAACTCGTCTGGTATCGCTGATCGCAGGGAGGCTAGGAGAGGATGATGAGCGTTGGATTTAGCACCCGGCACCTAGGAACAGCGCAAACTGTACGGATTTATCCCAGGCGCTGATATGTGTCACGCTGATGATACACGGATGTCAACTGTGTGTCATCAGTGTGCACGTGTTCAGCACGCATTTAGTGATTTAAAAAAGGGACATGTCTAACGGGTTTTTCACACTGACAAATGGTCCACGGTGTGAAAAACCGAACATCTGCGCACCAACATTGAATACAATGGTTGTGTGTATACCTTAAAAAAGAACCGGATATGGACATAAAAAATGGACGTGTGAAGGGCTCTGTAGTTGGCACAGTCAGGAGAAAAGGGCAGTCTGCAGAGCTACACAAGAAGCAATCACATGCCATCTACCATCACACAACTGCAATCACCTGGCCTCTTACCGCCACCCACTCAGAAATGAGGGGTTTTTTTTGTTCCACCTTCTTACTGCAAAACCCCTTCAGCTGCTCTTTTCTGCCTTTCTCTAAGCTCTCCAATTATTGATCTGCCGATGTACATGATATATTGCTGTCCTGGGATGAAACAGGGGGTAATAGCCACTAGTTCTTAAGGCTGATTGCCATCAATGATCCATGCATCATCAATCAGTAGAAAAAGTAATTGTCTATAACGTGTGTATTATTTGAGTAATCTGTATGCAAATATTGTACGTGTGTGTAATACATACAGTATGTTAGGGACAAACAGTTCATGGGATGCAGTGAGTAACCAGAGACAGAGAAGGGGTTAGCAAGGGTTTACTGAACAACCAACAACAAGTAATACTCAACGCAGGGAGGTAAAGGCAATCAGAGAAAAGTAATATAGACGAAAACAGGAAAACTTATCGGTTGCAGTTCTGGCAAGGGGAAGGCTGGAAAATCTTCCGGTGGTGTCTCAAATGACGAACAAAGTCTCTGGCTCTGCTACGGAGAAATGAGTAACACTGCTACCCAACAGTGCTGATGGATTCAGTCCTGCTTGACTTGGGTGCACCGGAATGTAGAAACAGTCCTTTATGTGGATTCCTCAGAAATGGCGCTGGGCACGGGTCATGAGCACGTGTACAAGCCGTGAAAGCCCGGGGTCTTACGGAGTAGTCTCCTAGCAGTTTGTTCTGTTTCTTGGGTATAACAGGGGTATCCATCAGTGCAGGAACAGACGGTAACTTAATAGCGTCACGAACAGTCTCAGAGTCAGCACACGGAGGTCTGGAGCAAGTAGAGTTGTCAGTGTAAGCAATGGAGAGGGAGTCAACCATCTCCTGTTGCCTTCTTGCCAAGTCTGACAAGTTCTTGCGCTCAAGTCTCCTCATGTGCCCCGCGCCCCCTGCTGTCTTACAGAAAGGTCTCTCCCTCCCAGAGGAAGTCTCCTTTGCCAACAGTAGTGACAGCCCGATAGTTCCGGCCTTAAAGGGCACCGCACGCCGCTGTCTCCGTCTCGACTCATCTTTTTACAACTATAATGTATACATATGCTATTTACAATAATCTATAACTGTGTCCTTTCTTAGACTGGTAAAAGAAATACTAGCCTGTCACCAGGTTTATGCTGTGAGAGTAGCATAATGTAGGGTCAGAGTCCCTGATTCCAGTGATGTGTCACCTTCGGCTTGACTGCTGGCCTAGTTTTGATAGAATCCCTATATTCTTTATTTAGCAGTTCTCTGAATGTTGAGGTCTGAATAACCCCACCCATATCACTGATTAGTGGCTTCCTATGAACACGTACATTGTCAGGAAGTTGACAATCATTCGGTATTGGAGGAGCTACACAGATTAGCTGGACTGGCCTTGCACTCAACACCTAGTGATAATATCCTGCTGATAAAACATTGATTGTAATTAAACTGGAGCACACAGCTTAGTAAATTACACATGACTGGTATCAGGTTCTCTGTCTCTACATTATGCTGCTCTCAGAATAAAGAAGCATTATCATTAAAGTTTTTATCCTCTTAATATATTGCAATCATCATATTATATAGCACTGTGTGGTTACAATTGCTCATTTTGCCTTTCTACCCAGTTAATTACTCTGTTTTCTCTATGTAGAAACAATAAATCTCTAGTCCCAGCATTTATCATCCCCTTTCACCTCCTGACTCAGTTGCTCCCTGCTCCCCACTGCAAGGGAATTTTCAGTGACTTATGACTCGTACAGGGAAACTTGACCTCCTGTTTCTACATAGAGCAAGGATTATTCAGCTCCTCAGTTTTTATTCACGTGATGTCATAGACGTAAAGGAAAAGAGAAGAATTATCTGGGTAGAAAGGCAAAATGAGCAATTGTAAGTACACAGTGCGGTATAATATGATGACTGCAATATATTAAAAGGATAAACATTTTTGACAAGAGGGGGAAGATTGATTCTTTAAATAGGAAAATCACGCTAACAGATTCCCTTTAATGAATTTGGGTCAATTTTTATTAATGGAAAATTGGTTCTCTGAATGACTTCTTCTGATAGACCCAGAGAACCTTATGTTCCTTGTGCCCCCAAAATAAATAACATTGTCATTTTTAGTTATCTGCTTATTATTTTGAAGTCATCCAAATTATATTGAAAGATTATGTTGTATTTTGTCATTATGTTTTCGGTAATGCAATCAATCTGCAGAAACAAAGTTGAGTTTTCTGGATTTAATACAAGTTTGTTTCCCTGGAGAAATCAGAACCAAACTGTTTTGGCCTTAATCCCAGCAAATGATAGAATAATACATATAATTGAATTTTTAAACATTTCAGGTCCACTGATGGTTAAGAAAATCACTTTACATAATGAATCCTGTGTTAAATCTGAACTTTGCTGTGCAATAGTAACACAATTAGGCTCAAGTAAGACCAATTACATTCCTATAACTGTGCAACTCATCATAACTAAGAGCAATGCTGAAGTTCTTCACTAGTTACAAGTGTTATCCATCTCTCCAATTACAGAAAACGTCAATGCCATTTCCCAGAAGATGTTCTTAATCAATCCTTCAAAGTAGTCCTACAGACTGCACAGTATTCAGGCAACCTATTTGTCTGGATTCCTATTTACCCAGTTTATATACCTAAAGGCTCCCACCTTTATAGTTTATGGGTGTTCAATATAGTTAAAGAGACCCCTTCTTTATGAGTTCTTTCAAAGAAAACGTCACCAGGTCAAAAGTGGCCAGGTTTTGTTGTTGTTTTATTCCTGTTGCTCCCTTCAGGTTTCTGTTTTTTTGTTGTTTGTTTGCTTTTTAAATCCATCATATGAGTCCAGCGATATTTGCCTTTTTATTTAGTGCTAATTTTTATGGCCTTTACTAATGGGGCAAATCTCACAGTATAACAAGGCATGTTAGTCTAAACACATGCCCATGAAGATCCTGTAAGCCACACCTACAGAGAATTCTATGAGTCATACCCCCACAGAACCATGTGAGTCATGCCGCTGAGGATCCTGTGAAGCCACACACAAAGAGAATTCTATGAGTCATAACCCCACAGAACCGTGTGAGTCATATCCCTGGAGAATTCTGTAAGCCACCACCTCTTTGAAAGGCCACAAAAACTAGCACTAAGTAAAAAGGCCCATATCTCTGGTCCTGGGAAGCAGCAAGAATAAAGCAAGAGTAAAAACTGCCCACTTTAAATATGGTGACAGTTCCTTTTTAAGGGGTTATTTCTCTTGGGCAATTCCTACTTGTCACAATAAGCAGGTCTGTCACAAAGTATCTATCTGCTAGAAATCCATTGATCAGTATGAAAGTGAAGGTTCATTTTACCTGCAGCACAACCACAGGAAAAATTTGGTATTGTGTAGAGACTTTGAACTTTTGTCTCTGTGTACTGCAGGACAGAACAGGTCTTCTAGAGTTGGAGAAACTCTATGGAGTTGCCCTCTTCTCTGGCCAAAAATGTGGTGCGCGAACAGAGTACCATCCTCAAAATTCTTCAATAGGTTTTTATTAATATAGGCTTTCTAAACTGGGTAATCCCTTTAAATTAAAGCATGTGTGATTGTCTAATAAAATCATACATGGAGATACCATTACATCAATTAAACAACCCCAAAAATACCAAACAAAAAGGAAGCTGGGGTTTCCGAGGAGTCAAATATCAAAGCTCGTTATCCGTCTCAGACGGAAGGTCAGAAAAGGGGCTGTCTGATGAAAACAAGTTATTACCTATCCACAGGACAGTTGATAACTGGTTGATTGGTAAAGGGTTGACCGCTGGGACCTGCGTTGATTGGCAGAACAGAAGACTTTTATCCCATAAGAATGGAGTGACAGTGTGCATGCTTGTCCAATCCATTCTTTCCCGATGGGGCTGCTCAGTGCTGCGCTTAGCTTTTTCTGGCTGCCACATAGAGAAAGAATGGAGCTGTGGTTGGACATCTAGCCTGATGTTCGATTTTATGACTGAAAAAAGTGCCTCATCGAGGATACAATTTCCCCTTTCTAGGTGCGAGTCCCATCCGTCAAGTCATCGCCTACACTGTGGATAGGTGATATCTTATTTTCAAGGTACAACCGCTTTAATGAACTAGATAGTGGTCTTTTTAGACCCCCCTGTCTGTCACTTTGGGCAGACCATGACATTTCACTTTTGGGGCAATGGCCACCATGCCTTTTCCAATAAGACACACCCTGGCCCAGTGAGGTATTACCCCTTCATCAGAACCGTTGTTAAAGTGTCTGAGACATATAATAAATATGGAGCACGTAAACGTTTTTTTACCAAATCACTTCACAATTCTGGTGCATTTAGCTTGATATATATGTTCTAATATATATTAGATTAGGCAATATTAATTCTACACAAACCCTTGAAAGTAATCTGCCAGATTAGAACAACATGCGTTCTTATTACTGCAGTCAAGTAGTTGTGAGGAGGGGACTTCAATCACTCATTTAGATCAGAAGTTGCGTTGTGTTCCCATTGATACATTACTGTTCTCGTCTTTGTGTTCTGGTAAGATTCTTTATAGAATGTACAGATATTGAATCATAAAACTGCACATAAAACTGTTACATTCCTGAACTAAATTGGGTCAATTTTGTCAGAAATGTGCTCCGGCGCTTTATATTTATCATCAGAACAAGACAGCCCCAGGGCATATACTGTTCCTAAATAAAGACTACAAATCAATGTGAACTCTATAAGGAAAAACATTGCTTTTATCAATTTGTAAAATCACATACCGCAAAAAACAAAGGCTTCAGGAAAGTATTTCACAATATTTACTGACTGTTTTCAACTGCTTTGAAAGTTTACTACAAATACAATATTTTATGCCTTACATTCAGTGACGTACCTAGAGTCCGATTGGCCCTGATGCAAAATTTGGACCGGACCCCCCCCGTGCATGTTGGTCAGACGTATAGTTCCTTGTAGTGTTTTAAATCCTATAAGTACAGACAGGTTGTCTCCCCTTCCCCATCTGTCACTCATCCTGTACTAATGTTCCCCATCCTGGTATATACCTCTCTGGCAAAAATTAGGAGACCACTTCCAAATGTTCAGTTTGTCTGATTTGATTTTTCTTTTTATAGGTATACTAGCTGAAGAGCCCGGCGTTGCCTGGGGATAGTAACCAACTGAGGTTAGTTATAACAAATTATAATGATTATATTGCACATAAAAACCATGCATCTAATCCTATCCTGTTTGATACTGACTGCTGAGCCGTGTATCTAATCCTATTCTGTGTGATACTGTCTGCTGAGCTGTGTATCTAATACTATTCTGTGTGATACTGTCTGCTAAACTGTGTATCTAATCCTATCCTGTGTGATACTGACTGCTGAGCCGTGTATCTAATCCTATCCTGTGTGATACTGACTGCTGAGCTGTGTATCTAATCCTATTTTGTGTGATAAAGTCTGCTGAGCTGTGTATCTAATCCTATCCTGTGTGATACTGTCTGCTGAGCTGTGTATCTAATACAATTCTGTGTGATACTGTGTGCTGAGCCATGTATCTAATACTATTCTGTGTGGTACTGTCTGCTGAGCTGCGTATCTAATCCTATCCTGTGTGATACTGACTGCTGAGCTGTGTATCTAATCCTATTCTGTGTGATACTGACTGCTGAGCTGTGTATCTAATCCTATCCTGTGGGATACTGACTGCAGAGCCATGTGTCTAATCCTCTCCTGTGTGATACTGACTGCTGAGCCGTGTATCTAATCCTATCCTGTGTGATACTGGGCTCCCCTGCAGTCTGTGTGAGAGGGTGGTCTGTGTTGGCACGGTAATAAATTGTGTTATCTCCAGCTTTACAGAAGGAAGATAACACCATAGAAATGTTAATAATAATAGGCCTCAGTTACCACAACTGTCTACAAAGAAAATGTCAGGAACACCGCACTGCACTTGCTCACTGAGCCAGGGTGCGTGTCCTGAGTACAAAGACTGTGCACAAAGATACCTGCGGAGCGAGCAGCAGTGGTGACAATGCATGCTCCAGGACCTGAATCACGTGACTGCTGGGGGAGTGGCCTAAGCTCCACAGAGCTAGGAGCTGCAGGGAAACTCCTAGAAGGGTAACTACAGGACAATGTTACCAAGGAGCATAGACAGAGACAGACACCAGATCAAGCCGGGTCAAGGCACGAGATAGCAGGACAGTACCAAAGGGCTTAGACAGAAAGAATAGTCAGGACGTAGCAATAGACCAGAAAACCAGAACAGGTATTAGACGGTACAATAGGGGTAAACTGTAACGGAGTAACGATAGCCAAGCCAGGAGGTCAGAACCAGAAAAGACAATGGTACCAAAAACGAGAGACGGAGTACAGAGTGAAGGAACAAGCCGGGTCATACACGGGAAGCAAACAAACAATGCAGAGTACACGCACACCAGGGGTCAGACACACCAGAATAGCAGTATAACTGACAGAGAATGCCAGTATGGAGTGAGCATTAATACCCCTCCCAGATCCAAAGAGAGGCCGGCAATGTTAACCCTGTCAGAACAGGACATTAACCATGTCCTAACCATGACAGTACCCCCCTCTTACTGGGGGGCCACCGGACCCCCAGGTTTCTCAGGGTACCTGGCATGAAAAGCCCGCACCAGTCGATCAGCGTGCACCGAACTGGCCGGAACCCACGATCGATCCTCAACGGAATATCCCTTCCAATGGATAAGGTACTGAAGTCTCCGGCGCACCCACCGCGAATCAACGATGCGCAGTACCTCGTACTCCAATTGACCCTCTACCAACACTGGTGGAGCCACGGATGAGGGATCTTCTCTAACTGTCCCCACAGGTTTTAATAGGGACCTGTGGAAGACGTTAGAGATTTTGAAGGAGGTGGGCAACTGTAATCTGTATGCCACCGGGTTGATCACCTCTACAATCTTGTATGGGCCAATAAATTTGGGGCCCAACTTCATAGAGGGTATTTTAAGTTTGATGTTACGAGTGGACAACCAGACTTTTTCCCCCACTGTCAACGCAGGAACCACCCCCCTCCTCCTGTCTGCAAAATGTTTGAACTTCTTCTGGGCTTTGGAGATGTTCCCCTGTACCTCCTTCCAGAGGGTTTTTAATTGTTGTACCATCCCCTCGGCACCAGGGCAATCCGAATCCATACGGGAACATTCCCCAAACTGCGGAACAAACCCATAATTGACCAGAAAGGGAGGCTTTCCGGTAGACTGATTAACCCGACAGTTGAATGCAAATTCTGCCATGGGCAATATCTCACACCAGTCTTCCTGTCTGGAGGAGGCCAGGCATCTCAGAATCTGCTCCAGTGACTGGTTGGTGCGTTCCGTTTGTCCGTTAGATTCCGGGTGATAGGCAGAGGAGAATGACAACGTGACCCCCAACTTCATACAAAACGCTCTCCAAAACCTGGCCACAAATTGCACACCCCTGTCCGACACCACGTTCACAGGCACTCCATGCAGTCGAACAATGTGCTGTATAAACAAACGAGCCAAGGTTTCAGCAGATGGTAACGCAGGTAATGGCACAAAGTGGGCTTGCTTAGAAAATCTATCAACCACTACCCATACCACTGAGTTGCCCTTGGAAGGTGGAAGGTTAGTGATAAAGTCCATGGACAGGTGTGTCCATGGTTTATCCGGAATTGGCAAAGGCACCAATTCCCCGGCCGGTCGGACCTGAGAGCTTTTAGAGCGCGCGCACACCCCACAAGTATTCACAAACCTTTTTATATCAGAACCCATACAGGGCCACCAAAAACCCCTAGCTACTGCCCCCCGGGTAGCTGCAATACCAGGGTGTGCACTTAACATAGAGTCATGAAATTCTTGAAGGAGTGTGGGACGGAATTGTTCGGGTACAAAAAATTTACCTGGGGGTTTATTCCTGGGAGCTTGTGCTTGTGCTTCCAGAATCTCTCTCTGTAACTCAGAGGAGATTTCGGCTACAACCACTCCCGGTTGAAGAATGGAGGAAGGAGGTTCTGGAGGGGACACAGAATCAAAACTTCGGGATAAGGCATCTGCCTTTACATTTTTAGATCCTGGTCGGAACGTGATGGTAAATTGAAATCAAGAAAAAAAAAGTGCCCACCGAGCCTGTCTGGGGGTCAATCTCTTAGCAGACTCAATATAGGCCAGGTTTTTATGATCAGCGACGACCGTAATGGGATGAGCGGCCCCCTCCAAAAAATGCCTCCATTCTTCAAAGGCCAATTTAACTGCTAACAGTTCCCTGTTACCGACATCATAGTTTCTCTCGGCCGACGAGAACTTCTTAGAGAAAAAGGCACAGGGTTTGAGGTTAGTCAGGGTAGAGGGGCCCTGTGACAATACTGCCCCCACCCCCACCTCCGAAGCGTCGACCTCGACGATAAAAGGTCTTGACGAATCGGGTTGTACCAATACAGGGGCAGTAGTAAAACACTTCTTTAATGACAGGAAGGAATTTTTTGCGGCCACAGACCAAATTTTTACATCTGCCCCTTTAAGAGTGAGGTCCGTCAAGGGTTTTACCACCTGCGAGAACCCTTTAATGAACTTCCTATAATAATTAGCGAAGCCCAGAAACCGCTGCAACTTCTTCAGGTCATGAGGCTGCACCCAATCTGTAATGGCCTGAACCTTCCCTGGATCCATGCGGAATCCCTCCCCGGATACAATTACACCCAGAAAAGACAGTTCTTTCATAAAAAATGAGCACCGTACGCAGATGATGCAAGTGTGACTGACTGTCCTCAGAGTAAATCAAGATGTCATCCAGGTAAATGACTACATAACGTCCAATCAAGTCAGAAAAAACAACATTAATAAAGTTCTGAAAAACCGCAGGAGCATTAGTGAGGCCGAAGGGCATAACCAGGTTTTCAAACAGCCCCTCAGTTGTCAGGAACGCTGTTTTCCATTCGTCCCCCTCCCGGATCCTTATAAGGGTATAAGCCCCTCGTAGATCGAGCTTAGAAAACCATTTGGCCCCCGTGAGTTGATTGCATAGATCAGGAATCAACGGGAGAGGGTACGTGTTCTTAACAATAATTTTGTTCAGTTCTCGAAAGTCGAGGCACGGTCGCAACCCACCATCTTTTTTCTTTACAAAGAAAAACCCCGCTGCCACGGGTGAGACCGAGGGCCGAATATGCCCCTTGCAAAGGCTTTCTTTAATGTACTCTTTCATAGCTTGGCGCTCAGGCCCGGACAAATTAAACAAACGAGCTTTGGGTAATTTGGCTCCAGGTACTAAATCGATAGCACAATCATATGGTCTATGTGGTGGGAGCGCCTCGGCCTCGCTTTCGGAAAACACATCTTTAAGGTCTCTCAGGTACTCCGGAATACCCTCCAGACCGACAGATACAGATTTTATCGGATTGACAAAAGGAACCGGGTTACAACACAGACCATTATCATTTCATCCCCAACGGGTGATCTCCCCCTTCACCCAATCAATAAGAGGATTGTGGCGTTGCAACCAGGGCATTCCCAATACCAGTCCTGCAGGCAGATTATTCATAACGAAACAACTTAAATTTTCCACATGAGTGGAACCCACTTTCATAGAAAAAACTTCAGACATAAAACAAATTCCATCCCGGGTAAGAGGGGATGAATCCACAGCCACAATTTTAACAGGGTCTTTTAACCTGACTGTCCCTATCTTATTAAGAGTCACAACTTGGGCATCAATCAGATTAATGGAGGAACCACAGTCAACAAAGGCAGTGGTCATAACAGGACCGCCAGCAATTCAACCTGGAGGACCATTTTTATACATGTACCTGGGAGTCTGGACAACCTCCTCGATTGTTGCCCAGACTCAGTCGTTTCTCTGAAGAAGGGCAGGAGGGACAATTCCTTTTCCAATGTCCAGAGGCTCCACAGTAAAAACATAGTAGGATGTCTCTGCGGTGCCTTCTCTCTTTCTCCTTAACCGAGACTGACCCAACGTTCATGGGCTCAGATACGGGGGAAGTGTCACACAATTTGGGGTACAAGGGAGACTCTTGTTGCATCATTCCTCTAGCACGGAGTCTCCGGTCCATACGGACCGCCTGCATCATGGCGTCCTCCAGGGTATCAGGAGGCAGATGTAATGCCAGAGCGTCCTGCAGATGGTCAGAAAGGCCCCTGCGAAACAACCCCCTCAGGGCGGCGTCATTCCAGGATACTTCGGCGGTCCAACGTCTAAACTCTGAGCAGAACCATTCAGCAGAGTGCCTCCCCTGTGTCACACTCATCACCATATCCTCTGCCAGACGCACTCTATCAGGCTCGTCATAAATGTGCCCCAGAGCCTCAAAGAACAAGTTCACTGACATACGTTCAGGAGCAGAGGAAGACAGAGAGAAAGCCCATGCTTGCGGAGCCCCCCGAAGTAGGGAAATAATGACCCCCAACCTGTGGAACTCATCCCCGGAGGAGCGGGGCCTTAGAGAAAAAAAAAGCTTGCATCCTTCTCTGAAAGACCTGAACTCCTTTTTATCCCCTGAGAAGGGATCGGGCAATTTGACTGGAGATTCGGGGGACGCTAATGACACATCCCTACCCCCAGAACTAGAAGCCCCTGCATCGACAGCCCCCTGCACAGTAACCACCAACTGTTGCTGGGTATGGGCCATCGTGCGCTGTACCACATTGAGTTTATGGAACATTTGGGTCAGGTGCTTGACCTGATCAGCCAAGGCTTGTATGGGATCCATGAGGATAACACACACTTTTTTTTTTTTTTTCCTTCAGAGGAAAAAAAAACTGAAACGGTCAGTTATAGTGTCAGGAACACCGTACTGCACTTGCTCACTGAGCCCGGGCGCGTGTCCTGAGTACAAAGACTGTGCACAAAGATACCTGCGGAGCGAGCAGCAGTGGTGACAATGCATGCTCCAGGACCTGAATCACGTGACTGCTGGGGGCATGGCCTAAGCTCCACAGAGCTAGGAGCTGCAGGGAAACTCCTAGAAGGGTAACTACAGGACAATGTTACCAAGGAGCATAGACAGAGACAGACACCAGATCAAGCCGGGTCAAGGCACGAGATAGCAGGACAGTACCAAAGGGCTTAGACAGAAAGAATAGTCAGGACGTAGCAATAGACCAGAAAACCAGAACAGGTATTAGACGGTACAATAGGGGTAAACTGTAACGGAGTAACGATAGCCAAGCCAGGAGGTCAGAACCAGAAAAGACAATGGTACCAAAAACGAGAGACGGAGTACAGAGTGAAGGAACAAGCCGGGTCATACACGGGAAGCAAACAAACAATGCAGAGTACACGCACACCAGGGGTCAGACACACCAGAATAGCAGTATAACTGACAGAGAATGCCAGTATGGAGTGAGCATAAATACCCCTCCCAGATCCAAAGAGAGGCCGGCAATGTTAACCCTGTCAGAACAGGACATTAACCATGTCCTAACCATGACAGAAAACTGTTGCTGATAGCAACCAATCACAGCTCATTTTTCATCTTTTAAACAGCTCTGGGACAGCGTGGCGAGTTTTGAGTGGCGACTTTTGTGTTTCGACTTTTATGTGACAAGGTTGGTGTAAGTGTGGTGAAATGTGTGCTGAGGGTGGTATATGTGTTGAAGCACGTGGTAGTGTGTGGCGCATTTTGTGTGTGTGTTCATACCCCCATGTGTGGTATCGCTTTTCAGGGCCCCACCTTACCAACTGTACGGTATATACTCTTTGGCGCCATCGCTCTCATTCTTTAAGTCCCCATTGTTCACATCTGGCAGCTGTCAATTTGCCTCCAACACTTTTCCTTTCACTTTTTCCCCAATATGTAGATAGATAGGGGCAAAATTGTTTGGTGAATTGGAACGCGCGGGGTTAAAATTTCACCTCACAACATAGCTTATGACGCTCTTGGGGTCCAGACGTGTGACTGTGCCAAGTTTTGTGGCCGTAGCTGCGACGGTGCAGATGCCAATACATACATAAACTTTTTCCCCATTATGTAGATAGGGGCAAAATTGTTTGGTGAATTGGAACGAGCGGGGTTAAAATTTTGCCTCACAACATAGCCTATGATGCTCTCGGGGTCCAGACGTGTGACTGTGCCAAGTTTTGTGGCTGTAGCTGCGACGGTGCGGATGCCAATCCCGGACATACACACATACATTCATACACACATTCATACATACATATATACATACACACCCACATTGAGCTTTATATTTTAGATTTTTGAGTAAAATGTAAATTGTTCTTTTAGTCTATAAATTTCTGATGACATGTCTCTGAATTTCTAAGCAATAAATTTTGTAAAATACCTTTAAATCAATATAAGCATGCGTATTTTCTAAGTATGTATTTACAAAGTGGCAAAGATCACAATTAGCGTATATAAGAACATGTGGACAGACATACTATCATCATAAGGATGCTAAAATTGCGCAGGACATAAACTGCATATAGATAGCGCTGGATGGTGTTTTGTATAGTGCATGTTTAAATTTTGCATGTTGCCTCATCCAAGATGGCGCTGGCATGTCCATAACATGGGAGTGCGCATGCGCAGGACCGGTTGTGCCACACTTCTTATATGATTGTCCGACAGCTTATGACTGAGCAGTGATGCACAATTACATGTACAGTCATGGCCAAAAGTTTTGAGAATGACACAAATATTATATTTTCACATGATCTGCTGCCCTCTGGTTTTTATGTGTGTCTGTCAGATGTTTTTTATCACATACAGAAATATAATTGCAATCATATTATGAGTAGCAAAAAGTTATATTGACAGTTAGAACGAGTTAATGCAGCAAGTCAATATTTGCAGTGTTGACCCTTCTTCTTCAGGACCTCAGCAATTCTCCCTGGCATGCTCTCAATCAACTTGTGGATCAAATCCTGACTGATAGCAGTCCATTCTTGCAAAATCAATGCTTTTATTTTGTCTGAATTTGAAGGTTTTTGTTTGTCCACCCGTCTCTTGATGATTGACCACAAGTTCTCAATGGGATTAAGATCTGGGGAGTTTCCAGGCCATGGTCCCAAAATCTCTATGTTTTGCTCCCTGAGCCATTTAGTTATCACCTTTGCTTTATGGCAAGGTGCTCCATCATGTTGAAAAAGGCATTGTTGATCGCCAAACTGCTCTTGGACGGTTGGGAGAAGTTGCTCTTGGAGGACATTCTGGTACCATTCTTTATTCATGGCTGTGTTTTTAGGCAAGACTGAAAGAGAGCCCATTCCCTTGGCTGAGAAGCAACCCAACACATGAATGGTTTCAGGATGCTTGACAGTTGGCATGAGACAAAACTGGTGGTAGCGCTCACTTGGTCTTCTCCGAATAAGCCATTTTCCAGATGTCCCAAACAATCGAAAAGGGAATTCATCAGAGAAAATGACTTTACCCCAGTCCTCAGCAGTCCACTCCCTGTACCTCTTGCAGAATATCAGTCTGTCCATGATGTTTTTCCTGGAGAGAAGTGGCTTCTTTGCTGCCCTCCTTGAGACCAGGCCTTGCTCCACGAGTCTCCGCCTCATAGTGCGTGCAGATACACTCACACCTGCCTGCTGCCATTCCTGAGCAAGCTCTGCACTGCTGGTAGCCCGATCCCGCAGCTGAAACACTTTTAAGAGACGGTCCTGGCGCTTGCTGGTCTTTCTTGGGCGCCCTGGAGCCTTTTTGGCAACAAGGGAACCTCTCTCCTTGAAGTTCTTGATGATGCGATAGATTGTTGACTGAGGTGCAATCTTTCTAGCTGCGATACTCTTCCCTGTTAGGCCATTTTTGTGCAGTGCAATGATGACTGCACGTGTTTCTTTAGAGATAACCATGGTTAACAGAAGAGAAACAATGATGCCAAGCACCAGCCTCCTTTTAAAGTGTCCAGTGGTGTCATTCTTACTTAATCATGACAGATTGATCTCCAGCCCTGTCCTCATCAACACCCGCACCTGTGTTAATGGAGCAATCACTGAAACGATGTTAGCTGGTCCTTTTAAGGCAGGGCTGCAATGATGTTGAAATGTGTTTTGGGGGGATAAAGTTCATTTTCTAGGCAAATATTGACTTTGCAAGTAATTGCTGTTAAGCTGATCACTCTTTATAACATTCTGGAGTATATGCAAATTGCCATTAGAAAAAATGAAGCAGTAGACTTTGTAAAAATTAATATTTGTGTCATTCTAAAAACTTTTGGCCATGACTGTACAGTAGGTGTTAGAAAACACCGACATCAGCGTTCATGGCGTCCTCCATGTGCGAATCAATAATCCTGAGGGGGTGACATATTTTGGATAAAATTTTCACGCAGCTGTATTGAGCACACTATAATAATTAATTAATTGAAAGTATGCTATTTTATATTAATTATATGGCACTCTGGCACTTTAGCATCTTTTATCTGGAAGATGGATGTGGAATTGTATCACATGCATATTAATGAGATTGAAATTTTTTTATGAAGTTATATTTCTGCACTTTATTAATTGATGATTGTTAATTATTTCTATAAAAATACACCTGCATGTTATACCCACTGCTTGAGAAAGGCTTGAGAAAGGCTCAGTATGAGCCGAAACATTTCCACATTGAAGAACATGGAGTGCTGCCTTCATTTTTGATTTTTTGTCTACATCTTGGGCAAGTATTGGATTTTTTTTTGCCTAGGAGGTCTGGCACCCACCAGTAAACTTTGTGCTGTTCCAATTTTTTCCTATACATATATATATCTGGGAAATTTTGCACAATTTATATTTGGTCTTTGCTTTTTATCAATCATTTTCTGAAGCCATTTTATTCTGTGCCATGGATGGAAACACCGTGGAACCAGGGGTCTTTAATTATACAACTGGGGATGAGGAATGTATACTTGGAGGTATTGAGGGAGAGGCCACATTTTTGTAAATACCGTCTACACTTGAAATGAAACAAGAGTATCAAAAGGATGGGAAACGTCTAAAAAGTTTGCAATTACATTTGGCTACATTGGGACAATATCTTAAAGAACGCAAAATTCCAGGGGGACTAAGATCCAATATACGTCTAAACCTGTTTGCAGGGAACTCTTCTTTTTGTGCACATTTTACCATAATATCTAATAAGTATGCTATGGATGTGATTCTGTTGAACATAGAATATCTACAGATAGAGATTAAAAAGTTATAACTTGTCATTAGAGAATCCAAAACGGTTCTAAAAATGGATGGATTGACTGTATTGAAAGATAAAGTTGATAAGGATGTCATTAAATTTCATTGTGATCTGGAAGAAACAAAAAGAAAAAATGGAGTAGAGATGTGGAGTACTATGAAACATTTTTATATGCGTGGCTAAAGGAAAATCATAAACCACCATGAAGAAAGAGAGGTTATTTTAAAGATGGAGAAATGAATTTGATTAAAGGTGATATATCTACTAATGATTTTATTTTTCACAGACTTGGACATTGGAACAGAGGGGTTTGTAGGCACAAAAGGCGAGAAGGCAGAAAAAAACAAGAGAAGAACAGGTCTCAACCACAGAGACAGGCGACCATGAAGAAGCGGGAACTGAACATGTAATCAATATTTCAGGAAAGGTATTGACTGATTCACAAATATCTGTTTTAAGTAGAGGATTGTCTTTTAGTCCCTGTTCACATACAGATTGGTTTGAGATACAAATCCAATTAGAACTTTTTTTTAGGATGATTAAAATAAAAGAATGATTTCATGATAAAAAAATGTTTGAAAAAGTGAAGATAAGTGAATTTGATTTGCAACAGGTTGAATTAAGAAAAAGCAGTAATTTTGACCCTCCCGTTAACTCTGCAGTAATAGATGCTTTTGAAAAAGCTGTTAAGATGGATATAACTGTACTGAAGGATAATACTATTAATGGTTTTAAACATCCTAATATTTCCAAGGAGGAATATGTAGCATTGCAGGAACTTGACGACGACATTGTCATTAAACCAGCTGACAAGGGGGCACTGTCGTCGTCATGGACAGGTCTAAGTATATTATGGAAATTAAAAGACAGTTATATGATAACAAAGTGTATGAAAAAATGGATGGAGATCAAGTTTAAAATATTAAAATAATTAAAGGAATGTTTACAAGGAGCATTAGACTCACATACCATTGATCAGGACTTATTTGATTTTCTATTAGTTGAGACCCCTAGAACCCCAGTACTTTATATCATCCCTAAGGTGCATAAATCTTTGAACAATCCACCGGGATGAACGATAGTGTCGGGTGTTGATTCAGTGTTCAGTAAAATAGGTATATTCCTGGATAAGATCTTGAATCCTATTGCTAAAACTAGTTAGCACAGTCTTATGACCAAAAGTACTTGGGCAAAAAGCGTCAATTTACTAAATATATGTACATAACCTCCAAAAGTTTAACTAGAGGTACAACGAAAAAATGCCAAAAATGCACAACATTAAAAATAATCTTTATTAATTGAAGTATGATTAAAATTCTGAAAAGTTTAAAAATGTGTGCACATCAAGCTAGCGGAACATGAAGGAGAAAACAACACTGGAAAAACATGAGGTAAGTACCAGACACACACATAAACTGCTGTTTAAAGATCAAGGATACATGGAGGCATAACGAATACCAAATATCTAATCTATAAAAAATAAGGTAGTGAAATCACCAAGGATGCTTAATTTACATATAAAATGCCTAGTGCATGCGAAGATAAAATATCCTCTAAATATCTCTGATAGGGTTTTAACTGGGATTCCCTTATGCAAAACAATGGTAGAAAAAGTGAAAAAACAGTATAAAAGGTATAACTAAATTGGATATGGCACATGTGTTGTACTCAAATCATCATGTCAGAAAAAAGAGGCCCTACATAGGGTTAAAGTCAGAGTGTAATCACATAGACCTAAAGTGCTCTCGTACACAACCACAAATTGCAGGCCGTTAACTAATTAAATATGACACATATTTTGTATTCAAATCATCATGCCAAGAAAGCCCTACATAGGGTTAAAGTCAACGTGTAATTACATAGACCTAAAGTGCTCCGGTGCACAACCACAAATTGCAGGCCGATAAGCATGGAAAAAAGAACCAAAAGAATGTATCATAAAGATATACAGTATCTTAAAGTGCTTTTGTGCTGAGGCAACTAAAATTGCTAAAACTGTAGATCCTATATCCAGGATACTACAGATTTTTTTAAGTAAATTAGAGGGAATATGCCTTAATGGAGAAGTGATCTTTAGAGTTGAGCGATACCAGCCGATACTTGAAAATATCGGATCGGAATGGATCAGCCGATCTTAAAAAAAAGTATCGGTATCGCCGATTCCGATACCGGGAACCAATGCAAGTCAATGGGGCCAAAATATCGGAATTAAAAAAAACCCTTTCTTTCCTTGTAGGTTAATTCTACATGAAGAAAAACAACTAAGAATAATGTAGAATGTATTGTGGGAGGTGGAGGAGACATTAAAGCCATAGAGGTTTAGCCCAATCAAATGGAATAGCAGGAATTAAACTTTTTTTTTAAAGACGTTAGGAGTTACAAAGATATCGACTATGTTAGCCTCATTTATATTTTGCCAGACATGTATGTCTTCTTCTTCTTTCTTCTTCTTTCTTATTCTTCTTCCTTTTTTTACCTTCTTCTTCTTCTTATTCCTTTTTTTACATTCTTCTTCTTCTTCCTTTTTTTACATTCTTCTACTTCCTTTTTTTACATTCTTCTTCTTCTTCCTTTTCTTACATTCTTCATATTCTTCTTATTCAAGAATTATTAGTCTACATATTCAACTTCTTCATCTTCTTCCTATTCTTCTTCATCATATTCTTGTTTGTGTCAGGCATTCCTGTAGTTGTTATCTAGAAAAGTTAGAAGTTTACACCTTCCGTTCTGCCTGTCACAAAAGATTTACAACAGGATTTGTCCGCGTTCAGTTTGGCCTGCAGCAGCAGGCCTTTTCCAGGGGCACCACGAGGAGGAACGGACTCACCCCCATACACTGCTTAGTCTTCTTCTGCTTATAAATAAGATAATATCATTTGCTCAGAGTATTAGTCTTATGCTTAATGTTCTTCTGCTTTGTTTTTTTATGCTTCTTTGTCTTCTCTCTCTTGTTGTTCTGCATCTTGGTGGTTGTCTTCCTGTTCTTTGTCCTCTTGAACCAGCTGACGGTACTGGCACCCGGAGGGGCAGCAGAAGGAACAAGAGCCAATGGCACTACCGAGGACCAGCTGACGGTGCTGGAACCCGGTTACTAAGCAGGAGGTACCTGTGCTACAAAGCACTACCAAGGACCAGCAGATGTTGCCGGAACTCGGATACCGAGATGGAGGCACCTAGGCCAAAGGCTCTGACGAGAACCAGCTGACGGTGCTGGAACCCGGAGGGGTAGCATAAGCTGCAAGAGCAAATGGAAATAGCGAGGACCAGCTGACAGTGCTGGCACCCGGAGGGGCAGCAGAAGGAATAAGAGCCAATGGCACAACCGAGGACCAGCTGATGGTGCTGGAACCCGGTTACTAAGCAGGAGGTACCTGTGCTACAAAGCACTACCAAGGACCAGCAGACGTTGCCGGAACTCGGATACCGAGATGGAGGCACCTAGGCCAAAGGCTCTGACGAGAACCAGCTGACGGTGCTGGAACCCGGAGGGGTAGCATAAGCTGCAAGAGCAAATGGAAATAGCGAGGACCAGCTGACAGTGCTGGCACCCGGAGGGGCAGCAGAAGGAATAAGAGCCAATGGCACAACCGAGGACCAGCTGATGGTGCTGGAACCCGGTTACTAAGCAGGAGGTACCTGTGCTACAAAGCACTACCAAGGACCAGCAGACGTTGCCGGAACTCGGATACCGAGATGGAGGCACCTAGGCCAAAGGCTCTGACGAGAACCAGCTGACGGTGCTGGAACCCGGAGGGGTAGCATAAGCTGCAAGAGCAAATGGAAATAGCGAGGACCAGCTGACAGTGCTGGCACCCGGAGGGGCAGCAGAAGGAATAAGAGCCAATGGCACAACCGAGGACCAGCTGATGGTGCTGGAACCCGGTTACTAAGCAGGAGGTACCTGTGCTACAAAGCACTACCAAGGACCAGCAGACGTTGCCGGAACTCGGATACCGAGATGGAGGCACCTAGGCCAAAGGCTCTGACGAGAACCAGCTGACGGTGCTGGAACCCGGAGGCGCAGCTGAAGTTACCCCTGAAAAGCAAAGTTGGCATGCCGCAAGCTGGCCGCAGTTACCGAATCACACAGTCCTACAGGGGGTGCTTGTCCTACTGGCACTACGGAACAAGCCTTTCTTACCAGAACCTGCAGTCCACATAGGAAGCACCTAAACTGCTGGCACCCTAGCCTCGGCTAACCCAACCGCAACACGACATGGCAACTTGGGGTGGCAAACTGACATTGACACTTCCCGGAAACAGCAGGCAGGGCTGGAACCAAGCTGGGCAGGAGGGAGTACCCATGCCAAAGTCAGTTATGAGCAGCAACTGGCGATGTTGGAGCCCAGGGACAAGCACTTAGCAGGCTGAGGCCTGATGTGCTGTCAATTGGGAGGCAGCAGGACAGATTGCCATCAAAACAGCAGGGGAACAGCTGACGTTACTGAACCCCACAAACACAGGAGCTAGTGTTTTACTCTGTGAAGACGGCACTTCCGAGCAACAACTGGCTGTGTTGAAGCCCAGGGACAAGCACGGAGCAGGCTGAGGCTGCATTGAAGAAATTTTAAGATCGGTTGTAGACTTCTACTAATTTTAACCAAGCTCCACTTAGGCCTGTGGCTTCACTGATATTCGTATTTCCCCTGTCCTCCAACCCCGCCAGTTACAGCTCCGAAGTGGCGTCTGCACAATCCACACTTGTTCCTGTGTTACAGGTGTTCAGTCCGGTCAGTTAATCCCCTGATGTGTGTCCGGCAATGTCGCCTGCTCTGTCCACATTCCCATATGGGAATGTGGACAGAGCAGGCGACATTGCCGGACACACATCAGGGGATTAACTGACCGGACTGAACACCTGTAACACAGGAACAAGTGTGGATTGTGCAGACGCCACTTCGGAGCTGTAACTTGCGGGGTTGGAGGACAGGGGAAATACGAGAGACAGTGGAGCCACAGGCCTAATTGGAGCACGGTTAAAAATCAGTAGTAGTACGACTGTGTAGGCAGCAGGAGACTTTGCCATCCACACAGCAGGGGATCAGCTGACGTTACTGAACCCCACTGAGACACGGGAGCAAGTGTCTCTTTCCGTGTGGACGGCACTTCCGAGCTACAACTGGCTGTGGTGAAGCCCAGGAAATAGGAGGGTGTAGGCAGAGGCCTACTGTATTTGGAATGTGGTGACAGCAGGAGAGACTGCCATCCACACAGCAGGGGATCAGCTGACGTTACTGAACCCCACTGAGACACGGGAGCAAGTGTCTCTTTCCGTGTGGACGGCACTTCCGAGCTACAACTGGCTGTGTTGAAGCCCAGGAAATAGGAGGGTGTAGGCAGAGGCCTACTGTATTTGGAATGTGGTGACAGCAGGAGAGACTGCCATCCACACAGCAGGGGATCAGCTGACGTTACTGAACCCCACTGAGACACGGGAGCAAGTGTCTCTTTCCGTGTGGACGGCACTTCCGAGCTACAACTGGCTGTGTTGAAGCCCAGGAAATAGGAGGGTGTAGGCAGAGGCCTACTGTATTTGGAATGTGGAGACAGCAGGCGAGACTGCCATCCACACAGCAGGGGATCAGCTGACGTTACTGAACCCCACTGAGACACGGGAGCAAGTGTCTCTTTCCGTGTGGACGGCACTTCCGAGCTACAACTGGCTGTGTTGAAGCCCAGGAAATAGGAGGGTGTAGGCAGAGGCCTACTGTATTTGGAATGTGGTGACAGCAGGAGAGACTGCCATCCACACAGCAGGGGATCAGCTGACGTTACTGAACCCCACTGAGACACGGGAGCAAGTGTCTTTTTCCGTGTGGACGGCACTTCCGAGCTACAACTGGCTGTGTTGAAGCCCAGGAAATAGGAGGGTGTAGGCAGAGGCCTACTGTATTTGGAATGTGGTGACAGCAGGAGAGACTGTCATCCACACAGCAGGGGATCAGCTGACTTTACTGAACCCCACTGAGACACGGGAGCATGTGTCTCTTTCCGTGTGGACGGCACTTCCGAGCTACAACTGGCTGTGTTGAAGCCCAGGAAATAGGAGGGTGTAGGCAGAGGCCTACTGTATTTGGAATGTGGTGACAGCAGGAGAGACTGCCTTCCACACAGCAGGGGATCAGCTGACGATACTGAACCCCACTGAGACACGGGAGCAAGTGTCTCTTTCCGTGTGGACGGCACTTCCGAGCTACAACTGGCTGTGTTGAAGCCCAGGAAATAGGAGGGTGTAGGCAGAGGCCTACTGTATTTGGAATGTGGAGACAGCAGGAGAGACTGCCATCCACACAGCAGGGGATCAGCTGACGTTACTGAACCCCACTGAGACACGGGAGCAAGTGTCTCTTTCCGTGTGGACGGCACTTCCGAGCTACAACTGGCTGTGTTGAAGCCCAGGAAATAGGAGGGTGTAGGCAGAGGCCTACTGTATTTGGAATGTGGTGACAGCAGGACAGACTGCCATCCACACAGCAGGGGATCAGCTGACGTTACTGAACCCCACTGAGAAACGGGAGCAAGTGTCTCTTTCCGTGTGGATGGCACTTCCGAGCTACAACTGGCTGTGTTGAAGCCCAGGAAATAGGAGGGTGTAGGCAGAGGCCTACTGTCTTTGGAATGCGGAGCCAGCAGGAGAGACTGCCATCTCCACAGCAGGGCAACAGCTGTCAGTGCTGAACCCCACTAACACTTGAACGAATGTGTTTGGCTCTGTGGAGACGACACTTCTGAACACCAACTGACGCTGTTGGAGCCCAGGATTAGGCGAGGAGCAGGCTGGGGCCTACTGGATTTTGGCAGGTGAAGGCAGCAGGAGACTTGCCATCTCCACAGCAGGGGAACAGCTGACAGTGCTGAACCCCACTAACACTTGAACGAATGTGTTTGGCTCTGTGGAGACGACACTTCTGAACACCAACTGACGCTGTTGGAGCCCAGGATTAGGCGAGGAGCAGGCTGGGGCCTACTGGATTTTGGCAGGTGTAGGCAGCAGGAGACTTGCCATCTCCACAGCAGGGGAACAGCTGGCAGTGCTGAACCCCACTAACACTTGAACGAATGTGTTTGGCTCTGTGGAGATGACACTTCTGAACACCAACTGACGCTGTTGGAGCCCAGGATTAGGCGAGGAGCAGGCTGGGGCCTGTTGCTTTTGGCAGGTGAAGGCAGCAGGAGACTTGCCATCTCCACAGCAGGGGAACAGCTGGCAGTGCTGAACCCCACTAACACTTGAACGAATGTGTTTGGCTCTGTGGAGACGACACTTCTGAAAACCAACTGACGCTGTTGGAGCCCAGGATTAGGCGAGGAGCAGGCTGGGGCCTACTGGATTTTGGCAGGTGTAGGCAGCAGGAGACTTGCCATCTCCACAGCAGGGGAACAGCTGGCAGTTGTGAACCCCACTAACACTTGAACGAATGTGTTTGGCTCTGTGGAGATGACACTTCTGAACACCAACTGACGCTGTTGGAGCCCAGGATTAGGCGAGGAGCAGGCTGGGGCCTGTTGCTTTTGGCAGGTGAAGGCAGCAGGAGACTTGCCATCTCCACAGCAGGGGAACAGCTGGCAGTGCTGAACCCCACTAACACTTGAACGAATGTGTTTGGCTCTGTGGAGACGACACTTCTGAACACCAACTGACGCTGTTGGAGCCCAGGATTAGGCGAGGAGCAGGCTGGGGCCTACTGGATTTTGGCAGGTGAAGGCAGCAGGAGACTTGCCATCTCCACAGCAGGGGAACAGCTGACAGTGCTGAACCCCACTAACACTTGAACGAATGTGTTTGGCTCTGTGGAGACGACACTTCTGAACACCAACTGACGCTGTTGGAGCCCAGGATTAGGCGAGGAGCAGGCTGGGGCCTACTGGATTTTGGCAGGTGTAGGCAGCAGGAGACTTGCCATCTCCACAGCAGGGGAACAGCTGGCAGTGCTGAACACCACTAACACTTGAACGAATGTGTTTGGCTCTGTGGAGATGACACTTCTGAACACCAACTGACGCTGTTGGAGCCCAGGATTAGGCGAGGAGCAGGCTGGGGCCTGTTGCTTTTGGCAGGTGAAGGCAGCAGGACACTTGCCATCTCCACAGCAGGGGAACAGCTGGCAGTGCTGAACCCCACTAACACTTGAACGAATGCGTTTGGCTCTGTGGAGACGACACTTCTGAACACCAACTGACGCTGTTGGAGCCCAGGATTAGGCGAGGAGCAGGCTGGGGCCTACTGGATTTTGGCAGGTGTAGGCAGCAGGAGACTTGCCATCTCCACAGCAGGGGAACAGCTGGCAGTGCTGAACCCCACTAACACTTGAACGAATGTGTTTGGCTCTGTGGAGATGACACTTCTGAACACGAACTGATGCTGTTGGAGCCCAGGATTAGGCGAGGAGCAGGCTGGGGCCTACTGGATTTTGGCAGGTGTAGGCAGCAGGAGACTTGCCATCTCCACAGCAGGGGAACAGTTGGCAGTGCTGAACCCCACTAACACTTGAACGAATGTGTTTGGCTCTGTGGAGATGACACTTCTGAACACCAACTGACGCTGTTGGAGCCCAGGATTAGGCGAGGAGCAGGCTGGGGCCTGTTGCTTTTGGCAGGTGAAGGCAGCAGGAGACTTGCCATCTCCACAGCAGGGGAACAGCTGGCAGTGCTGAACCCCACTAACACTTGAACGAATGTGTTTGGCTCTGTGGAGACGACACTTCTGAAAACCAACTGACGCTGTTGGAGCCCAGGATTAGGCGAGGAGCAGGCTGGGGCCTACTGGATTTTGGCAGGTGTAGGCAGCAGGAGACTTGCCATCTCCACAGCAGGGGAACAGCTGGCAGTTGTGAACCCCACTAACACTTGAACGAATGTGTTTGGCTCTGTGGAGATGACACTTCTGAACACCAACTGACGCTGTTGGAGCCCAGGATTAGGCGAGGAGCAGGCTGGGGCCTGTTGCTTTTGGCAGGTGAAGGCAGCAGGAGACTTGCCATCTGCACAGCAGGGGAACAGCTGGCAGTGCTGAACCCCACTAACACTTGAACGAATGTGTTTGGCTCTGTGGAGACGACACTTCTGAACACCAACTGACGCTGTTGGAGCCCAGGATTAGGCGAGGAGCAGGCTGGGGCCTGTTGCTTTTGGCAGGTGAAGGCAGCAGGAGACTTGCCATCTCCACAGCAGGGGAACAGCTGGCAGTGCTGAACCCCACTAACACTTGAACGAATGTGTTTGGCTCTGTGGAGATGACACTTCTGAACACCAACTGACGCTGTTGGAGCCCAGGATTAGGCGAGGAGCAGGCTGGGGCCTACTGGATTTTGGCAGGTGAAGGCAGCAGGAGACTTGCCATCTCCACAGCAGGGGAACAGCTGGCAGTGCTGAACCCCACTAACACTTGAACGAATGTGTTTGGCTCTGTGGAGACGACACTTCTGAACACCAACTGACGCTGTTGGAGCCCAGGATTAGGCGAGGAGCAGGCTGGGGCCTACTGGATTTTGGCAGGTGTAGGCAGCAGGAGACTTGCCATCTCCACAGCAGGGGAACAGCTGGCAGTGCTGAACCCCACTAACACTTGAATGAATGTGTTTGGCTCTGTGGAGATGACACTTCTGAACACCAACTGATGCTGTTGGAGCCCAGGATTAGGCGAGGAGCAGGCTGGGGCCTGTTGCTTTTGGCAGGTGAAGGCAGCAGGAGACTTGCCATCTCCACAGCAGGGGAACAGCTGGCAGTGCTGAACCCCACTAACACTTGAACGAATGTGTTTGGCTCTGTGGAGACGACACTTCTGAACACCAACTGACGCTGTTGGAGCCCAGGATTAGGCGAGGAGCAGGCTGGGGCCTACTGGATTTTGGCAGGTGTAGGCAGCAGGAGACTTGCCATCTCCACAGCAGGGGAACAGCTGGCAGTGCTGAACCCCACTAACACTTGAACGAATGTGTTTGGCTCTGTGGAGATGACACTTCTGAACACCAACTGACGCTGTTGGAGCCCAGGATTAGGCGAGGAGCAGGCTGGGGCCTGTTGCTTTTGGCAGGTGAAGGCAGCAGGAGACTTGCCATCTCCACAGCAGGGGAACAGCTGGCAGTGCTGAACCCCACTAACACTTGAACAAATGCGTTTGGCTCTGTGGAGACGACACTTCTGAACACCAACTGACGCTGTTGGAGCCCAGGATTAGGCGAGGAGCAGGCTGGGGCCTACTGGATTTTGGCAGGTGTAGGCAGCAGGAGACTTGCCATCTCCACAGCAGGGGAACAGCTGGCAGTGCTGAACCCCACTAACACTTGAACGAATGTGTTTGGCTCTGTGGAGACGACACTTCTGAACACCAACTGAAGCTGTTGGAGCCCAGGATTAGGCGAGGAGCAGGCTGGGGCCTACTGGATTTTGGCAGGTGTAGGCAGCAGGAGACTTGCCATCTCCACAGCAGGGGAACAGCTGGCAGTGCTGAACCCCACTAACACTTGAACAAATGTGTTTGGCTCTGTGGAGATGACACTTCTGAACACCAACTGACGCTGTTGGAGCCCAGGATTAGGGGAGGAGCAGGCTGGGGCCTGTTGCTTTTGGCAGGTGAAGGCAGCAGGAGACTTGCCATCTCCACAGCAGGGGAACAGCTGGCAGTGCTGATCCCCACTAACACTTGAACAAATGTGTTTGGCTCTGTGGAGACGACACTTCTGAACACCAACTGACGCTGTTGGAGCCCAGGATTAGGCGAGGAGCAGGCTGGGGCCTACTGGATTTTGGCAGGTGAAGGCAGCAGGAGATTTGCCATCTCCACAGCAGGGGAACAGCTGGCAGTGCTGAACCCCACTAACACTTGAACGAATGTGTTTGGCTCTGTGGAGACGACACTTCTGAACACCAACTGACGCTGTTGGAGCCCAGGATTACGCATGCCGCATGCAGAGGCCAATGGGCAGCGGTTTTTATGGAGGTTGTTGACTACTACTGATTCTAACCATGCTCCAAATAGGCCTCTGGCTCCACTGTCTCTACTATTTACCCTGGCCTCCAACCCCGCCAGCTACATCTCTGAAGTGGCGTCAGCACAATCTACACTTTTTCCTGTGTTACTGGTGCTCAGTCCCGTCAGTTGATCCCCTGATGTTTGTCCGGCAAGTTCGCCAGCTCTGTCCTCATTCCCACTACTGGTTATGGGAATGTGGACAGAGCAGGAGACCTTGCCGGACACACATCAGGAGATAAACTGATGGGACTGAGCCACAGGAACACAGGAACAAGTGTAGATTGTGCTGACGCCACTTCAGAGATGTAGATGGCGGGGTTGGAGGCCAGGGGAAATATTAGAGACAGTGGAGCCAGAGACCTAAGTTGGGCACGGTTAAAAATCAGTAGTGGTTTGAATGTTGATGGAGCTGGTGACTTTGCCGTCCACACAGCAGGGGATCAGCTGGCGTTACTGAACCCCACTAACACAGGAGCTAGTGTGTTTCTCTGTGCAGACGACACATCTGAGCGACAACTGGCTGTGTTGAAGCACAGGGATTATAGTTCAGGTGGTAGAAAAATGAACACACCAGCAGACCTGGATACAGTTGACAACCACTAATTTAGTCTTTAAGAGGAATGGCAAAGTCTTTGGAGATCCAGGCCTTGTACATTTTCAGAAAAGTCAGCCGGTCAACATTATCGGAAGATAGTCGCGTGCGACGGTCTGTTAGTATACCACCTGCGGCACTAAAGACACGTTCCGATAATACACTGGCAGCAGGGCAAGCCAGCACCTCCAATGCATACTGGCTAAGCTCTGGCCTTGTATCCAGCTTAGAGAACCAAAACTTGAAGGGGGAAGAGCCATCTGGGAGTACAGTGACAGGGCAAGACATGTAGTCTGACACCATCTGACGGAAGCGTTGCCTCCTGCTGACTCGAGGCGTCGCTGATGGTGTAGACAATTGTGGTGGACACACAAAACTTTGCCACATTTGGGCCATAGTGGTCTTGCCTTGTGCTGCGGCGCTGCCTCTGCTCCCTCTTTGTGCAGAGTTTCCTCCACTGCCTCGACGCACAGAGCTGCTTTGTAAAGCACTAGCAACAATGCTGTCGGGTGGAATGGAAAACATTATGGACTGCACCAGTGACTCTTCGTACTCCCGCAGTTTACGCTCCCGGTTCAACGTTGGTATGAGGCTTTGTACGCTGTCCCGGTAGCGAGGATCTAGGAGGGTGTACACCCAATAATCAGCTGAGATGAGAATGTGGGCGATGCGGCGGTCGTTTCTCAGGCACTGCAGCATGAAATCAACCATGTGCTGCAGACTCCCAACTGCCAAAGAACCGCTGTCCCCTGTTTGAGGCATGACCTCGGCCTGCTCTGCATCACCCCACCCTCGCTGTACATACTGAGTAGAGGTTTGTGTACCTCCCTCCTCTGGAGAGATGTCTTCCTCCTCCATCGACTCCTCCTCATCCTCCTCACAAAGTGTCCCCTGCCTAGGCCTTTGTGAGGAAACACGTAGCGCAGACTGTCCAGAAGCAGATGGCATTTGGGACTCCTCATCCTCCACCTCTTCCGAAACCTCATCCCTTAGTGCTTGCAGTGTTTGTTGAAGCAGGCAGATAAGGGGGACAGTCATGCTGACTAGTGCATCATCTGCACTCGCCATCCGCGTGGATTCATCGAAGGCACGCAAAACGAGGCAGATGTCCTTCATAGAGGCCCACTCAATGGTGCTGAAGTGTGAACGGCGCACAGTGCGACTTGTTTGCGCCTGATGCAGCTGGTACTCCATGACTGCTGCCTGCTGCTCACACAACCGCTCCAACATATGTAACGTTGAATTCCACCGGGTGGGTAGGTCACATACGATGCGATGTTCCGGAAGGCCAAATCGTCGCTGCAGAGCAGCGAGGAGCGATCTTGCCATGCTGGAACGCCGCAAGTGAGCGCACTCTATGCGGACCTTGTGCAACAGTGCATCAAGATCCGGATAGTCCCTCAGAAAGCTCTGCACAACCAAGTTAAGCACATGTGCCAGACATGGGATGTGTGTGAGGTTGCCTAGGCCAAGAGCTGCCACCAGATTTCGGCCATTGTCACACACTACCAAGCCCGGCTGGAGATTCGCTGGCCCAAACCACACATCACTCTCCTGCTTGATAGCATTCCAGAGCTCCTGCGCTGTGTGGCTTCGATTCCCCAAAGAAATTAATTTGAGTACAGCCTGTTGACGTTTGGCCACGGCTGTGCTCATATCGGTCGTAACAGGCTCCTGCTCTGCTGTTTCTGAGGAACTTGAGTAGGAGGAGGAGTCTATGTGTACAGACTGGAGTCCTGCAATCCGTGGCGTTGGAAGAACACGTACAGCGCCACTCTCCAGATCTGTACCCGGCTCCACAACATTGACCCAGTGGGCAGTGAGGGAAAGGTATCGTCCCTGTCCATGGTTACTGGTCCACGCATCGGTGGTCAGGTGGACCTTGCTACTAACGGCGTTTAGTAGCGCATGTTTTATTTTGCCCTCAACATGTTTCTGCAGGGCAGGGACGGCTCGCCTGCTGAAAAAAAAGCGGCTGGGCACGTTGTATTGGGGGACTGCCAATGCCATTAAGTCCCGGAAGGTGTCAGTGTCCACCAGCCTGAATGACAGCATTTCAACTGCCAGAAGTTTGGCAATGCCAGCATTCAGAGACTGTGCTCGGGGATGGTTTGCCGAGTAAGGGCGCCTTTTATCCCATGCCTGTGCTACCGATGGCTGTGATGGATGGGAACGTGCTGCTATGGGTGGAATCTGACAGGGTCTCCGGACAACAGTGGCAGAGGTTCTTCCTTGGCGATCCTGTGAGGAAGCCGAACCAGCAGTGTGTGAGCTGGAGGAAGAGGCCCCAACACAAACTGAAGAGGTGGTAGGTGGTGCTGTACGTTGGCCTACGTCTTCAGGGTGTCTCTGCAACTCCAACTCGTGCTTGGTGCGCACATGTTTCCACATATTTGTGGTATTGAGGTTGCTGACATTTCTCCCTCTTTTGACTATCTGATGACACAGCTTGCATTTGACAAAGCAAATGTCATCTGCAACTGTGTCAAAAAAGGACCACGCACTGCAAGTCTTTGGAGCGCCCGTTTTGCCTTTGGAATGAGGAATGCTCCTAACGGGTGCCGAAGTGGAGGGTACAGGCAACCAAGTCTTCCCCCTCCCTCTGCCTCCTGTTTTGGCCGGTAGGGGAATCTCTTCCTCCGAGCTGTTCCCACCACCTTCCTGTTCCTCACGCCATGATGGGTCAAGGACCTCATCATCTTCCCTCCCCTCTTCAAACAGCTGCTTCTCCGGGGTTGTCTCGCCAGCACCGTACGCACCAGAAAGTGGCAACTGATTCTCGTCATCATCTGATGCGTACTGAGGTGTGCTGACCATAGGCACTGGCCCACTCGCCTCTTCATATTCAGAGGGACAAAGAAGTTGCGCATCACTGCATACTCCCTCTTCTTCACATTCAGGAATGCTGCTTGGCTGGCCCCCTCTTTCCAAGCCAACAGATTCCGAGAACAGAAGTAGAGACTGTGATGGCTCCTGTCCATGTCTCTCTGACTGCCTGGGCACTTTGGCAGGTGGTGAAGAGACAGATGGTTGCTCTTCGGTGCTCTGGTCCTGAGAGGCTGTGGAAGTAATTGAAGTCGATGCGTTAGCTGCCATCCATCTGACAACAGCTTTAATTTGTTCCTCCCGCAGCAGTGGGGTACGTTGAGGTCCTACAAAGCTGCGCATAAAGGACTGTTGCCTGCTAAAACTGGGGGATGCTGATCCACTGGTGCCCGCAGCAGGCCCAGAATCCCCACGTCCTCTACCTGCAGAATCCCCACGTCCTCTCCCTGCTGAAACTCCACGCCCACGCCCACGCGCCTTACTCCCTGCCTTCTTCATCTTGCCAGACTGCTTAAGATAGGCAGAAAAGTACAAAGGGGGGCCTTAGTGTGCTTATTCCTGAACAGCTGGTTACAGGTACAAGAAACACTAATTTTATGAAGTGTGTGTGTGTGGACTACACTTTAATAGGAGCTGATGTGGCCTACACAAGTTCCAAATGTAGTGTTTGGTGAACTTTTTTTGTGGTTTCTTTGTTGGAAACAAACTCAAAGTATGTGAACAAAGAATTGAAACTGATAGTATCACCAACTTTTTGGAGCTATTACAATGCAGGCAGGTAACCTACAATGCAAAAGATGAGGCTCCAAAAAAATTGGGTAATACTAATCTGGCTGCGCCGGCAGGGCACAAGCCAGAAAAAAAGGCTCCTCTATCTACTCCTATATAGTGTTTGCAACCAACCAATGTTGATGGATACGGATGGATGCACACTAATAGGAGAAGAAAAAATGAGCTGCACTCAAAGACAAGTATGTGTGAGGCAGTGACGCACGTTGAGCGTCCTACAACCAGACGTAGCTGCAGGACACTCTACTCTGCGTGAGCTGCACTCACACACAGTCAGAGACCTCTCAGACAGCCGTGAACAGTGCAGCTAAGTGGGCACTGGCACTGACAGGCTGCAGAAAGGCTCCGCTGTGTACTCCTATATAGTGTTTGCAACCACTGTAGATGGAGACGGATGGATGCACACTAATAGAAGAAAAAATGAGCTGTAATAAAAGAAAAATGTGTGAGGCAGTGACACGCTGAGCGTCCTACAACCAGACGTGGCTGCAGGACACACTACTCAGCATGAGCTGCACTCACACACAGTCAGAGACCTCTCAGACAGCCGTGAACAGTGCAGCAAAGTGGACACTAGCACTGAAAGGCTGCAGAAAGGCTCCGCTGTCTACTACTAGTGTTTGCAACCAAAGTACACTATATGGATACGGATGGAAGCACACTAGATTGAAATTATGTAAAAAATGCAGCTCAAAAATTAAAAGATGTATGAGGCAGCAGTGAGGCACGCTGGGCAGCCTACAACCTGACGTGGCTGCAGGACCCACTCCACAGCGTGAGCTGCACTCACACAGCCCTTGCAGACAGCTGTGAACACTGCTGCTAGGGCAAAGAAGGCTACAGTGGTGGTTTATGTAGCCTGGGTAAAGCACTAGATGTTTGGTGGAATCGCTATTTCTAACTGTCCCTCACAGTCTTCTACAGCAGCCTGTCCCTAACTGAATTCACAGCAGAGTGAACCAGAAATGGCGGCTGCGGTGGCTTTTATAGTGCATCATGACATCATTTCGGCAGCCAATCACAGTCATGCCAATAGTTAACATGCCTACATGCCTAACAGGATGTGCCCACACTTCGGAGGATTCCCATTGGCTTAATCAAAGCAAGCAGGCTCATAGCATGATGGGAACTTCCGATTCCGATTCCGGTATCCGATATGACAAAAGTATCGGAAGTCAGTATCGGAATTCCGATACCGCTAATATCGGCCGATACCCGATACTTGCGGTATCGGAATGCTCAACACTAGTGATCTTGGCATCATTTGATGTCATCTCCCTCTACATTTCAATAGATCATGAGTGTGGTTTACGTGCAATAGAAAAAAATTAAAATCGATTAAACTTACTGTAGAGGGAGAGACATTTATTTTGAAATTAGTTGAAATAATTTTAAGGCAGAGTTACTTTCTTTTGGGAACAATTTTTAATCTCAAAGCAGGGTACTGCTATGGGGGCCAATATGGCCCCTGCATATGCTAATTTGGTAATGGGTGTCCTGGAGGAAGACCTTGTCTATGTGTCCCACCACTTCCGATATGTTCTGGTGTGGTGGAAGTACATAGACAATGTCTTCCTCCTTTGGACAGGTACTCAGGAAGAACTTGAGGAATTTCATCTATTTCTTAATCAGATTGATGAGACGATTAAGTTCACATTGGTTTCATCTAAGACAGAAATTCAATTTGTGGATGTTCTTACAAGAAAATGAAAAACTTATTACAACACTGTTTGTGAAGGGAACTGATAAAAATAATTTACTTATATATAACAGTCAACATCCCTGTAAAATGTTAAGATCAATACCTTTCAGCTAATTGTTAAAGGTACGACGAATTGTTAAAGAGACAGGAGAAGTAAATGGTGTTATGGACTCTTTGATAAAAAATTTTTTTGAATAGAGGTTATCCTAGAAAAAGAAAGTTCTTAGGCTAGAGAGAACAGAGTTATTGAAAAAGAAACCAAAAGAAAGAAGTTTGACCCGAATTCCTTTTGTTACACAACTGTTACAGAAGAAAGCAAAGACATTGCATTTATTATTTAAAAATTTGGGGGAAGTTAGCCAGGTGTCTTCCAGGTATAGAGGAGTTTAAAATACCGCCATTACTGTCCTACAAGAGGAATAAAAACATTGGAGATTATCTGATTAAGTCTGATTTAGGCCCTTTGAGAAAGACTTGCCATGCTACAGGGTGGGCCATTTATATGGATACACCTAAATAAAATGAATGCTCGGACCTGACGCCCATAATGTGGTGGTGCATCATCTTGGTGGAAAAACTCAGGGAACATGCCATCTTCAGTGCATAAAGAGGGCAACACATAATCAATATCTGAAATTGCTACATGATGATGTGTTGCCCAAATATAAGCCGAAACACCTAATTTTATCATAAAAAAACTGGGAAAACTTATTGACTTGAGTATAAGCCTAGGGTGGGAAATGCATCCATATAATGCTCCATAAAGTTGATGATGGGCCCCATAAGATGCTCCATACATAATACACCCCATATAATGCTCCATGAAGTTGATGATGAGCCCCATAAGATGCTCCATACAAAAATATGCCTCATATAATGTTGCATAAAGTTGATGATGGGCCCCATAAGATGCTCCATACAAAAATATGCCCCATATAATGCTGCATAAAGTTGATGATGGGCCCCATAAGATGCTCCATGCAAAATACACCCCATATAATGCTGCATAAAGTTGATGGGTCCCATAAGATGCTCTTTACAAAAATATACCCCTTATAATGCTGCATGAAGTTCATGATGGGCCCCATAAGATTCCCATATAATGCTCAAATGCAGTTTATGATGATCATAAACCCTATTTTGTTGCTGCAATAAAAAAATAATTACTCACCTCTCGTCGCTGACCGCTGCTCCTCAGCATCGCTGTCTCGTGATCCTCATCATCGCCATCTCTCTGCAGTGTCTGTTCAGGCAGAGGGCGCACACTAGTCATGTCATCGCGCCCTCTGACCTGAACGTCACAGTCAGAGGACACGGAAGACCTCGCAGCCGTGGAATGGGGAGAGGTGAATATTGCAAGTAACGGGGGCCTGACCAAGCAGCAGCACAGACACCCTGCCCCCATAGCACGCTGGTGTCCCCACCTGCTCAGGACCCCGGCACTTGCCCCGGTGCAAACTCTGTTCGCTGGCCCTGTCAGCAGTCATCGGAACACACAGAGGCTGCAGGGGCACGTGCAGATGATTCAGAGAAACCAAGGACCTCCAAACTGCAGTGGAGAACAAGAAAGTGGGACTATGACTCGTATATAAGCTGAGGGGGGTCTTATACGGTATATAAATATATCAAGATGTGGCTCAAAATAAGGGACAATTCAACCAGATGGGGCCTAGGGTAAGAGACATATATACCAGGATGGTGGCTATATACCAGGATGGAGCCAGGAAGGGTGGCATATGTACCAGAAAGGAGGCCATGTTTGGACATTTCTACATAATGAGTGAGGAGATGCATCATGTATGTCCTTATAGGATTTAGAAGGCTGCGAGGGCCCATACATTTTACCAACATGCGAGGGAGCCAGGTCCCAATCTTGCACCAGGGCTCATCGGACTATAGTTACACCACTGATTATCAGTATTTTATCAATGATTTTTCTTCCTGATAAAAAATTGCTAAGCTATTTCTATCCTTTGTAATGTTAATCATTACACACTGATGTCATCCGTGTGCTGTCCGTGTGTTTCATGGACCTGTAGATTTGTATGGGTAATTTTCATCCATGACTCGGATCAAAAATGGACATGTAACTAATGGACACCTAAATGAAACCTAATTTTGATGAATATTTGTACTTTCCTCCACCTGCCAATAGGCTTCAATTGTGAAAGATGACTAATTTATTATCTGGCCTAATTAATTAATTTTGGTTTGGCTATGTGCAGATGACCATGTATTCTATCATCCAAGAGAATGGGGCCAATTATGCTAATCACATTCTGATCAAAGTTTGATGAGAGTGTCAGCACAGTGTGCTTTGATTCCATTGGATTGACAGAATTTCTCCAGCTTTTCCATTTTGTGAATATGGGTAAATTGGAATGCACTCCGATGTCAACTGAGTACAGTCTGATGCTTTCCACAGACTCATTGACTTGCATGGCCGAGTGTGAACTAAACATCAGATTCAACTTGGACATGCTGCAATTTTTTTCCTCGTATCGACTCAATCTGAGGAAAAAATTTGACTTTTGCTAGCCCTGTAGAGTAGCATTTGAACCAATTCGATCCAATATTTTGTCGGCTAACACTCGGACCAAAAATATGGCCATATGCACAGGCCCTTTTACATAGGTGTTATTTGGGTGCCAATAATTCCTTCTTCCTTCCCAAGTAGTGAGTGACCTATGAACCATCCAGGAATATGGAGAATATTTATGAAACTTTGTAATTGAGTGGGAAGAGATTTTAGTGCATGACTTCTGAGACAAGATTCATACTAAAGTTGTGATAAATAGAGTTGAGCGAAACGGGTCGAAAAATTTCAAAAGTCGACGACTTTTGGTAAAGTCCGCTTTCATGAAATGAAACCCGACCCTAGGGTGAGGTCGGCCACGAGCTCGACGACTTTAGCGCCAAAGTCGCGTTTCAAAAGTTTGTTTTCCGCCCTTTTTCAGCCAATCAGGATCCACGGACACTGTGGGCAACGTGATGACATAGGCAGGGGTCACCACCATCTTTGAGAATGGCATGAAAGTGATTGGCTTGCTTTGGGGGGCGTCACAGGGGGTATAAAAGGGCGTGCACGCCAACCGCCATGTTACTCATGCTGATCTCAGAATAGGGAGAGCTGCTGATGATGATGATTCTGTAGGGAGAGCGTTAGGCAGGGAAGAAGGCACCAAAAACTGCTTCTGCTGCTAGCGATTTTGCCTGTACAACACAACAGTCACTGTGTGTGTAGTGCAAGCGAAGGCTATATTGTGCTGTATCAGCTGTGTTGGTTGTTAGGCTGCCTTATAAGACTTCCTGATAGCTGCATTGCTGTTTCCCACTGCTCTGCAAACTGCTTTTTTAAAAGCAATCCAAATTTTTTTTTGTCCTGGTGAGGTACTGAGCGTGCATTTTTTCACACCATACAGCGGTGTATACTCCTCACACAGTACCGTGTAACGGCTGTTATCACGGCCACAGTGAAGCTATCTGTGTGTCACTCTGTAAGAATAAGTCGAGGACATGTTCCGTTGTTATGATGAGTCAACGAAGGAGGAAAAAACAAAATACCAGCTAAGTCCAGAAAAACCAGAGAGGTTGGCAGCTATCGGATTGCAGACCCCTGAACTTATCCACAACAACTAGCAGTAGCCGTGGGGGGTTCCTACGGTGCCCTAGACCCCTTGATCACAGCCGGAGAGCTACATAGCCTAAAGACAGAAAGGGGAAAAACTAAACTGCCCCAGAGCAGACCCCAAAGCAATAGGCAGCCCCCAACATATAATGACGGTGAAGCAAGATGAAAACACTAACACAGATAGAAAGATAGGTTGAGCAAACGATGGGGCCCAAGCTAACTACATAGGACAGGATAGGAAAGCTGCTGTCTGCCACCCGCAAAAACCCTATCAAAATGAGCCAACCGACTGATTGGAAAAACAGGCCCTGAAGTCGCTAGGCTTCAAAAGACTATATCAGCACTCAGGTATATTCTGAAGACAGAGCAAAAGATCAACAGATCAGAGACAAAAATGGAATACAGCTCACCCCCGGCCGGGGATGGCAGAACTCCAAAAAAAAAGGCAAAACAAAAGCAAAACTGAAGAGTACAAAGCAGAGCAGAAAAACTTAGCTTTGAGACGCAGGAATCAGACTGGTCTCCAAGAATCCAGCAGGAAAATCACCAGCCAGGAAGAAGGGCGTTGGCAGCCTTATATCCAGTCCTCAATTCCAGCCACCCAGTTATCATCTAGCTGCCCAGGTGTTTGGTAATCAGTCTCACTACCTTCCTTCACCAAAGGAGGGAGTTCATCAGACCTCAACGATGAAGGGAAAAATGAACTCACAACAGTACCTCCCCCTTGAGGAGGGGGTCACTGAACCCTCATCCATGCCACCAGGGCGATCCGGGTGAGCCCGATGAAAGGCACGCACCAATCTTTCGGCATGAATATCAGAGGCAGAGACCCAGGAATTATCCTCCTGACCATAACCCTTCCACTTAACCAAATACTGGAGTCTCCGTCTAGCCAGACGGGAATCCAGTATCTTCTCTACCTCATATTCCATGTTACCTTCAACCAATATAGGGTCAGGAGGTGCCACCACAGGAACTACTGGTTCAACAAACCTCTTCAACAAGGACTTATGAAACACATCATGAATTTTAAATGTGACAGGAAGAGCCAAGCGAAAAGAGACTGGATTAATAGTCTCCAAAATCTTGTAAGGTCCAATAAATCTAGGCTTAAACTTAGGAGAAGCCACCTTCATAGCGATATTTTTTGATGACAACCAAACCATATCATCAACCTTAAACTGGGGACCAACGGTCCTACGACGGTTGGAAAACCGCTGGGCCTTTTCCTGGGAGAGAGACAACTTATCCACTACTTGGTCCCAGATCTGGTGCATTCTCTCCACCACAGTGTCAACACCTGGGTAGGCAGAAGGCTCCACCTGCCCTGACAAAAATTGAGGGTGAAAACCAAAGTTACAAAAAAAGGTGACATCAAAGTGGCAGAACTAGCTCTATTATTTAAAGCAAATTCGGCCAAGGGCAAAAATGAAACGCAATCATCCTGATCGGCAGAAATAAAACATCTCAAATACGACTCCAAAGTCTGGTTTGTTCTCTCCGTCTGCCCATTGGTCTGAGGGTGAAACGCAGAGGAGAAGGACAACTGAATTCCCAGCTTGGAACAGAAAGTCCTCCAAAATCTAGACACAAACTGAACTCCTCTGTCAGATACAATGTTCTCAGGAATCCCGTGCAAGCGAACCACCTGTTGCAAAAACAAGGGCACCAACTCAGAGGAAGATGGCAACTTAGGGAGTGGTACAAGATGGACCATCTTAGAGAATCTATCACAAATCACCCAAATAACAGTAATTCTCTGAGAGACAGGCATATCAGAGAGAAAATCCATTGAAATATGGGTCCATGGCCTCCTGGGCACCGGCAAAGGCATCAACAAGCCACTAGAGCGAGAACAAGGTTTAGACCGGGAGCAAGTCCCACAGGACTGCACAAAATTCCTGACATCACGAGACAAGGCGGGCCACCAAAAAGACCGACTCACCAGATCTCTAGTACCAAAAATACCTGGATGACCAGCCAATGCAGAGCAATGAACTTCAGACATCACTCTCTTCCTCCACTGGTCAGGAACATACAACTTTCCATTGGGACAACGCTCAGGTTTGTCCTCCTGAAACTCTTCCAGAGCACGTCTCAAATCGGGCGAGATGGCAGAAAGAACTACCCCCTCGCCTAAGATGGTAGCAGGCTTAGTCACAACAGGAGAATCAGCAAGGAAACTCCTAGAGAGGGCGTCTGCCTTGACATTCTTAGTGCCCGGAAGAAAAGAGACCACAAAATCAAAACGTGTGAAAAACAAGGCCCACCTAGCCTGTCTAGGATTCAAGCGCTTGGCCGACTCCAGGTAAATCAAATTCTTGTGGTCAGTAAGGACCACGACTTGGTGTTTGGCTCCCTCCAACCAATGTCTCCACTCCTCAAATGCCCATTTCATGGCCCACAGTTCCCGATTCCCCACATCATAGTTACGTTCGGATGGGGAGAACTTTCGGGAAAAGAAAGCACAAGGATTCATTTTAGATGTCACAGGATCTTTTTGGGACAACATTGCTCCTGCACCAATCTCAGAAGCGTTCACCTCCACCTGAAACGGGAGTGAGACATCAGGTTGCCGCAAAACCGGAGCAGAAGTGAATCTTCGCTTCAGCTCCTAAAAAAAAGAAACAGCCTCCGGAGACCAATTCAGCACATCAGCACCCTTCCTAGTCAAATCCGTCAATGGCTTGGCAATACCAGAAAAATTAGCTATAAATTTCCGATAAAAATTAGCAAAACCCAAAAACTTCTGGAGGGCCTTCAAAGAAGTGGGCTGAACCCAATCATAAATGGCCTGTACCTTGGCCGGGTCCATTTCAATAGTTGACGGAGACAAAATAAATCCCAAAAATGAAACCCTCTGTACCCCAAAAAGGCATTTCGATCCCTTGACATATAGGGAATTCTCCCAAAAAATCCGGAACACAGTCCGAACATGTTCCACATGAGAGTCCCAATTCTTGGAGAAGATCAAAATATCATCCAGATAAATAATCAAAAATTTATCCACAAAGTCTCGGAATATATCGTTCATGAAGCACTGGAAGACAGAAGGGGCATTAGTGAGCCCAAAAGGCATCACCAGGTACTCAAAATGTCCCTCCGGAGTATTAAACGCCGTCTTCCATTCATCCCCATGCTTAATGCGAATAAGATTATACGTCCCCCTGAGGTCAAGCTTGGTAAACCAGCAAGCACCTTTAACTCTGGAGAATAGATCAGAAATCAGGGGTAACGGATACTGATATTTAACAGTAATTTTGTTGAGGGCACGATAGTCAATACAAGGCCTTAATGAACCATCCTTTTTAGCCATGAAAAAAAACCCAGCACCTAAGGGTGAAGAGGATGGTCTAGTATGACCCTTCTCCAATGCCTCCTTAATATAGGATCGCATAGCCTCATGCTTGGGTACAGATAAATTGAAAAGCCGACCCTTGGGGAATTTACACCCCGGGTTCAGCTCAATTGCACAGTCATAACTCCTATGAGGAGGCAAAGACGCAGACTCATTCTCACTAAATACATCATAAAAGTCAGCCAAATAGTCAGGAACATCATGCGACTGGGGAGAGGTGGAGAAAACAGGAGCATCACTAAGGGCACACCGACAACCCCAACTCACAACAGACAAAGATTTCCAATCCAGAACTGGATTATGGATTTGCAACCAGGGAAACCCCAGAACAATGGTATCATGCAAATTATGCAACACCAAAAATCTGCAATTTTCTTGATGGTCTGGGGCGACCCGCATTACCACCTGGGTCCAAAACTGAGGTTTATTCTTCGCCAAAGGAGTAGCATCAATACCCCTCAAAGGGATAGGCGTCCGCAGAGGTGTCATAGAAAATCCACAACATTTAGCAAAATCCAAGTCCATCAGGTTAAGAGCTGCTCCTGAATCCACAAAAGCCTTGGCGGAAAATGTGGACAGGGAGCAGATCAGAGTAATTGCCAGAAGAAACTTAGGGTGAACACCACACACAGAAAACGTGTGTGCACGTTTCTCTCATTTAGGGCAGACAGAAATAATATGCGAGGCATCTCCACAAAAAAAACACAGCTTATTACGCATTCTGAACTCCTGATGTTGCACACTAGACAAAACTCTATCACATTGCATAGGTTCAGACATTTGTTCAACAGGTGGCAACATCTCTCGTGTAGTTTTGCGTTCACGTAAACGCCGATCCACCTGAATGGCTAATGACATAGAATCGTCAAGACTAGAGGGAACAGGAAATCCCACCATAGTATCTTTTACAGTTTCTGACAAACCCTTCCGTAAGAGGGCTACCAAGGCACCATCATTCCAGGTAGTAAGGACCGCCCACTTTCGGAATTTTTGACAGTACAACACTGCCGAATCCCGACCCTGGCTTAATGCCAACAGGGTCTTTTCAGCCTGATCAATAGCATTAGGTTCATCATACAACAACCCCAAGGCTTGAAAAAATACGTTCACATTATTCAGAATAGGATCATCAGGTTTCAAAGAAAACGCCCAATCCTGGGGATCGCCGCGCAGCAAAGAGATGACAATTTTAACCTGCTGCGCTGAGTTCCCCGACGAGTTAGGCTTCAAGGCAAAAATAATTTACAATTATTCTTGAAATTCAAGAATTTAGACCGATCCCCAAAAAACACATCAGGAGTAGGAATCTTTGGTTCAGCAGCATGTGAATGAGCAAGATAGGCGGAAATTCCCCGCACTTCTGCAGCGAGCTGCTCCACACGATCAGACAATTGCTTCATCTCCATTGAGAGAAAAATTCCCCCTACGGCCTCAGAGATATAGAGGAAAAAATATGAACAAAAAAAAAAATTCTGACACTTTTTTTTTTTTCTTTTTTTACAATTCTCTCCTGCTATTGAGTACCCTAGGATCTGCGGTATGGCTGGTGATTCTGTTATGATGAGTCACCGAAGGAGGAAAAAACAAAATACCAGCTAAGTCCAGAAAAACCAGAGAGGTTGGCAGCTATCGGATTGCAGACCCCTGAACCTATCCACAACAACTAGCAGTAGCCGTGGGGGGTTCCTACGGTGCCCTAGACCCCTCGATCACAGCCGGAGAGCTGCATAGCCTAAAGACAGAAAGGGGAAAAACTAAACTGCCCCAGAGCAGACCCCAAAGCAATAGGCAGCCCCCAACATATAATGACGGTGAAGCAAGATGAAAACACTAACACAGATAGAAAGATAGGTTGAGCAAACGATGGGGCCCAAGCTAACTACATAGGACAGGATAGGAAAGCTGCTGTCTGCCATCCGCAAAAACCCAATCAAAATGATCCAACCGACTGATAGGAAAATCAGGCCATGAAGTCGCTAGGCTTCAAAAGACTATATCAGCACTCAGGTATATTCTGAAGACAGAGCAAAAGATCAACAGATCCGAGACAAAAATGGAATACAGCTCACCCCCGGCCGGGGATGGCAGAACTCCAAAAAAACAAGGCAAAACAAAAGCAAAACTGAAGAGTACAAAGCAGAGCAGAAAAACTTAGCTTTGAGACGCAGGAATCAGACTGGTCTACAAGAATCCAGCAGGAAAATCACCAGCCAGGAAGAAGGGCGTTGGCAGCCTTATATCCAGTCCTCAATTCCAGCCACCCAGTTATCATCTAGCTGCCCAGGTGTTTGGTAATCAGTCTCACTACCTTCCTTCACCAAAGGAGGGAGTTCATCAGACCTCAATGATGAAGGGAAAAATGAACTCACAACATTCCGTTCTTACAGACCTACACCTTCTAGTTTTGTCTGCTTTTCAAACAGTTAAGTATATTTGCTGTTTGATCACATTCAAAACTATAGTGAGACAGCGTGTGTCAGTCCGCATACTTAAAAAACACGGAGCTTGACAATTTTACGGTCACCGGACAGCGATGTACGTGCACGCTCCTCTCTCAGTACCGTGTAACGGCTGTTATTACGGCCACAGCGAAGCTATCTGTGTGTCACTCTGTAAGAATAAGTCGAGGACATGTTCCGTTCTTACAGACCTACACCTTCTAGTTTTGTCTGCTTTTCAAACAGTTAAGTATATTTGCTGTTTGATCACATTCAAAACTATAGAGAGACAGCGTGTGTCAGTCCGTATACTTAAAAAACACGGAGCTTGACAATTTTACAGACACCGGACAGCGGTGTACATGCACGCTCCTCTCTCAGTACCGTGTAACGGCTGTTATCACGACCACAGCGAAGCTATCTGTGTGTCACTCTGTAAGAATAAGTCGAGGACATGTTCCTTTCTTACAGACCGACACCTTCTAGTTTTATCTGCATTTCAAACAGTTAAGTATATTTGCTGTTTGATCACATTCAATGCTATAGTGAGACAGCGTGTGTCAGTCCGTATACTTAAAAAACACGGAGCTTGACAATTTTACGGACACCGGACAGCGGTGTACGTGCACGCTCCTCTCTCAGTACCGTGTAACGGCTGTCATCACGGCCACAGCGAAGCTATCTGTGTGTCACTCTGTAAGAATAAGTCGAGGACATGTTCCGTTCTTACAGACCTACACTCTAGGGAGATTCCTATTCTGCCCAATTCTATATACACCTTGTAGTTTGTCATACACTAGCCAATTTCTGCCTGTGACATAGCGGTGTGATATTCACTGGGTCTCACACAATCCAACAGTGTCCACAAGTGTGTTCAGAAATTCTACATCTCCCCTGTCCTATAGTGACATTTTTCACACCTGCGACATAGAGCCTGTGACATAGCGGTGTGATATTAACTGGGCCTCACACAACAGTGTCCACAAGTGTGTTCAGAAATTCTACATCTCCCCTGTCCTATAGTGACATCTTTCACACCTGCGACATTGAGCCTGTGACATTGCGGTGTGATATTAACTGGGCCTCACACAACAGTGTCCACAAGTGTGTTCAGAAATTCTACATCTTCCCTGTCCTATAGTGACATTTTTCACACCTGCGACATTGAGCCTGTGACATAACGGTGTGATATTAACTGGGCCTCACACAACAGTGTCCACAAGTGTGTTCAGAAATTCTACATCTCCCCTGTCCTATAGTGACATTTTTCACACCTGCGACATTGAGCCTGTGACATAGCGGTGTGATATTAACTGGGCCTCACACAATCCAACAGTGTCCACAAGTGTGTTCAGAAATTCGACGTCTCCCCTCTCCTATATACACCTTGTACCTTGTTTTACATTACTATATAGTTAGTGGGATTTTGTGCACATTTTTTACCAAAAATGAGGAAGGCTGGTGGAAGAGGCCGTGGAATTGGGCGGGGGTTGCCAGCTGGTAATGATGGTGTTGGTGGTGGATCTGATGGTAGTGGCAAAAGCAAAATAGGACCGAATGCAGGAGGTGTTGAGCCTGCATCATCGTCTGGCTCCACAAGGCCTCGAAGGCTTAGTTTTCTAGGAGTTGGCAAACTGCTTTTAAAGCCAGAGCATCAGGAAAAAGTTTTGGCTTACATTGCTGACTCAGCCTCCAGCTCTATCGCCTCCTCTTCTGAAGTTGTAAAAAATAAAAGCACTGAGTCATCATTGGAGGGTCATGTTCATGAACCACACCTTTCCTTGTGTCCTTCACCCCAACCAAGATTGAAGGATGACGCAGGCCATACAACTGATTACTCCATGGAGCTGTTTTCACATACCATGCCTGGGTTACCAAGTGAAATGGTGAATTACCCAGGCCAAGATGAATCTGACATGGAGTGCACTGATGCACAGCCACTGATAGATGATTCTGCTGGTACATTCAGTCAGAGCACTACATTGTCCTCGCAGTGTACAGAGCCAGATTCTGACCCTGATGAGACTCAGGTGCCCCTTCCCGCACACTATACCACCATACACGGTGACACAGAGGAAGGTGCACATGACATTGAAGAGGAGGTGATGGATGACCCAGTTGTTGACCCAGATTGGCATCCATTGGGGGAAGAGGGTGCTGCTTCCAATAGCTCAGATGAGGAGGAGGAGCATCCACAGCCGACATCGACATCGCAACAGCTGTTATCTGGCAGGCCCGGAGCACTCCAAAGACAGGTTCCAAAAATCAAAAGAGTTGCTGGACAGGATTGTCCAGACGGTCAAAATAGCATGGCGTGCTAGGCCGCAAAATGTCTTCCAAAGTAGGAAGAGTGCAGTGTGGCACTTTTTTGAACAAAATCCTAATGATCAGGCCAAGGTTATCTGTAAGAAGTGCGCAAAGACCTTTAGCCGAGGGAAAAATCGGAAAAATGTGAATACCAGTTGCATGCTTAGACATTTAACCAGCATGCACTTGCAAGCGTGGACACAACACCAAACCTCAAGTACCACATGTGCAACTGATCACAAAGAAGGTAGTCAGCAACGCTACATTCTTTCCCCCACTGTAAGCCCACCGGTTAGCACAGCAGCAAATGTTGAGGTGTCGTTGCAAGGCCAAAGCAGTCAGGGAATCCCACTGTTATATCAACGAAAGACTGAATCTAGGCCATCAGAAAGAACACCAACTCCATCACCATCATCAACCCTCTCTCAGTCTGCCCTGTCCACCGCTACTTCCACCATATGCAGCTCTCAAGTCCAGCTCACCCTCCCAGAGACTATGAGTAGGTCAAGAAAGTATTCAGTCTCTCATCCGCGTACACTGGATTTGAATGCCCACATTGCCAAACTAATCTCGTTAGAGATGATGCCCTATCGGTTGGTGGAAAGCGCAGCTTTCCGCTAACTCATGGCCTATGCAGTACCACGCTATGACCTACCCAGTCGCCACTTCTTCTCTCGCAAAGCCATCCCAGCCCTCCACCATCATGTGAAAGACCACATTGTCCATGCACTCAAGCAGTCAGAGAGTGGAAAGGTGCACCTCACAACAGATGCATGGTCCAGTCGGCATGACCAGGGCCGTTACGTGTCCATCACTGCGCACTGGGTTAATGTGGTGGATGCAGGGTCCACGGGGACAGCAGTGGTGGGGCACTGCTGCCTAGCCCACGGTATAGGAAACAGTTAGCTGTAGGCGTTCGACCCTCCTCCTCCTCCAGAAGCGAAAGCTCGTCCACAGAGCGCAGTCGTACGAGCACTCCATCTGCAGCTGCCACTGTTGCACATGAGGTGTCCCCCTATCGAGCAGCTAGTGGAAAGTGTCAGCAGGCTGTGTTGCAGATGATGTGTTTGGGCAACAGACACACCGCGGAGTGCTGGGCGAGTACTTTCAGTGACAAACTGAGTCATGGCTGGGCAGTATACATTTTGAGGCAGGCAAGGTAATTAGTGATAACGGCTGTAATTTTGTGGCAGCCATAGCCCTTTCAAAACTCAGCCACATACCTTGCTTGGCTCACACCTTGAACCTGGTGGTGCAGTGCTTCCTCAACAATTATCCGGAGTTAACAGCCCTGCTCCAGAAGGTGCGAAGACTGCGCGCACATCCGCCGGTCGCCTGTACACTCCATTCGTATGCAGAAGCTGCAGCGATTGCTCCACCTTCCCAACCACCGCCTCATTATCGACATTGCAACAAGGTGGAACTCCACCCTGCACATGGTTGAGCGGCTGTGCGAACAGAGGCAGGCCATAATGCATTTGTGGGAGGATACACGGCCAGGCACTTTGAGAGCAGACATGGAGTTGACAGGTGTGCAGTGGTCGAAGCTGAAAGACCTCTGTAAAGTCCTTCAGTGTTTTGAGGAATGCACACAGCTGGTAAGCGCAGACGACGCCATCCTAAGCATGAGCATCCCACTTATGCGTCTGCTCATGCAAACTTTGATGCACCTTAAGGAGCAGGCGTCTGTAGCCAATGTTGACGAGGAGGAAGAGGAGGAGGGAATCCTTGATGACATTCAGCCATTGTCTGCTCAGGGACCTCTCCTGGACGAGGTGGAGGAAGAAGAGGATGAGGAGGATGATGATGGGGATGATTACTTAGGGGAGGAGGATGCATCTCGTGGGGCAAGTGAAAATGTTGGCGTGGCAAGGTCTGGTACAGGGTTTGTGCGTGACTGGAGGGATGTGGATTTGCCAGAAAGTGCTCCTCCAACCAGCACTCGCAGTGCATCATTGACACCGGGAACATTGGCCCACATGTCAGATTATGCCTTGCAGATCCTAAAAAGGGACCCCCGCATTGCCAAAATGATGAACGATGATGACTACTGGTTGGCCAGCATCCTGGATCCACGCTATAAAGGCAAATTACAAAACATCATGCCACAGGAGAACCTTGACCTAATATTGGCTAATAAACAAGCAACTCTGGTAAACCGGTTGGTTGAGGCATTCCCAGCACACAGCAGCGGTGACTGTTCTCACACGAGCCGTACGGGCCAGGGGCAGCTTGGCAGAAGTGTTCGTGGTGCACACAGCAGAAGTGGCGTTGGAGACAGGGGTTTCATGACAATGTTGTGGACTGATTTTTCAAGTACTGCTCACACAACTGGTAATACTGCATCGATGGAAAGTGACAGGAGACAGCAGTTGTCAACTATGGTTACAAACTACTTTTCCTCCCATATCGATGTTCTCCCGCACAGGTCACCCTTTGACTATTGGGCCGCTAAACTGGACACCTGGCCTGAATTGGCACAATATGCCTTACAGGAGCTCGTTTGCCCAGCTGCAAGTGTGCTATCGGAAAGAGTCTTCAGTGCAGCTGGATCAATCCTGACAGAAAAAAGGACCCATCTGTCAACCCAAAATGTGGATGATCTAACCTTCATTAAAATGAACCATGCATGGTTTTCCATGGATTTTGTCCCACCTTCCCCTGATGACACATAGGGTGACAGAAAAATGGCTTGCTTTGGTCCTCCTCTTCCTGGGACTTGAACAATTTCGCCTTTTGCATCAGCTGAATGTCCAACATCAACATATGCCACTTTCTAAAACTCCCTAACTGTGCTGCCTCCCCCCCCATGGCCAGGGTCACCACCTAGCGCACGAAACCGTGCGAGTGCCGTTGCCCTGGACAGGTGGGTAGGCCAACTCTTGGGCGCGGGCACTGGCACAGGGTCCCTCATAGTGCAATCAAGTGTCTTATACGGTGGTGGTGCACACCCGCCGTCAGACACACCGGCGTACTATGAGGGGCCCAGTGCCAGTACCGACGCCCACGAGTGGGACCCCTTTGCTTGGGCAGGGCCCCAGCATTTGCAATCTTTACCTCTCCCTGCTCCTCCACTGTGTAGTCTGGGCCGTCAAATCCATACTGGGCCTGACACCGTCTGAGCCTGCCTCCTGATCTATAGACATATATTTTGAATGTGTACACTATGCTATCCATACATGTTATCCGGGGATACGGTACCCTTTCTCACCTTTGTGCAATCACGTGTAATCCATACTGGGCCTGACACCGTCTGAGTCTGCCTCCTGATCTATAGACATATATTTTGAATGTGTACACTTTGCTATCCATACATGTTATCCGGGGATACGGTACCCTTTCTCGCCTTTGTGCAATCACGTGTAATCCATACTGGGTCTGACACCGTTTGAGCCTACCTCCTGATCTATACACATATATTTTGAATGTGTACACTATGCTATCCATACATGTTATCCGGGTATACGGTACCCTTTCTCACCTTTGTGCAATCACGTGTAATCCATACTGGGCCTGAGAATGGCTGGTGAGCTGTTATGCAAGCTACAGCACCTGTGGTTTGCACACGTAAGTTTTTCATTTTTTCAGGAATGACGGTTAGGTCTAATTCCGGAACTGCGGTTGACCTGCACTTACTGGGAAATCATCGTTCGCGGGTAATAATTGTAATCCCAGATCCCCATCACTAACGTTGTTCAGCGGGTTATCTGCACCTGTAAGCGACAAACGCTGGCCTTTTCAGTGTAGCGCACATGCAGCCACGGACATGTAAGGGCATGACACACCAGTTATTGGCCAATCTCACGTGCCAGAGCCTCGCGTGTCCCTCTAGTAAGCCGGACTCGGACCACGGGGCATGACGGAGTCTCGTTCGTTAACGGAATTAAGCTTGCAATGTGTGCATCTTTTTTGTGGCTGGATGGTTGAGGTTGCCCATGTTGAGTCAAATTACGCCGTAGGCTCCACTCCTGGTGGTGCACTTCTGTACATTCCTTTAAGGTTCAGCTTTGCAACCATACTGCCCACGTAAAACAAACACTTTGCCTTCATGAACGCTGTTTGGAGGGTCGTGACTCGTGGGAATAGCGCAGCCCAATAAGTTAACCTGCTAGAGAGATCCTTCGTTGCTCCCAAGTATGACATCACACTCCCTAGGAGGAAGGTAATGCCACTGTGGCGACCGTACTCCTGGGGGCGACACAAGTGCACTGATGCCCAGCCACTGCTCGATGAATCTGCTGGTACACGGCCTGAATCTGACCCTGATGAAACTCAGGTTACCCTTCCCATATACAGTTTCATCTTACACGGTGACAAAGAGGAAGCTGCAGATGAAAGTGCAGGTTCGGCACACCCGCCGTCAGACACACCGCCGTACTATCAGGGGCCCTGTGCCAGTGCCGTCGCCAACGAGTGGGCCCCCCCGCTTGCTCAGGATCACAGCACTTGCAAGGTTGAAATACTGTGCAGTGAGATGGAAGATGGGGACGACGAGGAGTCCAGACTAGTACAGGGATTCCCTAGCGAGGAGACTTATTTCATTGTTTTCAATGTTGGGACAGCAATTTTTGGGGAGCACTAGACTCTGGAGAATGATAGATGGGGCCCACCATACACTGGAACATTCCAAAGGTGGACATCAGACATTGGAGCAGCATTTACAGGGCCAATTATACACTAGAGCATTAGAAATGGGGCCCATTATGTTTGGAGCATTATTTGGGCCCATAAGACAGTGGACCTTCATCCATGGGGACCAACATATACTGTAGCATTATGTGGAGCTCATCATATACTGTATGGAACATTATATGGGACCAATGATTCTGTACTTCCCTATTGACTTACATTGGGTTTCGTGTTTCAGTCGAAACCCCGACTTTTCCCTATAGTCGGCCGATTTTGCTCGACCCGACTTTTGGAAAAGTCGGGTTTCATGAAACGAAACTCGACCCTATAAAAGCAAAAGTCGCTCAACTCTAGTGATAAAATCTTGAAGTCAGTTTTTTTTAATCTGCTAAATTTTTAGTAAATTTCAATTGCAAACATATATCTCTTAGAAGACACTTCTCAAAATATTTACTGATTCCTGCCAATTTCTCTCTGGATCGCTGATCTGCAAGAACTCATCCATGATGGGCTTGTAAACTGCGAGTGCATTTTCACTATTTCTTCTACAATGTCTTGGCATTTACAGTATGTCCAAATGAATTCAACTGTTTAAAATTTTCGTATAGATCTGACAGCAAAGCAAATGCAAAAAGAAAAGTATGAATAATTCATAAAAATACAAAGCGAGCAGCTGGCGCACAGTAAATACAAAAATATCTTAATCTGTAAATGTAAGTAGATGTCTTCTACCATTATTTTCATGTTGACAGATGTGGCTTTATATACATTATACATGTGCACATGAGATGAGCAAATTTCAATTTGAAAACCAATTTCAGATTTTTTTTAACCAAACAGTTTATAAAGTTTAAGATATGACTAACACATCCCATCAGCTTTAGGGATACAGTACAAAAACTAGGTTGTTTTGTTTTATAGCGAACTTCAAGTTGCAAGAGTCAAAGTACATAAAAAGGACTAAGCATGTGAGAACATTGGAGAGTGGACAGGGGAATGCAGCCGAAGGTAAAAGTCTTCTTTGGAGGCTGGTAAGATGAATCATATGAATAGGGATCTTATAAATAAAAAGTCCAAATCCAGCCACCCATGGCAGCCATGACCAAGTATTAAATGACTGTTGGCCAAACATTCCATCGGCCAACCATTCGGTTGGTAGCCATCTTAGCCAACTGCTCCACACACAAGAACGCTTGTTCGATCAAGTGCTCCTGTGTTCTTCAATGCGATTGGCAGTTCGAAATAGGTCATGCGGGATCGACATCTCCCCCAATGATCAGTTGGCTGGTGCCCCAACATGCTAGATCATTGGCCGAACCCATCGATATCGGCATGTTCAGCTGACATTAGTTTAATGTGCATGTAGGCTTTTTACCACTTTTATACTTAAATAGTCCTGGGTAAACATGATTGTGTTGTCTCATGATAAAGTATGGATGCAAATTCCAGGTTCTCAACAAGCCATATATCATTATCTCTTTTCATTTATAATCAACCCACAAAAATATTTGTAATTATAGTAGCAATCTTCATGGAACTTTTCAGCATTTTTTCATCTGTGACATAGGCCGAGCAAACAGGTAGTGTACTTCCAAATAAATTCTGAAATCTAGGTGTACAGTAGAAATCTTTATTGTAAGTTTTGATTATTTCCATGGCCAGAGAGCAATAAAAAGATCAAGAGACAATAAATATAACTTTTGCACTATTTCAGCATTCTATTATTCTATCTGTGACATACAGAGAGCACTTTACAGCTAAATAAAATATTTTCAGAAGCAGAGCATTCTATGGCTTTCTTTATCTGAGTCACAAACAAAAAAGATAGAAAATGAGAATATAGTGCATTTTGAACTATTCTAGCATTTTTTCATCTGTTATAAAAGCAGAACATAGTCATTAAATAGCACTTAACTTTTTAATTTTTTCTGGACAGAAAATCGTGGACGGACAATATTTTTTATGTGCATATTGTAAAACCATAACAAACTATTATGATTATAAGGAATACATATCTACAGCCCATAATTCTGATCTGAAGACATTCGTTGTATTCAATGTAAACTATAAATTCATGATATTTACAGTCCAAAATATTCTGTAGAAGTTTATTCAGCTTCAAAAACAAAATGGACGACTTACATTTTTTTTTACAGAAAGTGCCCAATTTTTATGGACTATCTTGGAATTTTTGGACGGTTGAAACCCTGATCATGACATCTAAAAGAGGAGCGGTGCATGGTAAGACACTTCTTCCTCTTAAAGAAAACCAGCAACTTAGGGAGGAAGTTTTATCTGTTCCATCCAGTGGATTTTGATGACGAAATGATGGTTTGGTCCATATAAAAGAGCGAAAAATGCCACTATTCATCTAAAAGAGCTGTGTCTGATCCCAATATTGGATCATACCAAGGGGACATGACTTTCCTAGTACCATAGTTTACAAACATGGTCAACACCAGAATGTTGAGAATCTGGACCGGCAAAATGCAAAAATAAGTAAGGTAGTACTGGATGTCTATTTTGGAACACTAACACCAAACCTTTCTCGACATTTCCCAAACCAGAAATGTTGCCAGAACTATTGGCTGAAGTATTGGCCATTGATAAGGAGGGCATGATTAGATCAAATGTTCTATTGTCCCTCTATTTCCTAACTCTAAATTTTCTACTTTTGTCAGAATCTGTACTTATCCTCATTTAACTGAGAATCTAAGACTAAGAAAACGTTAACTCATCTCTGTTCCTGGGTGTTACAAACTGAGGAATTATTGTCCATATTGTATAGACGGCTAGAAAGCAGAGACTCGGCAGAAGCAAAGTTTGCTCTGAAGATGCTGATGCTGATTGATCTACCTTTTGTTCCTTATCTTGGTCCATTCTCAAAAACTGTAATTCAGAAGAAGAAAGTAATAAGAATCAAATAGAACAAACAGATTGCTTTTTGTAATGAGTATTCTCAGTCTGTGGGTGGTCCCGCAGAAGACTTCGAGTTTTTTTAAGTGAAAATGGTTTACTGATTTTCTTTGATAGAAATAAAAAATTCTTATAAGTAAATGGAAAATCTCAACTATAAAACAGGATGTCCTGCTGGTGAAGGGGCTGCTAGCTTTACATCCATCTCTTCTTGTTCAGTTTGGAAGAGAAAAATGCTTTCTTTGCAGGATTATGGAAAATTGGTCGACATTTAGTTTATTCTCATAGGAAATGCTTAGAATTATGGATAGATTATATTATAAAGGATCATGAGACAAGAAGTAAAAATGTGTTATATATTTCACTAAAAGGGTTGTTTGGTATAAAATATATATATTTTTTAAGTATCCTAGTAGGGTATTTGGCAGAAATTCAAATCCCAAAATTCAAGACTTTAGAGAGTTTTCCTGATTGCTGAGCAACTACATAGAATATCTCTACTTCTGGAGGACTTGGCAGTGTATGGCCAGTCCGTTAACTCCAATGAGTATGTCATACTTCATTTCCCATGTGTTAGTGCTGCAGTTAATTTAAACACTTGAGGTTGAATTTCCTTTAAAAGGGTTATCAGGGTCTATTTTGTTTTTTTATCATGAGGCTAAAAACTGACAGGCAGTTGCTAACTGCCTGTTGTGCCCGATGCTGGCTCAGAGCGATCACACCGTTCTTAACAGTGATTCTGCCACTTCACATCAACAGGGCATCTTTTCCTCTTCCATTCTGCTTTGTTGATGTGATGTGACTGTCGATGTCATGCTAATTGACAGTCGACTCCCCGCAGGTATACAGCGGTCATTCAGAATGATGCCCCATCAAAATAGCAGAGTGGAAGGGAGGCACCTGTTCTGTCAACATGACGTCACTAGATGCAGAATTTCCGGTAAGAGTGGTCTTTGACTGATCCATGCCGGCAGAGATCTGTGCCAGGAACAACGGGCAGGTACTTAGCAACGCATTGCCTGCAAGTTCTTAGGCCCATATGAAAAAAAAATAGTCCCAGATAATCTCTTTGAAAATTGATCAATGAGAGTCTTCAGCTTTGGATTACATTTTATCAGCTTATTTTTGGGAAGATTTCTAAAAAAGCAAGGTTGTCAGAAGTAGAAAACTCTTTTATGGGTTTTAATCTACCCATAGGACCATATCCTAATCATTTAAAAGCAAAGCGTGTGTCATCTCCACATAGTTCCTCATGTAGCATTGTAGGGAAGTGGACTGACCTATGGACCTGTCTGCAGTAGGAAGGTGAATGCAAAATGTGCAGTAAAAGTACTTGACATGGACTGCTGTATATTTATGTGGGGAGACAGCTAGAGACAGTGGAAGATGGTAAAGTACTGGGTTTGGCCACTAGGGGGAGACCAAGAACAGCAAGAAAAAGAGTTGGAGCAGTACTAGAGTTTGGCCACATGATGGAGGCAGAGAGCAGTGTGGAAAGGGCTTAACAGCAGCTTATGGCTACGAAACCGCGGAGTCATGGTGGGCAGAGTTACAGGAACTCTAGAGGGGAATTCCCGGGGAGGGGAATAAATAGCCAGAGAGAGTTCCAGAAGGAAGCCAGTCCAGGAGGAGGAGTCGAGCAGAGCAGGACATGGAAGGAGGAAGAGAGAGAGGAAGAACTCCAGGAGGGACTGGAAGGAGAAACGGTCAGGGGGTGGCCTTGACAGGAGAGCCGCAGGACAGAGGAAGCCCAGGGGGCACCAGACAAACGGACTTGGACGGGTGAAGCGCTGTGGTGGTGGGCCTAAGGCAGCCACAGTGAAAGAGCCGCAAGGGACATCACTGTAAAGGACAGAGAAGGAAGTGAAAGGTACCCGGGCCTGTGTGTAGAAGCTGTAGTGCTGCTGTTGTGTTGCTGTTGTCATCGGGAGGACGGCCAATAAAGAGGACTTGTTGAACGCACATTGGTTTCTGTCTCCAGTCTGTTTGTGGCGAGAAAGGGACCAGCCCCCAGTCGGCACATGTAGCTACAGCATGTTGAATAATTTGAGTGCAATGAAATGGCTTAAAAGGTTTGTCTGGGATGGAAAAGTGGCCATGGCTGAGTACTGCATATCAGCCCCCTATTGATTTTATATGCAGTTCTTGGCCTTGACAGTTGACGGAGCTGTACAGTGCAATTCTGAATGCCGTCAACACTGTGAACAAGTGATCAGCGGGGGTCACTTTCACTGATCAGACATTGATGACCTATCCTAAGATAAGCCATCAATGTCAAAGTCCCAGACAACCCATCTAAGTTTAGAATAATTTGTAATTTTATGAGAACCATCTACTCCAACTGCCTGTTTTCTAGATTTCCTTCATATCCAACTTTTTATTAGTATAAGCATATACTGTAATTGTTAAAAACATGTATTTATATATCTGTGAAGTTTTCATGATGTTGTTTCAAAGGGCCACAAAGGGCAAGAACACACTGAAAACTTTACCAAAATGTGCATTTTTCCGGATTAAATTTACCTGCAAAAAAAGAGTCAAATGTTAGGAGGTATAAACAATACTAAATTTGTGTAGGTCATGCAATATTTTTGGTACTTTGAAATGCTATGGTGTGTATTGTGTATGCATTTTCGACAGGTAAAAATGTTTGGTCATGGCATAAATTGCTGAGAAGACAGTACAAAATTGAAAACCAACGTGGCGACACTTTCAGTAGCCTAACAGTCCTTAAATTGAAGCTATAATACAACAACATCCACAACATAGCCAATTTTAAATGGGAATCTGTCAAAAAGATAAACCCCTGAAATCACAAATATGAGCATGCGGGTCTATGAAATGTAAAACTATTAGTATCCTTACATCTTCTATCTGATGCTCCCTTCCCAATAAATTAGCATTTTAATTTATATGCAAATGCAGTGTTAAATGCCCTAGGGGTGACTGAGCACTTAAAGAGATACTGTTCTCTGAAGGTTTTTTCAACGCCCAGCACCAGTCTCTTTAACTTGATTGACAGTTCAGAGTCTGATTTCCTGGAGTCTGATGTCACAAAGACAGGGAGCTATAAATCACACTAAAGAGGCTGGTGCTAGGCAGAAAAACAGGCTGGAGAGGCAGAGGACTGGAAGTGCTCTGTCACATTCAAAGCACTTAATACCTTATTTGCATATGAATGAACATGCTAACGTTTCAGAAATGATACCGTAGAAGATATAAAGATTTCAATAGATTTATATTTCAAAGACCTGCATGTCCTTATAAATACAGTACAGCTTATGAGGGTTTGATGTTCCTATCCTGACAGCTTAGCTTTAAGGTTTGGTTGGAAACTGTCAGATTTGTTACAAACTGTATACAGAATCAGATTTATTATTGGAAGTGATATTCAGCCCCGTGGTAATCCATTGTGATCTTTTGCCTAAACAGAAATTGGTGTCATGATCTCCACTTTGTCTTATAAATAGATACAAGGCTTAGATGAAACTGTGGAAGTGACTAGAGATTTTCATCACAATTTATACACATGTCCTCTACATTTATTCATTTGCAATCTGCCCGTTCTTTAGGGAGTATTAACATTTGACTCTCACATCTTTCCCATCTGTCTCCTACCTTATGTCTGTAATCACCACCCATGATTCAGTCTATGACTCAGTGAAGCTCGAGAAAGATTCTACAGTCAACTAAAAAAGAAACATTGTGGTCAGTACACAATGGCTGGAAATCTTCTACATGACTTCATTGGATTTTTGTATTTTGCTGTTTAAAGAATGGAACTTTGACAGAAACAGAATTTAATGATTCATTTTTGAAGGGTTAAAACTTGTCAATCAGTTCAGGAATTTACATTTAAAAGTATTGACTCAATGCCAAGACGATTGTTTGTGATATTGACCACTCCTTTGTACATGGCTGTTAAAGACCCCACACGCCTTCAATAGCTGTAGGCCAACAGTTATTCTTCGCAACCTACCAGCTCAATCAGGAAAGGTAAGTAAGTAGAGATGAGTGACTCTGATGAGATTCGATTTCACTAAATTGAATGGATTTTACTGGGAAATTCAATTTTCAACAAATTTATTCTTTGTGAGTTGAATGCCCCTTAGTATGCTCCTGGGTCAGGAGATAACCCAAAGCATAATAAATGTAAGATGTAGAAAAAAAATCTAATTCATACCTCCGTGATTGCTATCCCCCATACAATCCTGTGCACCACAACTTTTACTGCTGCCCCCCACTGAAGCTCCAGACTTCTTAAGGCTAGGCTGGTACTTCCATAACATTATGACCTTGTAACAAAAGGAAAAAAGGTTGGTACTGTGTTAGCAAGTTGAGAAAAGATTGCTCTCAGTGGAAAAAAAAACAAAATAATAATTTTGTAGTTATGAGAGAAAGTGAATCCTTAATTATATTAGTCTACACAAGACTAAATCTGTCAGGAGGATTTATGACTTATTTCAAAATCTCAGGAATCTGCTCCACAGACAGTAAAGGCACCAGTTCTCTCATCTTACATGGATATTGGAACTATTAAACTTTCACATGACTAATCTAATCCAATTAAAGATTCACTCTCAAAGCTTAGTTTGTTTTTTTTTAGAGATGAGCGACTTTGCCTTTTTTAGGGTCGAGTCGGGTGTCATGAAACCCGACTTTCGCAAAAGTCGGGTCGAACAAAATCGGCCGACTATAGGGAAAAGTCAGAGGCCGACTGAAACACGAAACCCAATGCAAGTCAATGGGGAAGCAAAGTCGGCAGGGAGTGGAGGACAGTAACCAGACCTACAGTGCCCATTTCAATGCCAAAAACATCAATTACACAGGTCAACGAAAAAAAATTTTTTTTCTGGTGTCCAAAATATTTTAATGAATTTGGGGTATTTTTGGGGTGCTGATTCTGAATATGTCATCAGTTTTGCCAGATTGGCTCAAGTTTTTGAGATTTTTGGTATCTTATTTATAGCACTTGTTGGTAAATGCGACGCATCATCTCATTAATTTCTTTGGATTAGTACTTGAACTGAGCAGTTCTCAATATAGTTTTGTGTTAATTAGTGTTCTAAAAGTTTGTTCATAGCTTGATTTTTGCACTAACTTTATGTTGTTGTCTGTTTTCCAGTGAAAAGCATGAACTCATCATGAAGAAGTTGTCTTAACGATCCAGACTCATTCTGTTACATTTGTGGTGAATATACACTGCCAAAACATAGAAGAAACATAACAGACTTCGTAAAAAAAGTGTATTTTGCCTATTTTGGGGTTATGCTTGGGGACCAAGACAAGTTTTGGGCACCACACATAGTGTGCAAAGCATGTATCGAATTATTACGAAAATGGAGCAAAGGACAAAGAAAAAGCTTCAAATTTGGTGTTCCAATGGTGTGGAGAGACCCAAAAAATCATCATGATGACTGTTATTTCTGTGCAGTGCAAGTGCAAGGATTCAATAAGCATAAGAAACGAAAATGGGAGTAACATGGAATCTGCAAGAAGGCCTGTCCCTCATTGTGAAGATGTGCCTGTACCTGTGTTTACCATAAATAACAGTCATCATGATGATTTTTTGGCTCTCTCCACACCATTGGAACACCAAATTTGAAGCTTTTTCTTTGTCCTTTGCTCCATTTTCGTAATAATTCGATACATGCTTTGCACACTATGTGTGGTGCCCAAAACTTGTCTTGGTCCCCAAGCATAACCCCAAAATAGGCAAAATACACTTTTTTTACGAAGTCTGTTATGTTTCTTCTATGTTTTGGCAGTGTGTATTCACCACAAATGTAACAGAATGAGTCTGGATCGTTAAGACAACTTCTTCATGATGAGTTCATGCTTTTCACTGGAAAACAGACAACAACATAAAGTTAGTGCAAAAATCAAGCTATGAACAAACTTTTAGAACACTAATTAACACAAAACTATATTGAGAACTGCTCAGTTCAAGTACTAATCCAAAGAAATTAATGAGATGATGCGTCGCATTTACCAACAAGTGCTATAAATAAGATACCAAAAATCTCAAAAACTTGAGCCAATCTGGCAAAACTGATGACATATTCAGAATCAGCACCCCAAAAATACCCTAAATTCGATGAAATATCTTTGGCACCAAAAATGCTGTTGACCAGTGTTATTATTACTGAGGCTTGTCAACCTTTATTTACTTCATAGTAACAGTTACACATTGAAAACTGGGGGTTATTTGGCTAAAGTTGTGGGGGGGTAGGGCTGGCTCCAGGTTTTCGTGTGCCCTGGGCCAAAGAGTGTCAGTGCGCCCCTTTAACACACACCACAACTCATGATTCTCCAATACGGCACAGAAATATAGTTATAGTTCAATGACAAATACTTCACTGCTTACATGACATGACTGATTTATTTTAAATTGTACAATAGCTCAAAAAACGGACAGTATACTACTCCATACAGTACTATGGCCACCGCATAGTGTGCCATACAGAGTAATGAGGCCCATATATTTCTCCATGCAGAATAATTGGTCACATATAATGTTCCATACAGTATATGATGAGCTCCACATAATGCTACAGTATATGATGGTCCCCATGGACGATGCTCCAGGGTGTTATGGGCCCAAATAATGCTCCATATATAATGGGCTCCATTTCTAATGCTCCAGTGTATAATGTGCCCTATAGATGCTGCTCCACTGTATGATCTGCCCCATTTAGAATGCTCCAGTATATGATAGGCCCCATGGATGATGCTCCAGTGTTTTATGGACCCATATAATGCTCCATATATAATTGGCTCCATTTCTAATGCTCCAGTGTATAATGGGCCCTGTAAATGCTGCTCCAGTGTCTGATGTCCCCCATCTGGAATGCTCCAGTATATGATGGGCCTCATGGATGATGCTCCAGTGTATGATGGGCCCAAATAATGCTCCATATATAATGTGCTCCATTTCTAATGCTCCAGTGTATAATGAGCCCCGTAAATGCTGCTCCAGTGTCTGATGTCCCCCATTTGGAAAGCTCCAGTATGTGATGGGCCCCATTTTTAATGAACCCAGGCATGGTATGTGAAAAGAGCTCCATGGAGTAATCTGAAGTGTGTGCTGCCGCATCCTTCACTTTTGGTGTGGGTGAAGGACACAAGGAAAGTGGTTGCTCCTGACCAGAAGCCTGCACTGACGACTCAGTGCTTGCATTTATTGAAACTTCAGAAGAGGAGGCGATAGAGCTGGAGGCTGTTTCAGCAATGTAAGGCAAAAACAGTTCCTGATGCTCCGGCTTTAAAAGCAGTCTACCTACTCCCAGAAAAGGGAGCCTTACAGGCCTTCCAGAGCTACACCATGACACAGGCTCAACACCTCCTGCCTTTGCTGCTATTGTGTTTTTGGCACTACCAGCAGATGCACCACCATCACCATCAGTGCCAGGTGCCCCCCACGCCCACGTCCGTGTCCTCTTTCACCATACTTTCTCATGTTTTGGAAAATGGACCCAAAATACCAGCAAATATATGGTACTGTATCAGAAGCATACAGTTCTATACAGTCTAGGGATAACAGTAAATCTCCATATATATTTCATGAGTCATTACACAGACGCTCACAGGCTCAGTATGGAGTACACAATAAAATAAAAAGTTGAAAAAGGGTACAGTATCACCAGATACAAGGTATATATAGTATAGTGTAAACATTAGGAATATCAGTATATATTTCAGGAGGCAGACGCAAACGATCTCAGGTCAAGTATGGATTGCACAAGAATATGAAAAGCTGTAAATGGGTATTGTAACACAAGCATACAGCTATATACAGTGTTGGGGTAATCTTAACCCCTTAGCGACAGAGCCAGTTTGCAGCTTAATGACCAGGCCAATTTTTACAATTCTGACCACTGTCCCTTTATGAGGTTATAACTCTGGAACGCTTTAATGGATCCCACTGATTCTGATTGCTTTTTCGTGATATATTCTACTTCATGTTAGTGGTAAAATTTATTTGATAACTCTTGTGTTTATTTATGAAAAAAAGGAAATATGGTGAAAATTTTGAAAATTTTGCAATTTTAAAAATTTAAATTTTTATGCCCTTAAATCAGAGAGATGCGTCCCACAAATTTCTTAATAAATAACATTTCCCACATGTCTACTTTACATCAGCACAATTTTGGAAGCAAAATTTTTTTTTGTTAGGAAGTTATAAGGGTTAAAAGTTGACCAGCGATTTCTCATTTTTACAACAAAATTTACAAAACCATTTTTTTAGGGACCACATCATATTTAAAGTCATTTTGAGGGGTGTACATGACAGAAAATACCCAAAAGTGGCACCATTCTAAAAACTAGACCACTCAAGGTGTTCAAAACCACATTCAAGAAGTTTATTAACCCTTTAAATGCTTCACAGGAACTAAAGCAATGTGGAAGGAAAAAATTTACATTTAACTTTTTTTGCAAAAAATTTACTTCAGAACCAATTTTTTTTATTTTCACAAGTGTTAAAAGAGAAAATCAACCACAAAATTTGTTGTACAATTTCTCCTGAATATGCCAATACCCCATATCTGGGGGAAAACCACTTTTTCAGCACACGGCAGAGCTCGCAAGGGATAGAGCACCGTTTGACTTTTTTAACTCAGAATTGGCTGGGATTGAGATCGGATACCATGTTGCGCTCGGAGAGCCCTTAATGTGCCTAAACAGTGGAAAACTCCAACAAGTGACCCCATTTTGGAAACTAGACCCATTAAGGAACTTATCTAGATGTGTGGTGAGCACTTTGAACTTTCAAGTGCTTCACAGAAGTTTACAACGCAGAGCCAAGAAAATAAAAAATCCATTTTTTTTCCACAAAAATGATCTTTTCGCCCCCAAATTTTTATTTTTACAAGGGTAACAGGAGAAATCATACCCCCACAGTTATTGTGCGTTTTGTCCTGAGTATGCTGATACCCCATATGTGGGGGAACCACTGTTTGGGCGCATGTGAGAGCTTGGAAGGGAAGGAGTGCCATTTTGGAATGCAGACTTTGATGGAATGGTCTGGGGGCATCATGTTGCATTTGCAGAGCCCCTGATGGGCCTAAACAGTGGAAACCCCCACAAGTGACCCCATTTTGGAAATTAGACCCCCAAAGGAACTTATCTAGATGTTTGGTGAGCACTTTGAACTCCCAAGCGCTTCACAGAAGTTTATAAACGCAGAGTCTTTTTTATTTCCAAAAAAGTGTTTTTTTTAGACCCCAATTTTTAGACCCCCAAATTTGGTAAATAGTGGAAACCCCTCAATTCTTGCTCCAACCCTAACCCCAACACACACCTAACCCTAATCCCAACCCTAACCCTAATCCCAACCCTAATCCCTAATTCTAACCCTAATCCTAGTTCACCCTAACCCTAATTCAAACCCTAGCCCTAACCCGAGCCCTAACCCTAACCCTAACTCTAGCCCAACCCTTGCCCTAGCCCAACCCTAACCCTAACCTTAGCCCAACCCTAAACCTAGCCCAACCCTAACCCTAGCCCTAGTCCTAACCCTAGCCCAACCCTAATCCTAGCCCTAGACCTAACCCTAACCCTAATGGAAAACTGAAAAAAGTTTTCTTTATTTCATTTTTTTGCCTATATAAGGGGGTGATAAACGGGGGGTTATGTACTTTTTTTTAATTTTGATCACTATGATCGTTTGTCATAGTGATCAAAATAATGAATGGAATCTGCCAGCCGGAGCCGGCAGATTCCTGGCAGGCGCACTGCACATGCGCCCGCCATTTTCAAGATGGCGGCGCCCATCGGAGGATGCCGGCGGGACGCGGGACCACTGGGAGGGGATGGAGGACCACGGAGAGTTACTGGGGGGGGATCGGGGACCCTATTTCTCTCTCCTCTGATGTGTGATCACATCAGAGGAAAGAGAAATTTAATGCATAATCGCGGCTTTTTTTGCGGTCGCCGTTATAGGGTTAATAACGGCGATCGGAAAAGCGGGGTCGGTAAAAACCGACCGATACTTGTTCTCTGGGGTCTCGGCTACCCCTGGCACCTGAGACCCAAGAGAAAATACGACACTGGGGGGCGCTATGTACTTTCTCCACAGCGCCGTGAATTAATGGCGCTGTGGTTTAAGTACCCTTAACTACCACCGTTAAAAGGCGCATCGGCGGTCGTTAAGGGGTTAAATCTCCAAATATATTTCCGGAGTAACAGACAGACGTTCACAGGCTCATTATGGATTACACCAGAATCTAAATAGCAAAAAAGGTTACTGTATCAGAAGCTCCGCGAGCTCAACGATCACTGGGTTTTGGCGGTTGCAGCTGAAAAGAGGAAATCGGAAAAACCGCGCGCCTATCGGCGCGCGAAATTTGGCTCATCTTTCATCGTTTTTAAGAAATCTCAAGATGGAAGAGGCCAGGAGCCATTTGGTGAGCTGCATTTCTTGCTACATGTTCACAGATTTACCAGTGGAAAAGCCAAACTTCACATGCCACAAATGCAAGCTTGTGTCCCTGTTGGAGGAAAAGTTGCAAAATCTCGAAGAGAGGTTAGCTACGTTGAAGATCATTAAGGAAGGTGAAGAGTTCTTGGACAGAGCAGAATTATCTCTTCATGTTACAGAAAGAGAAGAAATTCGAAGTACACCTGAAGAAACAGAGGAATGGAGACATGTGACCCAGAGAAGCAGGAGGATCAGGAGGCAGTCAGCACCCATACTGCTCAGAAACCAGTACCAGGCTCTCACGCAGGAAAACGATGAAGAAATACATCAGGATAAGACTTTGCCAACAAACAGCAACCTTGTACGCCTTCAGAGTCCTCCTGGATGGAGAAAGAAAAATGTTGTGAAGAAGAAACGGAGAGTGGTGGTCATGGGGGATTCCCTGCTGAGAGGAACAGAGGCCGCTATCTGCAGACCGGATATAACTACAAGAGAAATGTGCTGTCTTCCAGGTGCAAAAATTAAAGATGTGTCTGACAGGATATCAGGACTCTTCAGACCTACAGATGACTACCCATTCCTGCTACTACATGTGGGGACAAATGACACCGCAAGAAACGACCTGGAAATCATCTGCAGAGACTTTGAAGACTTAGGCAAGAAAGTGAAAGAACTGGGAGCGCAGGTGGTCTTCTCTTCCATCCTCCCAGTGGATGGCCATGGAACAAGGAGGTGGAATAAGATTCTGCAGGTGAACAACTGGCTACGTCGATGGTGCCGTCAGCAAGGATTTGGATTTCTGGATCACGGAGTGAACTACTTATATGATGGACTACTTGCTAGAGATGGGGTGCACCTTACGAAGACTGGAAAGCATGTATTTGGAAGTCGCCTTGCTACACTTGTAAGGAGAGCTTTAAACTAGAACAACATGGGAAGGGAAGCAAAAGACCAGAAAAAGCCATACACCTGACAAATGCTATTGAGAACTCTGCTATTAGAAGTGGAAAGGAAGAACAAAGACGAAAGAATCTAATTAATAAAAATATTGGAGAAAGAGAAACCAATCACAAACTAAAATGTTTCTATACTAATGCACAAAGCATGGGCAACAAACAAGGAGAATTGGAACTACTAACACAGGAACAGAAATATGATGTAATTGGAATCACTGAAACTTGGTGGGACAATACACATGATTGGAATACAAGACTGGAAGGATACAACTTATTTGCAAGAAACAGACTTGATAAACGAGGAGGGGGTGTCGCATTGTATGTTCGAAATGCGTATATCTGCACAGAGATTGAAGCTTCAGAGACTGGGAGTTCTGTGGAAACTGTTTGGGTAAGAATACAAGGACAGAACAATGGAAAGGACACCATTGTAGGCATTTACTACAGGCCGCCTGTGCAAGCCGAATATATAGATGAACTATTTATGCATCAGATGGCCAAGTTCTCCAAAAAATATGACATAGTTGTCATGGGAGATTTCAACTATCCAGACATTTGTTGGGAATCTCTCTCAGGCAAAACTAACAGGTCAAGGAAATTCTTATCCTCTCTTGCTGACAACTTTATCTTCCAAAAGGTAAGGGAGAAAACAAGGGGAACTGCTACCTTGGATCTAATCCTTATAAACAGGGAGGAAATGGTTGAGGAGGTAAAAGTGGCTGGGACCCTAGGAGGTAGCGACCATGCTATTTTAGAATTTTGGATTACTAGAGGTGGAAGACCTGTGAAGACTCAGACGTCAAGGTTAGATTTCAGAAAGGCAGATTTTAAGGGATTCAGAAAGAGAATTGGAGGGATCCAATGGCTGGATATCCTTAAAGACAAAAATGTCCAGGAAGGATGGGAAATCTTGAAAAATGAAATTCTCAAAGCACAGTTGTTAACAATTCCGAAAAGAGGGAAGAATAGGAAGCATTTAAGGAAACCAGGATGGATGAACACAGAACTTAAGCACATGCTAAAAAGGAAGAAAAAAATGTTTATAAAATGGAAAGAGGGAGGCATATCTAAAGAAGAATATAATGCTGTCTGCAGAACCTGCAGGGCACAAATCAGATTATCTAAAGCTGAAAATGAACTGAGGCTTGCAAGAGATGTCAAAAGCAATAATAAAGGATTTTGGGGATATGTCAAAAGTAAAAGAAAAGTCAAAGATGTTATAGGATTTTTACAGGATGAAAATGATGAAATGGTAAGACAGGATGTTGAGAAGGCTGAACTTTTAAATTCCTATTTTGCATCTGTTTTCTCTCAGAAAGGAAATGCAACATCAACTGTTATTCACTGTCCTATTAAGGGAATAGAAGAATCCAGGATATCTATAAACAGAAAGATAGTGAGGAAACACTTAGCTAACCTAAATGAATTCAAGTCTCCAGGTCCAGATGAATTACACCCCAGAGTACTGAAGGAGATAGCAGAAGAAATTTTTGAACCCCTCTCCATAATCTTTGAAAATTCTTGGAGAACAGGAGAAGTGCCAGAAGACTGGAGAAGAGCAAATGTTGTTCCTATCTTCAAAAAGGGGAAGAAGGTGGACCCAGGCAACTATAGGCCGGTGAGTCTGACTTCTATACCAGGAAAGATCTTTGAACAAATTATTAAACAACATGTATGTCAATACCTGGATAAGAATGAAGTGATTAAACAGAGTCAGCATGGGTTTCTAACTAATAAGTCATGTCAGACTAACTTAATTTCCTTCTATGACGGTATCACTGATTGTGTGGATCAAGGAAATGCTGTAGATATAGTATATCTTGACTTCAGCAAAGCATTTGACAAAGTCTCTCATACAATCCTTATTGAAAAAATGACTAAGTATGGAATGGACAAGGCAACTGTTAGGTGGATTCATAACTGGCTTAGTGATCGGACCCAAAGAGTGGTCGTAAATGGCTGTACATCCAGTTGGAAGAATGTCTCAAGTGGGGTACCACAGGGCTCTGTCCTGGGCCCTGTATTGTTCAACATCTTTATCAACGATTTAGATGAAGGAATTGAGGGTAAACTGATTAAATTTGCTGATGACACAAAGCTAGGAGGGATAGCTAATACTAGAGAAGAGAGAGAGAGGATTCAAAAAGATTTAAATAAACTGGAGAAGTGGGCAGCAACTAACAGAATGGTTTTTAACAGGGAGAAATGCAAAGTACTACATCTGGGCAATAAAAATGAAAAAAGCATATATAGAATGGGAGGAATAGGGCTAAGTGACAGCACATGTGAAAAAGACTTGGGTATACTAATAGATCACAGACTGAATATGAGTCAACAGTGTGATGCAGCAGCAAAAAAGGCAAATGCAATTCTAGGATGTATTAACAGAAGCATACAGTCTAGATCACGTGAAGTCATTATTTCCCTCTACTCCTCTTTGGTCAGACCTCATCTGGAATATTGTGTCCAGTTTTGGGCACCACATTTTAAAAAAGACATCAACAAACTGGAGCAAGTTCAGAAAAGAGCGACCAGAATGGTGACCGGTCTGCAAACCCTGTCTTATGAGGAAAGGTTGCAGGATTTGGGAATGTTTAGTTTGCAAAAGAGAAGACTGAGAGGAGACTTAATAGCTGTCTACAAATATCTAAAGGGCTGTCACATTGTAGAAGGATCAACTTTATTCTCATTTGCACAAGGAAAGACTAGAAACAATGGGATGAAACTGAATGGGAAGAGACACAGATTAGATATTAGAAAAAACTTTTTGACAGTTAGAGTGATCAATGAGTGGAACAGGCTGCCACGAGAAGTGGTGAGTTCTCCTTCAATGGAAGTCTTCAAACAGAGGCTGGACAGACATCTGACTGGGATGATTTAGCGAATCCTGCTTTGAGCAGGGGGTTGGACCAGATGGCCCAGGAGGTCCCTTCCAACTCTACGATTCTATGATTCTATGATTCTATGATTCTAAGCGTACAGCTGTATACAGTGTTGGCCAAATTTGAGATCTAGGTATATATTTCTGGAGTCACCCTCAGACGCTCACTCAGTCTGGGTTTGACCATAATAAAAAATGTTGTAAAAAAGGTAATGGACAACAAGATACCAAGTATATATATTATAGGGTACAATTTAAATCTCCGTATACATAGTCCCGTAGTCACTCTCAGACGCTTCCTCAGTATGGATTTGACCGTAATACTAAATGTCGAACAAAGGTACTGTATACCAAGCTGTGTCGAGTATAGGGTAAAAATTGGTATCTCCAATTCACCGTATATATAGAAGGCGTAAACCACACATGCTCACTCCCAATGGATGATACCGTAATAAAAAATTTTAAACAAAGGTACTGTATCAGCACATACCAGGTGTATCCAGTCAAGGGGGTAATTGGAATTTTCCGTCTATACTTCCGGAGTCAGAAACAGAAACTCACAGGCTCACTATGTATTACACCAGAATTTAAAAAGTAGAAAAAGGTAAAGGTATTCGAAGCGTACAACAGTATACAGTGTTGTGGTACTTTTAAATCTTTGTTTACATTTCAATCTCAGTAAGCCAGTCCAGACTCTCCGCTACTGGAAACTACATGGATACAAGTACAGACGGAAAGTTGAGTGTTAGCAGAAATTTGGGAATTACTCATCGCGGGAAAACCTCCTGATAGATGTTGCAGAGGCGATGCAGACCCTTAATTACTGTGTCTGTGGAGACAGTGAAAACGGTTCTTTGTGAAGAAAGGATTGCTTTATCGCAGTAGCATGGATCACATCACCGTTACTTGTCTCCATCAAATTGTGATCACAGGGAGATGTAGACATGGTCCTCACAGCCGATCATGATGTGTATGGTCATTTTGGAGTCCAAAAAACAGAAGCCACAGGCCGTAGGCGATTCTATTGGATGGGCATGAGAGGAGACATTGAAAAATGGTGGCAGGAATTCACATGTCTGTGACTATCACAACTGTGAAAGGTGATCATAAAGCACCACTGCATCCTCTTGTAAGTTAACGTCCATTACAAATGGTAGCCATTGATCATCTGAAGGTAGAGGCCAGCAGGACAGGCCATAGCTACATCTTAACCATCATTGATCAATACACCAAATTTCTAGTGGCCAAACCTGTGAAGGATTTAACTGCCCAGACTACACAGCGGTGGTGCAGGGAGAGGTAAGTATTGCAACTTGCAAGTGCTGTGGCCAGGACCAAGCAGGGGGCACACTTGTGGTCGACGGTATTGGCACAGGACCCCTCATAGTACACTGGTGTGTCTGATGGCGAGTGGGTCCCCCCACCGTCAGAGACACTGTATTGTACTATGAGAGCCCTGTGCCAGTGCCGTCGGCCATCAGTGGGCCCATCCACCTGTTCAGACCAAAGGCACTTGCCCGGGTGTGCCAGGTGTTGACCCCTGCCCTTGGGGGGGTGAGCAGCCCAGTTAGGGAGGTTTAAAAAATGGCATATGTTGATGTGTAGGCTGGACATTCAGCTGCTGCAAATGGCAGAATTGGGCAAGTCCGAGAAAGAGGAGGACAAAAGCAAGGCAGTTTTCTGGGAACCTAAGTGTCATCAGTAGAGATGAGCGACTTTGCCTTTTTTCGGGTCGAGTCGGGTTTCATGAAAGCCGACTTTCTCAAAAGTCGGGTCGAACGCAATCGCCCTATTATCGTGAAAACTCAAAGGCCGACTGAAACACGAAACCCAATGCAAGTCAATGGGGAACCAAGGTCGGCAGGGAGTGGAGGACAGGAAACACACCTACAGTGCCCATTTTAATGCCAAAAACACCAATTCTTATTACTTAAGCTTGTCAACCTTAATTTACATTATAAGAATAGTTAGGCATTGAAAACTGGGGGTTATTTGGCTAAAGTTGTGGGGGGTAGGACTGGCTCCAGATTTTCATGGGCCCTGGGCCAAAGAGTGTCACTGGGCTCCTTTAACACATGCCACAATTCATGATCCTCTGATACAGCAGAGAAATAGCGGTATAGTGCAATGAAAAATACTTCACTTCTTACATCTCATGACTGAAATCCATTTTAAATTCTCCAATAGCTCCAAAAACGGACAGTATATTACTCCATACAGTATTATGGCCACTGCATAGTGCGCTATACAGAGTAATGAGGCCCATATATTTCTCCATACAGAATCATTGGTCCCATATAATGTTCCATACAGTATATGATGAGCTCCACATAATGCTACAGTATATGTTGGTCCCCATGGATGAAGCTCCACTGTCTTATGGGCCCAAATAATGCTCCATATATAATGGGCCCCATTTATAATGCTCCAGTGCATAATGGGCCATGTAAATGCTGCTCCAGTGTCTGATGTCCACCTTTGGAATGCTCCAGTGTATGGTGGGCCTCATATATCATTCTCCAGAGTATAGTGCTCCCCAAAAATTGCTGTCCCAACATTGAAAACAATTAAATAAGTCTCCTCGCTAGGGAATCCCTGTATTAGTCTGGACTCCTCGTCGTCCCCATCTTCCATCTCACTGCACTTGAACTGTTTAGACAGAGGGCATACAAATGTGATGTCATCGCGCTCTCTGACCAGAATGTCACTGTCAGGAAACTCGGAAGACGTCACGGCGGTGGAGCAGGGAGAGGTAAGTATTTCAACTTTGCAAGTGCTGTGATCCTGAGCAAGCAGGGGGGCCCACTCGTTGCCGACGGCACTGGCACAGGGCCCCTCATAGTACGGCCGTGCGTCTGATGGCGGGTGGGCCCTCCCACCGGCACCCTCCCACCGGCACCCTCCCACCGGCACCCTCCCACCGGCAGAGACACTTTTGCGTACTATGAGGGGCCCTGTGCCAGTGCCATCGCCCATGAGTATGCCCCCCCACCTGCTCAAGGAACCTGCACTTTCATCTGCACCTTCCTCTTTGTCACCGTGTAAGGTGGTATAGTATGCGGGAAGGTGAACCTGAGTTTCATCAGGGTCAGATTCTGGCTGTGTAGATTGCGAGGGGAATGTAGTGGTCAGGGTCAATGTACCAGCAGAATCATCTAGCAGTGGCTGGGCAACAGTGCACTTGTGGCTCCCCCAGAAGTACGGTCGCCACAGTGGCATTACCTTCCTCCTAGGGAGTGTGATGTCATGCTTGGGAGCAATGAAGGATCTCTCTAGCAGTTAAACCAACACACAACACAGTTCCCACTCCAGGCCAGCAGGGAGACCTCTGAACCTGACTGCTGAGGAGCTGCTCTCTGTGGTCGGGAGGAGGTAAGTTAGGGCAGTCTGTGAAGGGAAGGGGAAGTGTGTGGACGTGAGAAGGGAAGCTGGAGGATGAGCAGAGTTAAGGCTCACTCCTAGCTGGAGCGCATGGTCGGGATTCCGGTCTCCGAGTTTGTAGGGATACTGACGGTCCTGCAGCAGAAACCGGAGGAAGTAGCAGCTGTAAATGCTCTGTTCCCAACTAAGGCTCAGAGGCCCCAGCAGCGACGTGTGTGAGCCAGAAGGAAAAGGCTATGGCTGCCTGCCATATGAGAAAGTTCCAAAAGAGAGTCAACAGTGGGAACTTCAGTGAACTCAGTACTGCGAGTACCTCAGATAAGCGCTAGAACGGAGGCCACACTATCTATCTGCAGAGAAAGAATTCCAAATTGGCTTCCAGGCTGACCAACTCCTTCTCCATCTGTACTCTGGGTCCTGGACGGCACTTACCAAGTGCAGGTAAAGGAACTGCACGACTGTGTCTGTCATCTTTCTCCTGCGCCTGGCACACAGCTCTGCTACATCCTGCACTGCACACCATCTACCAACTCTTTCATTTGCCCTGCGACTACGGCCCTACCTGTGCAGGGCTACTACATCTTAGCTGCATCACAACATTTGTGCTAGAGAATCGACACTGCAGCGCGGGTCAATCTGATCAGAAACCACAGATGGCGTCAGGTATCATTCACCTATAAACGTTATTCACCCCTTTGCATGGACGCCCAGGGCCACGGAACGGGTGATCACCACCAACGTGACACATCCCTCTGAGACACCGGCCCGGTACCGATTAACCCCACTGCCCTGGCTGGCCACCCACACTCCATGTCAGATTCATCTTGGACTGGGGAATTCACTATTTGACTTGATAACCCAGGCATGGTATGATAGAAAGAGCTACATGGACTAATGTGAAGTGTGGCCTGCTGCATCATTCACTTTTGGTGGCGGTGAAGGACACCAGGAAAGGGGTTCTTCCTGACCAGGAGCCAGCACTTGACAACTCAACTCAGTGCTTGCATTTTTTGAAACTTCAGAAGAGAAGGGCATATTAGCTGGAGTCTGTTTCGGCAATGTTAACCAAAACCAGTTCCTGACGCTCCGGCTTTAAAAGCGGTTAACCTACTCCCAGAAAAGGTAACCTTCCAGGCGTTCCGGAACCAGACCATGACGCAGGCTCAACACCTCCTGCCTTAGCTGCTATTTTGCTTTTGCCACTACCAGAAGATGCACCTCCACCATCAGCACCAGCTGGCCCCCCAACGCCCACGTCCGCGGTCTGTTCCACCAAACTTCAAAATTTTGCAGAAAATGAACCCAAAATCACATCAGATATATGGTACAGTATCTGAAGCGTACAGCTCTATACAGCCAAAGGATAATTGTCATTCTACCTATATATTCCATCAGTAACACAGAGACGCTCACAGGCTCAGTATGGATTAGACAAGAATATAAAAAGTAGAACAAGTGTACAGTATCATCAGATAGCAGGTATATATAGCACTAACTGAAGATCCCGGCACTGCCCGGGCATAGTAACTAACTGTGGTTAGTTATAGCAAATTAAAATTATCCCCCATCCCATAGTCCCGTGCCCATATACCCATCATACATATCCTCCATCCCATAGTCGAGTGCCCATATACCCATCACACATTCTCCATCCCATTGTCCCATGCCCATATACCCATCACACATTCACAATCCCATAGTCCCATGCCCATATACCCATCATACATATTCGCCATCCCATAGTCGAATGCCCATATACCCATCACACATCCTCCATCCCATAGTCCCGTGCCCATATACCCGTCGTACATATCCTCAATCCCATAGTCCCGTGCCCATATACCCGTCATACATAGCCTTCATCCCATAGTCCCGTGCCCATATACCCGTCATACATATCCTCCAACCCATAGTCCAGTGCCCATATACCCATCACACACCCTCCATCCCATAGTCAACCATTATGATATCATAATGAGCGGCGGGGCTTGCAACCTATGATGACATCAGCGTCGCCATAGCAACCATTATGACATCATAATGTGGGGCGGTGCTTGATACACACACACACTTTTTCCCCATTATGTAGATAGGGGCAAAATTGTTTGGTGAATTGGAACGTGTGGGGTTAAAATTTCACCTCACAACATAGCCTTGGACACTCTCGGGGTCCAGACGTGTGACTGTGCCAAATTTTGTGGCTGTAGCTGCAATGGTGCGGATGCCAATCCCGGACATACACACATACATACATACATACATACATACACACACTTGAGCTTTATATATTAGACTAGCTGAAGAGCCCGGCGCTGCCGGGCATAGTAACTAACTGTGGTTAGTTATAGCAAATTATAATTATCCTCCATCCCATAGTCCCGTGCCCATATACCCATCATACATATCCACGATCCCATAGGCCCATGCCCATAAACCCATCATACATATCCTCCATCCCATAGTTGAGTGCCCATATACCCATCACATATCCTACATCCCATAGTCCCATGCCCATATACCCATCACACATCCTCCATCCCATAGTCCCATGCCCATATACCTATCATACATATTCGCCATCCCATAGTCGAGTGCCCATATACCCATCACACATCCTTCTTCTCATAGTCCTATGCCCATATACCCATCATACATATCCTCTATCCCATAGTCCGGTGCCCATATACCCATCATACATATCCGCCATCCAATAGTCCCGTGCCTATATACCCATCATACATATTCTCCATCCCATAGTCCAGTGCCCATATACCCATCACACATCCTCCATCCCATAGTCCCATGCCCATATACCCATCATACATATCCTCCATCCCATAGTCCAGTGCCCATACACATAATCCATCCCATAGTCAACCATTATGATATCATAATGAGCAGTGGGGCTTGCAACCTATGATGACATCAGCGTCGCCATGGCAACCATTATGACATCATAATGAGGGGCGGGGCTTGATGCACACACACTTTTTCCCAATTATGTAGATAGGGGCAAAATTGTTTGGTGAATTGGAACGCGCGGGGTTAAAATTTTGCCTCACATCATAGCCTAGGACACTCTCGGGGTCCAGACGTGTGACTGTGCCAAATTTTGTGGCTGTAGCTGCGACATTGCGGATGCCAATCCCGGACATACACACATACATACAAACATACATATATACATACACACACTTGAATTTTATATATTAGATAGTTTAAACATTCTAAATCTCCGTAGATATTTCAGGAGGCAGACACAGACGCTCTCAGGCTCAGTATGGATTACAACACAATATATAAAGCCGTAAAATGGTAATGGATCTGAAGAGTACAGCTGTACACAGTGTAGGGGTCATTGTTTTCAATATCAGTATTTATTTCCACAGTCAGTAAATAACTCTCACTTGGTCAGTTTGGATTAGACCAGAATATAAAAAGCAGGAAATGGGTAATGTATCACAAGCATAGAGCTGTATACACTAGTGTTGGGGTAATTTTTAAATGTACATCTAAATTGCAGGAGCAACCCACAGTCACATGCTCAGGATGGATCACACCACAATGAAAAAGAAGATCCACAACAAATAATCACACATGTGGGACAATGTTCCAGGTGTTAATGATACACTTAGAGTGGTGGGTGGAGGAGGACTTCCTGGAAGAAAGAGTACAGTATCACCAGATACCAGGTATATATAGCATAGTTTAAACATTAAAAATGTACGTCTATATATCAGGAGTAGTGTTGAGCCACCCCGTGTTCGAGTTCGTTTTGGTTCATCGAACAGGAGGCAAGTTCGTTGAATGTTCATCGAACGTTCGACGAACACCATTGAAAACAATGGCAGGCAAACACAAACACATACTAACACATAGAAAACAATTACAAAACACCTTAAAAGGTGTCCCAAAGCAGACAAAAAGCTCAGAATACAAAAATAACATATGGAAAAGGGCAACTACATATAGAAAAGAGGTGGAGGAGTAAAAGGAGGAGGAGGAGACACAGATATAGGCAAGTCATGCCCTTATGAAGTCAAGAAAGGCTGGAATAAAAATGTAAAAAACAAAAAAAAAATAAAATCTGAAATCGAAGATGATCTTATACCGTCGGACTTCCCACCATAAATTATGCCAACTGCCGATCGGGCGGCGTTATTCCATGAACCTCCGAACAGCATCCATGAAGGCAAAGTGTTTGGTTTCCGGGGTCGTAATGGTTGCAAAGCTGAGGAATGTCCAGAAGGGCACCATCAGGAGTGTAGCCTGCGGCTTAATTCGATTCCACCCAGGAAACCTCAACCATGCCAGCAACAGAAAAGATGGACAGATTGCAAGCTTTGTCGATTCAGTGGGTGGAGGTGGATGTCGGTTTTTAGTTGTGCTAGCGATTTGTCGGCTTAATTCCGTTAACAAACGAGACTCTGGCATGCCCCCGCAGTATGCGTCAAGCTTACTAGAGGGACACGCGAGGCTCTGGCACGCGGGATCGAGCAATAACAGGTCTGTCATGCCCTTACATGTCCGGGGCTGCATGCGCGCTACACTGAAAGGACCAGCGTGTGTCGCTTACAGGTGCAGATAACCCGCTGAACACCGTTAGTGATGGGGATCAGGGATTCCAATTCTTCCCCGCGAACGAGGATTTCCCAGTAAGTGCAGGTCAACCGGAATTCCGGAATTAGGCCTAACCAGCATTCCAGAAAGAATGAAAAAATTAAGTGTCCAAACCACAGGTGTTGTAGCTTGCTTAACAGCTGGGCTCCTCTGCTGAGTAGCACACAGTTCTTACATAAACAGGCGGCATAGCTTGGTTCACGGGTGGGCAACTCTGCTGAGTAAGCAGAGAGTGCTTACATAAACAGGCGGCATAGCTAGGTTCACAGGTGGGCTCCTCTGCTGAGCAGTAGACACCGGTACTAGTCCCAAAGTATTCAATGGGCTAAATGGAGTTAAAAATGGTTCTTACATAAACAGGTGGCACAGCTTGGTTCACAGGTGGGCTCCTCTGATGAGTAGCAGACACAGTTACTAGGCCCAAAGTATTAACTGTGCTAAATGCAGTCAAAAACTGGTTCTTTCATAAACAGGCAGCATAGCTAGGTTCACGGGTGGGCTCCTCTGCTGAGTAGCAGACAGTGCTACAAGGCCCAAAAGGATTTTCTGGACAAGATGCGGTAAAAAATTATTAGAAACACACACGGTGTAGCTCCTTGACAGGTCTACTATACCGCTTGCTACCACACACCGCTACTATGCCATGAAACTGTCTATTAACATTGAAAACCATTATTGATGTGAAAATTAAGTTACGCTTTTGGTGAACGAACCGTTCTCGAACGGAACCTCGAACAGCCGAATTATAAGCAAAGTGTTCGAGTTCGACAAACAGCTCGAACACCGCCCAAAACAGCTGGAATTTTAACTTGGTGAACAGATCGACTCAAACACCGCCCATCTCTAATCAGGAGGCAGACTCAGACGTTCTCAGGCCCAGTATGGATTCGACAAGATTGTAGAAAGTTGAGAAAGGGTACAGTATCACCGGATAATAGGTATATATATATATATATATATATATATATATATATATATATAGCATAGTTTACACATTAAAAATCTATGTCTATATATCAGGAGGCAGACTCAGACGGTCTCAGGCCCAGTATGGATTTGACGTGATTGTAGAAAGTTGAGAAAGGGTACAGTATCACTGGATAGCAGGTATATATAGCATAGTTTAAACATTAAAAATCTGGGTGTATATTTCCGGAGTCCGACAAAGACACTCACAGCCTCAGTATGGATTAGACAAGAATCTAAAAAGTAGAAAAAGGATTATGTATTCGAAGCGTACACCAGTATACACTGTTGGGGTATTTTTCAATCTTCATATATATTTCAGTCTCAGTAAGACAGTCCAGACTCTCCGCAAGAGGAAACGAGATGGATACAAGTACAGATGGAAAGTCGAGTGATTGCAGAAATTTTACTAATCACGGGAAAAAATCCCGGGAGAATTCTCAGAGGCGATGCTGACCCTCAATTACTTTGTCTGTGGAGACAGCGAATACAGTTCTTGTGAAGAAAGGATTGCTATATTGCAGTACCGTGGAACCCATCAACGTTACTCATCTCCATCAAATTGTGATCACAGGGAGAGATGTAGACATTGTCCTCACTGCCTATCATGATCTGTCACATAACTTTGGAGTGTAAAAGACACAAGCCACAGGCCGTAGGCGATTCTATTGGATTGGCATGAGAGGACACATTTAAAAATGTGGGCAGGAATGTCACACGTCTGTGAGTCGGAAAACCGTGAAAGCTGATGATAAACCACCACTGCATCTCATTGTGAGTCGATATCCATAACAAATGGAAGCCATTGATCATCTGAAGATAGAGCCCAGCAGGCCAGGGCATAGCTTCGTCTTAACCATCATCTATCATTTCACCAAATTTGTATTGGCAGTCCCAGTGAATTATTTAACAGGCCAGACTACACAGTGGTGGAGCAGGGAGAGGTAAGTATTGCAAGTGCTGGTGCCCTGAGCAAGCAGGGGGGGCCCACTTGTGGGCGGCGGTACAGGCACAGGGCCCCTCATAGTACGCCAGTGTGTCTGATGGCGAGTGTGCATCCCCACCGTCAGAGACACTTGATTGTACTATGAGGGACCCTGTGCCAGTACCGATGCCCAAGAGTGGGCCCAGCCACCTGTCCAGGGCAACGGCACTCGCACGGGTGCGTGCGCCAGGTGGTGACCCCGGCCTTGTGGGGGGAGGCAGCTCAGTTAGGGAGGTGGAAAAAATGGCATATGTTGATGTTGGACAATCAGCAGCTGCAAATGGAGTAATTGGAGAAGTTCGCAGAAGAGGAGGACAAAAGCGAGCCATTTTTCTGGCAACCTACGTGTCAGCAGGGGAGGGTGGGACAAAATCCTTTGAAACCCGTGCATGGTTCATTTTAATGAAGGTTAGATCATCAACATTTTGGATCGACAGACGGGTTCTTTTTTCTGTCAGGATTGATCCAGCAGCACTGAAGACTCTTTCAGATAACACACTAGCAGCAGGGCAAGCAAGCTCCTGTAAGGCATATTGTGCCATTTCAGGCCAGGTGTCAAGTTTACTGGCCCAATAGTAAAAGGGGAATGACCGGTGAGGGAGAACATCGATATGGGAGGAGAAGTAGTTTGTTACCATAGTTCACAACTGCTGTCTCCTGTCACTTTCAATCGATGCAGTATTACCAGTCGTGTGAGCGGTACTTGAAAAATCAGTCCACAACATGGTCATGAAACCCCTGTGTCCAACGACACTTCGGCTGTGTGCAACGCGAACACCTCTTCCATGTTGCCCCCTATGGCTCATGGGAGAAACATCACCGTCGCTGTGTGCTGGAAATGCCTCAAACAAACGGTTTACCAGAGTTGCTTGTTTGTTAGCCAATATTAGCTCTAGGTTCTCCTGTGGCATGATGTTTTGGAATTTGCCTTTATAGCGTGGATCCAGGATGCTGGCCAACCAGTAGTCATCATCGTTCATCATTTTGGCAATGCGGGGGTCCCTTTTAAGGATCTGAAAGGCATAATCAGATATGTGGGCCAATGTTCCAGGTGTCAATGATGCACTGCGAGTGCTGGGTGGAGGAGCACTTTCTGGCAAATCCACATCCCTCCAGTCACGCACAAACCCTGTACCTGACCTTGCCACGCCAACATTTTTTCTTGCCCCCTGAGAAGCATCCTCCTCCCCAAAATAATCATCCCCATCATTCTCCTCTTCCTCTTCTTCCTCCACCTTGTCCACGAGACTTCCCTGAGCAGACAATGGCTGACTGTCATCAAGGCTTCCCTCCTCCTCTTCCTCCTCGGCTGCAGACGCCTGCTCCTTAATGTGCGTCAAAGTTTGCATGAGTAGACGCATAAGTGGGATGCTCATGCTTATGATGGCGTCATCTGTGCTTGCCAGCCGTGTGCATTCCTCAAAACACTGAAGGACTTTACAGAGGTCTCTCAGCTTCGACCACTGCACACCAGACACCTCCATGTCTGCTCGCAAACTGCCTGACCGTGTATCCTCCCACAATTGAATTACAGCCTGCCTCTGTTCACAACCTCTGAACTATGTGCAGGGTGGAGTTCCACCTTGTTGCAACGTCGATAATTAGGCGGTGCTTGGGAAGGTGGAGCAATCGCTGCAGCTTCTGCATATGACTGGAGTGTACGGGCGACCGGCGGATATGCGAGCACAGTCTTTGCACCTTATGGAACAGAGCTGTTAACTGCGGATAATTATTGAGGAAGCACTGCACCACCAGGATCAAGGTGTGAGCCAGGCAAGGTATGTGTCTGAGTTTTGCAAGGGCTATGGCTGCCACAAAATTCTGGCCGTTATCACTAACTACCTTGCCTGCCTCAAGATGTAGACTGCTCAGCCATGACTCAGTTTGTCACTGAAAGTAGTCGGCCAGTACCTCCGCGGTGTGTCTGTCGCCCAAACACATCATCTGCAACTAGAGTTGAGCGACTTTTGGTTTTTTAGGGTCGAGTTTCGTTTCGTGAAACCCGACTTTTCCAAAAGTCGGGTCGAGCAAGATCGTCCGATTATAGGGAAAAGTCGGGGTCGTCCCGAAACACGAAACCCAATGTAAGTCAATGGGGAATAAAAGTCGGCAGTGAGAGGAGGACAGGAAACACACCTACAGTGCTCATTTGAATGCCAAAAGCATCAATTCTTCTTACTTAAGCTTGTCAACCTTAATTAACTTCATAATACAAGTTACGCACTGAAAAATGGGGGTTATTTGGCTAAAGTTGTGGGGGGGGGGAGGGCTGGCTGCAGGTTTTCATGTGCCCTGGGCGAAAGAGCGCCCCTTTAACACATACCACAACTCATCATGCTCCGATACGGCAGAGAAATAGCGGTATAGTACAATGAAAAATACTTCACTTTTTACATCTCATGACAAGGCCCATCTATTTCTCCATAAAGAATCATTGGTCCCATATAATGTTTGAACAGCATATGATGAGCTCCACATAATGCTACAGTATATGTTGGTCCCCATGGATGAAGCTCCACTGTCTTATGGGCCCAAATAATGCTCCAAACATAATGGGCCCCATTTCTAATGCTCTAGTGTATAATGGGCCCTGTAAATGCTGCTCCAGTGTCTGATGTCCACCTTTGGAATGTTCCAGTGTATGGTGGGCCCCATCTATCATTCTCCAGAGTATAGTGCTCCCCAAAAATTGCTGTCCCAACATTGAAAACAATCAAATAAGTCTCCTCGCTAGGGAATCCCTGTACTAGTCTGGACTCCTCGTCGTCCCCATCTTCCATCTCACTGCACAGTATTTCAACCTTGCAAGTGCTGTGATCCTGAGCAAGCAGGGGGGGCACACTCGTTGGCGACGGCACTGGCACAGGGCCTCTGATAGTACGGTGGTGTGTCTGATGGCGGGTGGGCCGAACCTGCACTTTCATCTGCAGCTTCCTCTTTGTCACCGTGTAAGATGGAACTGTATATGGGAAGGGTAACCTGAGTTTCATCAGGGTCAGATTCAGGCCGTGTAGCGTGCGAGGGGAATGTAGTGGTCTGGGTCAATGTACCAGCAGATTCATCGAGCAGTGGCTGGGCTTACTAGAGGGACACGTGAGGCTCTGGAACATGAGATTGGCCAATAACTGGTGTGTTATGCCCTTACATGTCCGTGGCTGCATGTGCGCTACACTGAAAAGGCCAGCGTTTGTCGCTTACAGGTGCAGATAACCCGCTGAACAACGTTAGTGATGGGGATCACTGATTACAATTATTACCCGCGAACAATGATTTCCCAGTAAGTGCATGTCAACCGCAGTTCCGGAATTAGGCCTAACCGTCATTCCTGAAAAAATGAAAAACTTACGTGTGCAAACCACAGGTGCTGTAGCTTGCTTAACAGCTCGCCAGCCGTTCTCACGCCCAGTATGGATTACACGTGATTGCACAAAGGTGAGAAAGGTTACCGTATCCCCAGATAACATGTATGGATAGCGTACACATTCAAAATATATGTCTCAGGAGGCAGGCTCAGACGGTGTTAGGCCCAGTATGGATTGCACGTGATTGCACAAAGGTTAGAAAGGGTACCGTATCCCCGGATAACATGTATGGATAGCGTACACATTCAAAATATATGTCTCAGGAGGCAGGCTCAGACGGTGTTAGGCCCAGTATGGATTGCACGTGATTGCACAAAGGTTAGAAAGGGTACTGTATCCCCAGATAACATGTATGGATAGCGTACACATTCAAAATATATGTCTCAGGAGGCAGGCTCAGACGGTGTTAGGCCCAGTATGGATTGCACGTGATTGCACAAAGGTTAGAAAGGGTACCGTATCCTCAGATAACATGTATGGATAGCGTACACATTCAAAATATATGTCTCAGGAGGCAGGCTCAGACGGTGTTAGGCCCAGTATGGATTGCACGTGATTGCACAAAGGTTAGAAAGGGTACCGTATCCCCGGATAACATGTATGGATAGCGTACACATTCAAAATATATGTCTCAGGAGGCAGGCTCAGACGGTGTTAGGCCCAGTATGGATTGCACGTGATTGCACAAAGGTTAGAAAGGGTACCGTATCCCCAGATAACATGTATGGATAGCGTACACATTCAAAATATATGTCTCAGGAGGCAGGCTCAGACGGTGTTAGGCCCAGTATGGATTGCACGTGATTGCACAAAGGTTAGAAAGGGTACCGTATCCCCGGATAACATGTATGGATAGCGTACACATTCAAAATATATGTCTCAGGAGGCAGGCTCAGACGGTGTCAGGCACAGTAATGATTTGACGGCCCAGATTACACAGCGGAGGAGCAGGGAGAGGTAAAGATTGCAAATGCTGGGGCCCTGCCCAAGCAAGGGGGGCCCACTCGTGGGCGTCGGTACTGGCACTGGGCCCCTCATAGTACAGCGGTGTGTCTGACGGCGGGTGTGCACCACCACCGTCAGAGACACTTGATTGCACTATGAGGGACCCTGTGCCTGTGCCCGCGCCCAAGAGTCGGCCTACCCACCTGTCCAGGGCAACGGCACTCGCACGGTGTCGTGCGCTAGGTGGTGACCCCGGCCATGGGGGGGGAGGCAGCACAGTTAGGGAGTTTTCGAAAGTGGCATATATTGATGTTGGACATTCAGCTGATGCAAAAGGCAAAATAGGTCAAGTTCCAGGAAGAGGTGGACCAAAGCAAGCCATTTTTCTGTCACCCTATGTGTCATCAGGGGAAGGTGGGACAAAATCCTTGGAAACCCATGCATGGTTCATTTTAATGAAGGTTAGATCATCCACATTTTGGGTTGACAGACGGGTCCTTTTTTCTGTCAGGATTGATCCAGCTGCACTGAAGACTCTTTCCGATAGCACACTTGCAGCTGGGCAAGCGAGCTCCAGTAAGGCATATTGTGCCAATTCAGGCCAGGTGTCCAGTTTAGCGGCCCAATAGTCAAAGGGGAATGACCTGTGTGGGAGAACATCGATATGGGAGGAAAAGTAGTTTGTAACCATGGTTGACAACTGCTGTCTCCTGTCACTTTCCATCGATGCAGTATTACCAGTTGTGTGAGCGGTATTTGAAAAATCAGTCCATAACATTGTCATGAAACCCCTGTCTCCAACGCCACTTCTGCTGTGTGCACCACGAACACCTCTGCCAAGCTGCCCCCGGCCCGTACGGCTCGTGTGAGAACCATCACCGCTGCTGTGTGCTGGGAATGCCTCAAGCAACCGATTTACCAGAGTTGCTTGTTTATTAGCCAATATTAGGTCAAGGTTCTCCTGTGGCATGATGTTTTGTAATTTGCCTTTATAGCGTGGATCCAGGATGCTGGCCAACCAGTAGTCGTCATCGTTCATCATTTTGGCAATGCGGGGGTCCCTTTTTAGGATCCGCAAGGCATAATCTGACATGTGGGCCAATGTTCCCGGTGTCAATGATGCACTGCGAGTGCTGGTTGGAGGAGCACTTTCTGGCAAATCCACATCCCTCCAGTCACGCACAAACCCTGTACCAGACCTTGCCACGCCAACATTTTCACTTGCCCCACGAGATGCATCCTCCTCCCCTAAGTAATCATCCCCATCATCCTCCTCCTCCTCCTCTTCTTCCTCCACCTCGTCCAGGAGAGGTCCCTGAGCAGACAATGGCTCAATGTCATCAAGGATTCCCTCCTCCTGTTCCTCCTCATCAACATTGGCTGCAGACGCCTGCTCCTTAAGGTGCGTCAAAGTTTGCATGAGCAGACGCATAAGTGGGATGCTCATGCTTAGGATGGCGTCGTCTGCGCTTACCAGCCGTGTTCATTCCTCAAAACACTGAAGGACTTTACAGAGGTCTTTCAGCTTCGACCACTGCACACCTGTCAACTCCATGTCTGCTCTCAAAGTGCCTGGCCGTGTATCCTCCCACAAATGCATTATGGCCTGCCTCTGCTCGCACAGCCACTCCACCATGTGCAGGGTGGAGTTCCACCTTGTTGCAATGTCGATAATGAGGCGGTGGTTGGGAAGGTGGAGCAATCGCTGCAGCTTCTGCATACGAACGGAGTGTACAGGCGACCGGCGGATGTGCGCGCACAGTCTTCGCACTTTCTGGAGCAGGGCTGTTAACTCCGGATAATTTTTGAGGAAGCACTGCACCACCAGGTTCAAGGTGTGAGCCAAGCAAGGTATGTGGCTGAGTTTTGAAAGGGCTATGGCTGCCACAAAATTACGGCCGTTATCACTAACTACCTTGCCTGCCTCAAGATGTACACTGTCCAGCCATGACTCAGTTTGTCGCTTCAAGTACTCGGCCAGCACCTCGGCGGTATGTCTGTCACCCAAACACATCATCTGCAACACAGCCTGCTGACGCTTTCCACTAGCTACTCGATAGGGGGACACATCGTGTGCAACAGTGGCAGCTGCAGATGGAGTGCTCGTACGACTGCGCTCTGTGGACGAGCTTTCGCTTCTGGAGGAGGAGGAGGAGGAGGAGGAGGGTGGAACGCCTACAGCCAACTGTTTCCTATACCGTGGGCTAGGCAGCACTGTCCCACCACCGCTGTCCCCTGTGGACCCTGCATCCACCACATTAACCCAGTGCGCAGTGATGGACACGTAACGGCCCTGGCCATGCATCAGTTGCGAGGTGCACCTTTCCGCTCACTGACTGCTTGAGTGCATGGACAATGCGGTCTTTCACATGATGGTGGAGGGCTGGGATGGCTTTGCGAGAGAAGTGGCGACTGGATAGGTCATAGCGTGGTACTGCATAGGCCATGAGTTCGCGGAAAGCTGTGCTTTCCACCAACCGAAAGGGCATCATCTCAAACGAGATTAGTTTGGCAATGTGGGCGTTCAAACCCAGTGTACGCGGATGAGAGACTGAGTACTTTCTTGACCTACTCATAGTGTCTGGGAGGGTGAGCTGGACTTGAGAGCTGCATATGGTGGAAGTAGCGGTGGACAGGGCGGACTGAGAGAGGGTTGATGATGGTGATGGAGTTGGTGTTCTTTCTGATGGCCTAGAATCAGTCTTTCGTTGATATAACAGTGGGATTCCCTGACTGCTGTGGCCTTGCAACGACACCTCAACATTTGCTGCTGTGCTAACCGGTGGGCTTACAGTGGGGGAAACAATGTAGCGTTGATGACTACCTTCGTTGTGATCAGTTGCACATGTGGCACTTGAGGTTTGGTGTTGTGTCCACGCTTGCAAGTGCATGCTGGTTAAATGTCTAAGCATGCAACTGGTATTCAAATTTTTCAGATTTTTCCCTCGGCTAAAGGTCTTTGCGCATTTCTTACAGATAACCTTGGCCTGATCATGAGGATTTTGTTCAAAAAAGTGCCACACTGCACTCTTCCTACTTTGGCAGACATTTTGCGGCCTAGCACGCTGTGATCTTTTGACCCTCTGGACAAGCTGTCCAGCAACTCTTTTGATGTTTGGAAAATGTCTTTGGAGTGCTCCGGGCCTGCCAGATAACAGCTGTTGCGATGTCGATGTCTGCTGTGGATGCTCCTCATCTGAGCTATTGGAAGCAGCACCCTCTTCCCCCAATGGATGCCAATCTGGGTCAACAACTGGGTCATCCATCACCTCCTCTTTTATGTCATGTGCACCTTCCTCTGTGTCACCGTGTATGGTGGTATAGTGTGCGGGAAGGGGCACCTGAGTCTCATCAGGGTCAGAATCTGGCTCTGTACACTGCGAGGACAATGTAGTGCTCTGAGTGAATGTACCAGCAGAATCATCCATCAGCGGCTGTGCATCAGTGCACTCCAAGTCAGATTCATCTAGGCCTGGGTAATTCACCATTTGACTTGATAATCCAGGCATGGTATGTGAAAACAGCTCCATGGAGTAATCAGTAGTATGGCCTGCGTCATCCTTCAATCTTGGTTGGGGTGAAGGACACAAGGAAAGGTGTGGTTCATGAACATGAGCCTCCAATGACGACTCAGTGCTTTTACTTTTTTAAACTGAAGAAGAGGAGGCGATAGAGCTGGAGGCTGAGTCAGCAATTTAAGACAAAACTTTTTCCTGATGCTCTGGCTTTAAAAGCGGTTTGCCAACTCCTAGAAAACTAAGCGTTCGAGGCCTTATGTAGCCAGACGATGACGCAGGCTCAACACCTCCTGCATTCGGTCCTATTTTGCTCTTGCCACTACCATCAGATCCACCACCAACACCATCATTACCAGCTGCCAACCCCCGCCCAATTCCACGGCCTCTTCCACCAGCCTTCCTCATTTTTGGTAGAAATGTAGACAAAATCCAACAAACTATATAGTATGTAAAACAAGGTACAAGGTGTCTATAGGACAGGGGAGATTTTGAATTTCTGCACACACTTTTGGACACTGGACACTTTTGGATTGTGTGAGGCCCACTGATATCTGAGCGCTATGTGACAGGCTCGATGGCACAGCTGTGACCTAAGTGACTAGAGAATAAGTGAGATTTTGAATCTCTGCACACACTTTTGGACACTGGACACTTTTGGATTGTGTGAGGCCCTCTGATATCTGAGCGCTATGTGACAGGCTTGATGGCTCAGCTGTGACCTAAGTGACTAGAGGATAAGTGAGATTTTGAATCTCTGCACACACTTTTGGACACTGGACACTTTTGGATTGTGTGAGGCCCACTGATATCTGAGCGCTATGTGACAGGCTCGATGGCACAGCTGTGACCTAAGTGACTAGAGGATAAGTGAGATTTTGAATCTCTGCACACACTTTTGGACACTGGACACTTTTGGATTGTGTGAGGCCCACTGATATCTGAGCGCTATGTGACAGGCTCGATGGCACAGCTGTGACCTAAGTGACTAGAGAATAAGTGAGATTTTGAATCTCTGCACACACTTTTGGACACTGGACACTTTTGGATTGTGTGAGGCCCACTGATATCTGAGCGCTATGTGACAGGCTTGATGGCACAGCTGTGACCTAAGTGACTAGAGAATAAGTGAGATTTTGAATCTCTGCACACACTTTTGGACACTGGACACTTTTGGATTGTGTGAGGCCCACTGATATCTGAGCGCTATGTGACAGGCTTGATGGCACAGCTGTGACCTAAGTGACTAGAGAATAAGTGAGATTTTGAATCTCTGCACACACTTTTGGACACTGGACACTTTTGGATTGTGTGAGGCCCACTGATATCTGAGCGCTATGTGACATGTGACAGGCTTGATGGCACAGCTGTGACCTAAGTGACTAGAGAATAAGTGAGATTTTGAATCTCTGCACACACTTTTGGACACTGGACACTTTTGGATTGTGTGAGGCCCACTGATATCTGAGCGCTATGTGACAGGCTTGATGGCACAGCTGTGACCTAAGTGACTAGAGAATAAGTGAGATTTTGAATCTCTGCACACACTTTTGGACACTGGACACTTTTGGATTGTGTGAGGCCCACTGATATCTGAGCGCTATGTGACAGGCTTGATGGCACAGCTGTGACCTAAGTGACTAGAGAATAAGTGAGATTTTGAATCTCTGCACACACTTTTGGACACTGGACACTTTTGGATTGTGTGAGGCCCAATGAATATCTGAGCGCTATGTGACAGGCTTGATGGCACAGCTGTGACCTAAGTGACTAGAGAATAAGTGAGATTTTGAATCTCTGCACACACTTTTGGACACTGGACACTTTTGGATTGTGTGAGGCCCACTGATATCTGAGCGCTATGTGACAGGCTTGATGGCACAGCTGTGACCTAAGTGACTAGAGGATAAGTGAGATTTTGAATCTCTGCACACACTTTTGGACACTGGACACTTTTGGATTGTGTGAGGCCCACTGATATCTGAGCGCTATGTGACAGGCTTGATGGCACAGCTGTGACCTAAGGGACTAGAGGATAAGTGAGATTTTGATTCTCTGCACACACTTTTGGACACTGGACACTTTTGGATTGTGTGAGGCCCACTGATATCTGAGCGCTATGTGACAGGCTCGATGGCACAGCTGTGACCTAAGTGACTAGAGAATAAGTGAGATTTTGAATCTCTGCACACACTTTTGGACACTGGACACTTTTGGATTGTGTGAGGCCCACTGATATCTGAGCGCTATGTGACAGGCTTGATGGCTCAGCTGTGACCTAAGTGACTAGAGGATAAGTGAGATTTTGAATCTCTGCACACACTTTTGGACACTGGACACTTTTGGATTGTGTGAGGCCCAATGAATATCTGAGCGCTATGTGACAGGCTCGATGGCACAGCTGTGACCTAAGTGACTAGAGGATAAGTGAGATTTTGAATCTCTGCACACACTTTTGGACACTGGACACTTTTGGATTGTGTGAGGCCCACTGATATCTGAGCGCTATGTGACAGGCTCGATGGCACAGCTGTGACCTAAGTGACTAGAGAATAAGTGAGATTTTGAATCTCTGCACACACTTTTGGACACTGGACACTTTTGGATTGTGTGAGGCCCACTGATATCTGAGCGCTATGTGACAGGCTTGATGGCACAGCTGTGACCTAAGTGACTAGAGAATAAGTGAGATTTTGAATCTCTGCACACACTTTTGGACACTGGACACTTTTGGATTGTGTGAGGCCCACTGATATCTGAGCGCTATGTGACAGGCTTGATGGCACAGCTGTGACCTAAGTGACTAGAGAATAAGTGAGATTTTGAATCTCTGCACACACTTTTGGACACTGGACACTTTTGGATTGTGTGAGGCCCACTGATATCTGAGCGCTATGTGACAGGCTTGATGGCACAGCTGTGACCTAAGTGACTAGAGAATAAGTGAGATTTTGAATCTCTGCACACACTTTTGGACACTGGACACTTTTGGATTGTGTGAGGCCCACTGATATCTGAGCGCTATGTGACAGGCTTGATGGCACAGCTGTGACCTAAGTGACTAGAGAATAAGTGAGATTTTGAATCTCTGCACACACTTTTGGACACTGGACACTTTTGGATTGTGTGAGGCCCACTGATATCTGAGCGCTATGTGACAGGCTTGATGGCACAGCTGTGACCTAAGTGACTAGAGAATAAGTGAGATTTTGAATCTCTGCACACACTTTTGGACACTGGACACTTTTGGATTGTGTGAGGCCCACTGATATCTGAGCACTATGTGACAGGCTTGATGGCACAGCTGTGACCTAAGTGACTAGAGAATAAGTGAGATTTTGAATCTCTGCACACACTTTTGGACACTGGACACTTTTGGATTGTGTGAGGCCCACTGATATCTGAGCGCTATGTGACAGGCTTGATGGCACAGCTGTGACCTAAGTGACTAGAGGATAAGTGAGATTTTGAATCTCTGCACACACTTTTGGACACTGGACACTTTTGGATTGTGTGAGGCCCACTGATATCTGAGCGCTATGTGACAGGCTCGATGGCACAGCTGTGACCTAAGTGACTAGAGGATAAGTGAGATTTTGATTCTCTGCACACACTTTTGGACACTGGACACTTTTGGATTGTGTGAGGCCCACTGATATCTGAGCGCTATGTGACAGGCTCGATGGCACAGCTGTGACCTAAGTGACTAGAGAATAAGTGAGATTTTGAATCTCTGCACACACTTATGGACACTGGACACTTTTGGATTGTGTGAGGCCCAATGAATATCTGAGCGCTATGTGACAGGCTCGATGGCACAGCTGTGACCTAAGTGACTAGAGGATAAGTGAGATTTTGAATCTCTGCACACACTTTTGGACACTGGACACTTTTGGATTGTGTGAGGCCCACTGATATCTGAGCGCTATGTGACAGGCTTGATGGCACAGCTGTGACCTAAGTGACTAGAGGATAAGTGAGATTTTGAATCTCTGCACACACTTTTGGACACTGGACACTTTTGGATTGTGTGAGGCCCAATGAATATCTGAGCGCTATGTGACAGGCTCGATGGCACAGCTGTGACCTAAGTGACTAGAGGATAAGTGAGATTTTGAATCTCTGCACACACTTTTGGACACTGGACACTTTTGGATTGTGTGAGGCCCACTGATATCTGAGCGCTATGTGACAGGCTTGATGGCACAGCTGTGACCTAAGTGACTAGAGGATAAGTGAGATTTTGAATCTCTGCACACACTTTTGGACACTGGACACTTTTGGATTGTGTGAGGCCCAATGAATATCTGAGCGCTATGTGACAGGCTCGATGGCACAGCTGTGACCTAAGTGACTAGAGGATAAGTGAGATTTTGAATCTCTGCACACACTTTTTGGACACTGGACACTTTTGGATTGTGTGAGGCCCAATGAATATCTGAGCGCTATGTGACAGGCTCGATGGCACAGCTGTGACCTAAGTGACTAGAGGATAAGTGAGATTTTGAATCTCTGCACACACTTTTGGACACTGGACACTTTTGGATTGTGTGAGGCCCAATGAATATCTGAGCGCTATGTGACAGGCTCGATGGCACAGCTGTGACCTAAGTGACTAGAGGATAAGTGAGATTTTGAATCTCTGCACACACTTTTGGACACTGGACACTTTTGGATTGTGTGAGGCCCACTGATATCTGAGCGCTATGTGACAGGCTCGATGGCACAGCTGTGACCTAAGTGACTAGAGGATAAGTAAGATTTTGAATCTCTGCACACACTTTTGGACACTGGACACTTTTGGATTGTGTGAGGCCCACTGATATCTGAGTGCTATGTGACAGGCTTGATGGCACAGCTGTGACCTAAGTGACTAGAGGATAAGTGAGATTTTGAATCTCTGCACACACTTTTGGACACTGGACACTTTTGGATTGTGTGAGGCCCACTGATATCTGAGCGCTATGTGACAGGCTCGATGGCACAGCTGTGACCTAAGTGACTAGAGGATAAGGGAGATTGGATTGCTTTTAAAAAAGCAGTTTGCGGAGCAGTGGGTAAACAGCAATGCCAGCCTGTCAGGAAGCCTTAAAAGGCAGCCCAACAACCAACACCACTGATACACCACTATATAGCCTCCCCTTGCACTGCACACAGTGACTGGTGTGTTGTGCAGGCTAAATTGCTATCAGCAGCAGAAGCAGTTTTTTTTTCTTCTCAGCAGGACAAAAAAAAAAAATTGGGATTGCTTTTAAAAAAGCAGTTTGAGGCCCAATGAATATCTGAGCACTATGTGACAGGCTCGATGGCACAGCTGTGACCAAAGTGACTAGAGGATAAGGGAGATTGGATTGCTTTTAAAAAAAGCAGTTTGCGGAGCAGTGGGTAAACAGCAATGCCAGCCTGTCAGGAAGCCTTAGAAGGCAGCCCAACAACCAACACCACTGATACACCACTATATAGCCTCCCCTTGCACTGCACACACAGTGACTGGTGTGTTGTGCAGGCCAAATCGCTAGCAGCAGAAGCAGTTTTTTGGTCTTCTTCCCTGCCTAACGCTCTCCCTACAGAATCAGCAGCAACCTCTCCCTATACTGAGATCGGCAGAAGTAAGATGGCGGTCGGCGTGCACGCCCTTTTATACCCCCTGTGACGCCCACCAAAGCAAGCCAATCACTTGCATGCCCTTCTGAAAGATGGTGGTGACCCGTGCCTATGTCATCACGTTGCCCACAGTGTCCGTGGATCCTGATTGGCTGAAAAAGAGCGCAAAACAAACTTTTGAAACGCGACTTTGGCGCGTAAGTCGCCGACCTCGTGGCCGACCTCATCCTAGGGTCGGGTTTCGTTTCATGAAACCCGACTTTGACAAAAGTCGGCGACTTTTGAATTTTTTCGACCCGTTTCGCTCAACTCTATCTGCAACACAGCCTGCTGAGGCTTTCCACTAGCTGATCGATAGGGGGACACATCGTGTGCAACACTGGCAGCTGCGGATGGAGTGCTCGTGTGACTGCGCTCTGTGGACGAGCTTTCGCTTCTGGAGGAGGAGGAGGGTCAAACGCCTAGAGCCAACTGTTTCCTATACCGTGGGCTAGGCAGCACTGTCCCACCGCTGCTGTCCCCTGTGGACCCTGCATCCACCACATTAACCCAGTGTGCAGTGATGGACATGTAACAGCCCTGGCCATGCATACTGGACCATGCATCTGTTGTGAGGTGCACCTTTCCACTCACTGATTGCTTGAGTGCATAGACAATGCGGTCTTTCACATGCACGTAGAGGGCTGGGATGGCTTTTCGCAAAAAGAAGTGCCGACTGGGTAGATCATAGCGTGGTACTGCGTAGGCCATGAGCTCGCGGAAAGCTTTGCTTTCAACCAACCGGTAGGGCATCATATCTAACGAGATTAGTTTGGCAATGTGGGCGTTCAAAGCCAGTGTACGCAGATGAGAGGATCAGTACTTTCTTGTCCTACTCAGAGTCTCTGGTAGGGTGCGCTGGACTTGAGAGCTGCATATGGTGGAACTAGCGGTGGACATGTCAGACTGAGAGAGGGTTGGTGATGGTGTTGGTGGTGTTGCTGATGGTCTAGATTCAGTATTTCGTAGCAATAACATTGTGATTCCAGGACTGCTTTGCCCTTGCGACGACACCTCGACATTTGCTGCTGGTGGTGTGCTAACCGGTGGGCTTACAGTGGGGGAAGCGATGTAGCGTTGCTGACTACCTTCATTCAGAGCAGGTGCACATGTGCTATGTGAGGTTTGGTAGTCCGTCCACGCTTGCAAGTGCATGGTGGTTAAATGTCTAAGCATTCAACTGGTATTCAAATTTCTCAGATTTTTCCCTTGGCTAAAGGTCTTTGCGCACTTCTTACAGACAACTTTTGCCTGATCATTAGGATTTTGTTAAAAAAAGTGCCACACTGCATTCTTCCTACTATGGACGACATTTTGAGGCCTTGCACGCTGTACTTATTTGACCGTCTGGCCAAGCTGTCCTGCAACTCTTTTGGGTTTTGTAACCCGTTTTTGGACTGCTACGGTCCTGCCAGATAACAGCTGTTGTGATGTCGCTGCCTGCTGCGGATCCTCCTCCTCCTCTTCTGAGCTATTGGCAGCGGCACCCTCTTCCCCCAATGGATGCCAATCTGGGTCAACAACTGGGTCATCCATCACCTCCTCTTCAATTTCATGTGCACCTTCCTCTGTGTCACCGTGTAAGGTGGTATAGTATGCGGGAAGGGACACCTGAGTTTCATCAGGGTCTGATTCTGCCTCAGTACACTGCGAAGACAATGTAGTGCTCTGAGTGAATGTGCCAGCAGAAAAATCTAACAGTGACTGTGCATCAGTGCACTGCATGTCAGATTCATCTTGGACTGGGGAATTTACGATTTGACTTGCTAACCCAGGCATGGTATGTGAATAGAGCTCCATGGAGTAATCTGTAGTGTGGCCTGCCGCATCCTTCACTTTTGGTAGGGGTGAAGGACACAAGGAAAGGTGTTGTTCCTGACCAGGAGCCTCCACTGATGACTCAGTGCTTTTATTTTTTGAAACTTAAGAAGAGGAGGCAAGAGAGCTGGAGGCTGTGTCAGCAATGTAAGCCAAAACTTGTTCCTGAATCTCCGGCTTTAAAATTGGCTTACCTACTCCCAGAAAAGGGAGCCTTCGAGGTCTTGTGCAGCCAGACGATGACGCAAGCTCAACACCTCCTGCCTTAGGTGCTATTGTGCTTTTGCCACTACCAACACATGCACCACCAACACCACCACCATCGGGACCAGCTGGCAACCCCCGCCCACTTCCACTGCCTCTTCCACCATACTTCCTCAATTTTGTGACAATGTACTCAAAATACTACCAGCTATATGGTACTGTAAAACAAGGTAGAAGGTGTATATAGTATTGGTGAGAATTTGAATCTCACTAGAGATTTGAGGACGCTGAACTATTGTCTTAGGCCCATTAGAGATTACACCTCAATGTAACAGGCTGAAATTGGATGGTGTATGACAAGGTGGAGGGTGTATATAGTATTGGTGAGAATTTGAATCTCACTATAGATTTGAGGATGCTGAACTAGTATCTCAGGGCCAGTTGAGATTACACCACAATGTAACAGGCTGAAATTGGATGGTGTATGACAAGGTGGAGTGTGTATATAGTATTGGTGAGAATTTGAATCTCACTAAAGATTTGAGGACGCTGAACTATTGTCCCAGGCCCGGTAGAGATAACACCTCAATGTAACAGGCTGAAATTGGATTGTGTATGACAAGGTGGAGGGTGTATATAGTATTGGTGAGAATTTGAATCTCACTAGAGTTTTGAGGACGCTGAACTATTGTCTCAGGCCCAGTAGAGATTACACCTCAATGTGACAGGCTGAAATTGGATGGTGTATGACAAGGTAGAGGGTGTATATAGTATTGGTGAGAATTTGAATCTCACTAGAGATTTGAGGACGCTGAACTAGTATCTCAGGGCCAGTAGAGATTACACCTCAAAGTAACAGGCTGAAATTGGATGGTGTATGACAAGGTGGAGGGTGTATATAGTATGGGTGAGAACTTGAATATCACTATAGATTTGAGGATGCTGAACTATTGTCTCAGGCCCAGTAGAGATTACACCTCAATGTAACAGGCTGAAATTGGATGGTGAATCACAAGGTGGAGGGTGTATATAGTGTTGGTGAGAATTTGGATCTCACTAGAGATTTTAGGAGGCTGACAATGATGCTCTCAGTCCAAGTATGGATGCAGGCAGCGTAATAAGCAGGACTGCTGCACACAAAAGGGTGGAAAAATGAACGCTTGGTAACTATGCATAAAAGAGGAAGAAAAGTATTTTTACTTTTAAAAAAGCAGTTTACACAGCAGTGTGCAAACAGCAATGCAGCTATCAGGGAGCCTTTTATAGCCCCTGTGACGCCACACAAAGCTAGCCAATCACTTGCATGCCCTTCTCAAAGATGGTGTTGACCGATGCCTATGTCATCGCGTTGCCCACAGTGTGCATCCTCCATCATTGGCTGAAAAAGGGTGCTGGAAGCATCATTTGAAACGCGACTTTGGCGCTTGGGTCGCTGACCTCGTGGCTGACCTCACGCTATGGTTGGGTTTCGTTTCATAAAACCCGACTTCAGCGAAAGTCGCCAACTTTTGAATTTGACCGACCCGTTTCGCTCAACTCTAGTCAACAGGGGAAGATGGGACAAAATCCCTTGAAACCCATGCATGGTTCATTTTAATGAAGGTTAGATCATCAACATTTTGGGTCAACAGAGGGGTCCTTTTTTCTGTCAGGATTGATCCAGCAGCACTGAAGACTCTTTCAGATAACACACTAGCAGCAGGGCAAGCGAGCTCCTGTAAGGCATAGTGTACCAATTCAGCCCAGGTGTCCAGTTTAGAGGCCCAATAGTCAAAGGGGAATGACCTGTGAGGGAGAACATCGATATGGGAGGAGAAGTAGTTTGTAACCATAGTTGACATCTGCTGTCTTCTGTCACTTTTAGTCAATGCAGTATTAGCAGTCGTGTGAGCGGTACTTGAGAAATCATTCCACAACATGGTCATTAAACTCCTGTCTCCAATGCCACTTAGGCTGTGTGCACCACGAACACCTCTTCCATTGTGCCCACTACGGCTCGTGGGAGAACCAGCACCACTGCTGTGTGAGGGGGAAAGCCTCAAACAAACGGTTTACCAGAGTTGCTTGTTTGTTAGCCAATATTAGCTCTAGGTTCTCCTGTGGCATGATGTTGTGTAATTTGCCTTTGTAGCGTGGATCGAGGATGCTGGCCAGCCAGTAGTCATCATCCTTCATCATTTTGGCAATGCGCGGGTCCCTTTTTAGGATCCGCAAGGCATAATCGCACATGTGGGCCAATGTTCCAGGTGTCAATAATGCACTGCCACTGCTGGGTGGAGGAGCACTTTCTGGCAAAAATCCACATCCTTACAGTCACGCACAAACACTGTACCTGACCTTGGAACACCAACATTTTCTCTTGCCCCCTGAGAAGCATCCTCCTGCCCAAAATAATCATCCCCCTCATACTTCTCCTCTTCCTCTTCTTCCTCCAACTCGTCCAGGACAGTTTCCTGACCAGACAATGGCTGACTGTCAGCAAGGCTTCCCTCCTCCTCCTCCTCCTGTTCCTCCTCCTCTGCTGAAGACGCCAGATCCTTAATGTGTGTCAAACTTTGCATGAGCAGACGCATAAGTGGGATGCTCATGATGGCGTTGTTTGCGCTTACCAGCCGTGTGCATTCCTCAAAACACTGAAAGACTTTACAGAGATCTTTCAGCTTTAACCACTGCACACCCGACTATTCCATGTCTTCCCTCAAACTCCCTGCCCGTGTATTCTCCTACAAATGCATTACAGCCTGCCTCTGTTCGCATAGCTTCTTAACCATGTGCAGGGTGGAGTTCCACCTTGTTGCAACGTCTATGATTAGGCGGTGCTTGGGGAGGTGGAGCAATCGCTGCAGCTTCTGCATACGACTGGAGTGTACGGCTGAGTGACGGATGTGCGATCACAGTCTTCGCCCCTTATGGAGCAGTGATGTTAACTCTGGATAATTATTAAGGAAGCACTGCACCACCAGGTTCAAAGTGTGAGCCAGGCAAGGTATGTGTGTGAGTTTTGCACGGGCTATGGCTGCCACAAAATTACGGCCGTTATCACTGACTACCTTGCCTGGCTCAAGATGTAGACTGCCCAGCCATGACTCAGTTTGTCGCTGCAAGTAGTTGGCCAGTACCTCCACGGTGTTGTCTGTTGTCGCCCAAAGACATCATCTTTAACATAGCCTGCTGACGCTTACCACTAGCTGTTCGATACTGGGACACCTCATGTGCAACACTGCCAGCTGCGGATGGAGTGCTCGTGTGACTGCACTCTGTGGTCGAGCTTTCGCTTTGGAGGAGAAGGAGGAGGAGGGTTGAAAGCCTACAGCCAACTGTTTCCTATACCGTGGGCTAGGCAGGACTGTTCCACCGCCGCTGTCCCCTGTGGACCCTGCATCCACCACATTAACCCAGTGCGCAGTGATCGACACGTATTGGCCCTGGCCATGCCTACTGGTCCATGCATCTGTTGTGAGGTGCACCTTTCCACTCACTGATTGTTTTAGTGCATGGACAATGCGGTCTTTCACATGCTAGTGGAGGGCAGGGGTGGCTTTTCGAGAAAAGAAGTGGCGACTGGGTAGGTCATAGCGTGGGACAGCGTATGCCATGAACTCGCGGAAAGCTTCGCTTTCAACCAAACGGTAGGGCATCATCTCTAATGAGATTAGTTTGGCAATGTAGGCGTTCAAACACAGTGTACACGGATGAGAGGATGAGTACTTTCTTGTCCTACTCAGAGTGTCTGGTAGGGTGAGCTGGACTGGAGAGCTGCATATGGGGGAAGTAGCAGTGGACTGGACGGAGTGAGAGAGGGTTGGTGATGGTATTGGTGGTGATGGCCTAGATTCAGTGTTGTGTTGCAAAACCATTGTGATTCCCTGAGTGCCTTGGCATTGCGACGACACCTCCACATTTAGTGCTGGTGGTGTGCTTAATGGTGGCGTTGGTCTTACAGTGGGGGAAGCGATGGAGCGTTGCTACCTTCAGTTGGAGCAGGTGCACATGTGCTACCTGAGGTTTTGTTGTCTGTCCACGCTTGCAAGTGCGTGTTGATTAAATGTCTAAGCATGCAACTGGTATTCAAACTTCTGAGTTGTTTACCTCAGCCAAAAGTCCTTCCACACTTCTTACAGGTAACCTTTGCCTCATCAGTAGGATTTTGGACAAAGAAGTACAACACTGCACTCTTCCTACTATGGTATACATTTTCTGGCGTTGCACGCTGTGCTAAGTTGACTGTCTGGCCAAGCTGTCCTGCAACTCTTTTAGTTTTTGGTCCACGTTTCTGGACAGCTACGGGCCTGCCAGATAATCGCTACGGCGATGTCAATGCCTGCTGCCGATCCTTCTCCTTATCTGAATCATTGCCAGCGCCACCCTCCTCCCCCAATGGATGCCAATCCTGGTCAAGAACTGGGTCATCCATCACCTCCTCTTCAAAGTCATCTGCACCTTCCTCTGTGTCACCGTGAAAGGTGGTATAGTATGCAGGAAGGTGCACCTTTGACTGGATAACCCAGGCATGGTATGTGAAAAGAGCTCCGTAGAGTAATCTGAAGTGTGGGCTGCCGCATCCTTAACTTTTGGTGGGGGTGAAGGACACAAGGAAAGGTGTTTTTCCTTACCATAACCCTGCACTGACGACTCCGTGATTGCAGGTTTCGAATGTTCAGAAAAGGAGGCAATAGAGCTGGTGGCTGTTTCGGCAATGTACGCCCAAACCTGTTCCTGATGCTCCGGCTTTAAAAGCGGTTTTCCTACTCCAAGAAAAGGGAACCTTGCAGGCCTTCTTGGGCCAGACGATGACGCAGGCTCAACACCTCCTGCCTTAGCTGCTATTGTGCTTTTGCCAGAACCAGCCGATGCACCACCACCATCAGTACCAGCTGCGGCCCCCTGCCCACGTCCAAGGACTCTTCCACCATACTTCCTCATGTTTGCGAAAATGTACCAAAAATACCAGCAGAGAGATGGTACTGTATGAGGAGCGTCCAGCTGTGTAAGGTGTATTAAAAAAATTAAATCTACGCATATATTTTGTTAGTCACAGACGCTCTCCCAGTATGTATTTGACTGTAATCCAACAAGCAGATATACGGAACTGTATCAGATACAGTTGTATGCGTTTTTTGCATAACTAACAATCTCTGTATATGTATTTACGGAGTGTCACACACACGCTGACTCTGTGTAGATGTGACTGTAATGCGAACGGCAGATATACAATACTGTTTGAGAATTGGACAGCTCTATAAGGTGTCTGTATGGAAAATTGTCAATCTCCGTCTATTTGCATACGGACTGTCTCTGTCTAGTTTTGACCGTAATCAAACAGCAGATATACGAAACTGTTTGAAAAGCGGACAGCTTTATAAGGTGTAGGTCTGGAAAAATGGAAATTCTCCTCGGCTTGTTTTTCCAGAGTCACACCCAGATAGCTTCTATTTGTCCGTGCTACCAGCCGGTACATGGTAGTGTGTGAGGAGCGTACACCGCTATACGGTGTCTGTATGGAAAATTGTCAATCTCCTTCTATTTGCATACAGACTGACACACGCTGTCTCTGTTTAGTTTTGAGCATAATCAAACAGCAGATATACGCAACTGGTTGAAAAGTGGACAGCTCTTTAAGGTGTTGGTCTGGAAAAATGGAAAATCTCCTTAGCTTGTTTTTCCAGAGTCACACCCAGATAGCTTCTATTTGTCCATGCTACCAGCCGGTACACGGTAGTGTGTGAGGAGCGAACAACGCTATACGGTGTGTGAAAAAATGAATGCTCGGTAACTCACCAGAACAAAATGATAAAAGTTGGAGTGCTTTGAAAAAAGCAGTTTGAACAGCAGTGTGCACACAGCAATGCAGCTATCAGGTAGCCATAAAAGGCAGCCTAATCACCACCAGCGCTGCTGCACAAAAGCAAAAATCCTCCCCTTTCACTGCACACTAACTGAACAGTGAAAAGCGCTATCAGCAGAAGCAATTTTTTTTTCTTCTTCCCTGCCTAACGCTCTCCCTATTCAGAATCAGCAGCAGCAGCACCTCTCCCTATTCTAAGATCAGCAGAAGTAAGATGGCGGTCGGAAGTCATGGCCTATTATACCCACTGTGACGCCACACAAAGCCAGCCAATCACTTCAATGCCCTTCTCTAAGATGGTGGTGGCCTCTGCCCATGTCATCCCGTTGCCCACAGTGTGCGTCCACCTTCATTGGCTGAGAAAAGGCGCTGGAAGCATTATTTGAAGCGCGACTTTGGCGCTCTTTTTGGCAACCTCATGGCCGACCTCACGCTATGGTCGGGTTTCGATCGGCGAAACCCGACTTTAGCTAAAGTCGGCGTTTTTTGAATTTGACTGACCCGTTTCGCTCAACTCTAATTTTCTTAAATGTGCATTTATGTGATAGCTCTGCTCTTTTTGTGTATATATGTGCGTTTTTTCCAATACTTTGTTATGCCATGCCTGAAGAAGAGACTTAAGAAGTCTCGATAGCTTGCATTGTAACATCATTTATTTTATTTTTGTTAGCCATTAAAAGGCATCCTAACAACAAGATTATTATTTTGTTTCTCCCACTGAGAGCGACCTTCGACACACATGAATAAGGACGTCCCTGGCCTTGTCGGTGTTCCGGTTTAGAGTTCGTGTCATAAGGTTGCGATGCTTATGCTGACATTGTAGCACTGTAACCTTACAATGCACATATGCAGAGCCATCGCAGCAGAGGCATATTATGACCATAGTCACAGCAGTCACCGCTGTAACCATGCCCTGCTGGTCAGGGGCTTGCCGATGACAGCAGAGACTTCAGCTGGATGTGCATCCTCATACACACATAGAGTTGAAGTGTATTGTCGCACACAAGCACATCAGGCCCCTGGGCAAAAATACACACTGACGGCCAATTAGAAGCCAGCAGCTGACGCTGGCCTGCCTATGACAGGGCGCATGGCAGTGACATAATACGCTCCTGTTGCACCCTGAAGTTAGCTACCATCTTCACAGGAGGACACGGCATGGCGGGGAACGAAGGGAAGGTGAGTATTCATTTATTTTTTAAATCAGTGGCCATACTGGTATATGGATGACTATGGGATGCAGTGCATTGTACTTTATGGATGACTTGGTGGGTTGCATTATACATTATGGATGACTTTGGGGTGCAGTGCATTATAATTTGGAGATGAATATGAGATACAGTGTATTATAATTCATGGATGACAACGTGTGTGCATTATACTTTATGGAGGACTATGGGCAGTGCATTATACATTACGGTGGACTATGAGCTGTGCATTATACTACATGGATGACTATGGGCTGTGCATTATACCATATGGAGAACTATGGGCTGTGATTTATATTATACTAGCTGAGGAGCCCAGCGCTGCCCGGGCATAGTAACTAACTACGGTTAGTTATAACAAATTATAATGATTATATCTATATATAAAGCTGAATGTATAACCCCGCCCACTCCGCATAGCCACATTCACTATAATATCCCACATCATCCCACCAGCCAGAGCTACTGGACTACTACCCCTAATATCCCGCATCATCCCGTCAGCCAGAGCCACCGGACTACTACCCCTAATATCCCGCATCATTCCATGAGCCGGAGCCACTGGACAACTACCCCTAATATCCCACATCATCCCGTCACAGCCGCCGGACTACTATCCCTAAAATCCCACATCATCCCATCAGCAAGAGCCACCGGACTACTCCCCCGAATATCCCACATCATCCCGTCAGCCAGAGCCACTGGACTACTACCTCTAATGTGATGGGGATATGGGCATGGGAGGGAGTGATTCATTTCTGTCATGTGCTCTGTGCTCCTTTCTGGGGGCAGACAATGGCTGGGAGCTTATGTTCCCAGGGATGCTAGATTTCTCCCACCATGTCAGTGTCTGCTGAGGTGTTGTCAAGTGGGAAAACTTGCTCATAGCAACCAATCACAGCTCAGCTTCTTTTAACCAGCTCTGGTGAAATGAAAGATGCCTTGTGATTGGTTGGTGATACACACATACATACATTCAGTTTTATATATATAGATGAAGGATATGGACTGTGTATTATACTAATATGGTTGACAACTGTCACCAAAATTTGCAGATAGTGTCTTCGTTGAGCTAATGTTTATGGAGGCCGTTGTGCTTTATATACATGTCATAATACTTCTCATTTCCAAACTGTGTCATGTTCTATTGGAGATGTTCTCCTATATTGAGAAACAAGGGCACCATAATATGTCAAATAGAATGACTATAGATCTCTATTATGCTGTTATAGGGGCTTACTAATGGGGTCTAGCACTTGGCTTTGCCATGTGCATGAGTCCTTATGTTATGTGCACAGAATGCCTTTTTCAGGAGGATTCCAACTGGAAACTGCCTGAAAAAGCACAAAAAATGGCAAAAAATGGACATATACACTGCAATGTCAAAATAACTTGCGGTGCACATGTTTCGTCTTTTGTCATGTCTTTTAACAGCTTCAAACTTCTAAAGCTGTGAAGCAAAGTTCTCACAAAAGATGTCAAATAAGATGTCATCAAAAATGCTTCAAGGAAAACACCACCGGAGATTTGCTGAAGTGCCTTCTGGGTATGCCAGCATCTAAAAGACCTCCTGTGAACATACCCTTAGCTTTTTTGCCTAATTTAGAAACCCAAAAATTATAACCGATTGCAAAATTTTTACTTAATAGAGCAGGTTCTTCTCTTAGCTATAATGAAGAACAATAGCAAAGAGAGTTTCTTGTTCTGGAGGACAATATTCTGCCCAGCAATATACAAGATAGACAAATATACAGTTTGGAAAAAAAGTATTTAGCCAGCCACCAATTGTGCAAGTCCACCCACTTAAGATGAGAGAGGCCTGTAATTGATATCATAGGTAGACCACAACTAAGAGAGTCAAAATGAGAAAACAAATCCAGAAAATCACAATGTCTGATTTGACAAGATTTATTTTGCAAATTATGGTGGAACATAAGTATTTGGTCATTAACAACAGTTCATCTCAATATTTTGTTATATATCCTTTGTTGGCAATGACAGAGGTCAAACATTTTCTATAAGTCTTCACAAGGTTGGCACACACTGTTGCTGGTATGTTGGCCCATTCCTCCATGCAGATCTCCTCTAGAGCAGTGATGTTTTGGGCTATCACTGGGCAACATGGACTTTCAAATCCCTCCAAACGTTTTCTATGGGGTTGAGATCTGGACACTGGCCACTCCAGGACCTTCATATGCTTCTTCTTACGAATTCACTCCTTCGTTGCCCTGGCAGTGTGCTTGGGATCATTATCATGCTGAAATACTAATCCACATTTCATCTTCAATGCCCTTGCTGATGGAAGGAGGTTTGCACTCAAAATCTCAAGATACATGGCCCCATTCATTCTTTCATGTACACGGATCAGTCGTCCTGGTCCCTTTGCAGAGAAACAGCCCCTAAGGCTGGTTTCACACTTGCGTTTTTTGCGCTGTATTTTAGCGCTAAAAAACGCATGCTTTTTTTTCCTATATTTTGCATGGGATGCGCTTATGTGCGCATACACGAGTTTGTATGCGTTTTTCCGCGCATGCGTTTTTTTGCGGTATGCGCTCGGGCGCACAAAATGCATCCTGTTGCATTTTTTGGGCATCCGACTTGCCTCAAAAAAACGCATGCGCACGCTGTTGTGAGTTCATTTTTCCCTTCACCATTGAGGTCTGATGAACTCCCTCCTCTGGTGAAGGAAGGTAGTGAGACTGATTACCAAACACCTGGGCAGCTAGATGATAACTGGGTGGCTGGAATTGAGGACTGGATATAAGGCTGCCGACGCCCTTCTTCCTGGCTGGTGATTTTCCTGCTGGATTCTTGGAGACCAGTCTGATTCCTGCATCTCAAAGCTAAGTTTTTCTGCTCTGCTTTGTACTTTTCAGTTTTGTTTTTGTTTTGCCTTGTTTTTTGGGAGTTCTGCCATCCCCAGCCAGGGATGAGCTGAATTCCATTTTTGTCTCTGATCTGTTGATCTTTTGCTCTGTCTTCAGAATATACCTGAGTGCTGATATAGTCTTTTGAAGCCTAGCGACTTCAGGGCCTGTTTTTCCTCTCAGTCGGTTGGCTCATTTTGATAGGGTTTTTGCAGATGGCAGACAGCAGCTTTCCTATCCTGTCCTATGTAGTTAGCTTGGGCCCCATCATTTGCTCAACCTATCTTTCTATCTGTGTTAGTGTTTTCATCTTGCTTCACCGTCATTATATGTTGGGGGCTGCCTATTGCTTTGGGGTCTGCTCTGGGGCAGTTTAGTTTTTCCCCTTTCTGTCTTTAGGCTATGTAGCTCTCTGGCTGTGATCGAGGGGTCTAGGGCACCGTAGGAACCCCCCACGGCTACTGCTAGTTGTTGTGGATAGGTTCAGTGGTCTGCAATCCGATAGCTGCCAACCTCTCTGGTTTTTCTGGACTTAGCTGGTATTTTGTTTTTTCCTCCTTCGGTGACTCATCATAACAGCGCGCAATGCGTTTTTTTACAGCAAGACACCCATTATAAGTCTATGGGTGCGCGTATGTGCGCATTGGCATGCTTATGTATGCGTTTTTTGCGCATGCGTTTTTTGTTAACCATTAGTTATTCAATGGAATTTAGGGGTTTGGGTTAGAGTTAGGGTTAGTTAAGGGGGGTTAGGGTTAGCGGGGTTTGGTTAAGGGTTAGGGTCAGGGTTAGGGTTAAGATCAGGGTTAGGGTATGGTTTGGTTAAGGGTTAGGGTCAGGGTTAGGGTCAGGGTTAGGGTTAGTAAAGTCATGGTTTGGGTTAGTGTGAGGGGCCACCTAATGTTGGAAAAAACCGCAAACGCGGTAAAAACGCACTAAAAACGCATACAAACGCATAAAAACGCTGCGTTATTTTCAAGCATGCTCATAAAAATGCTTGAAAAAAAAACACAGCATTTGTATGCGTTTGTATGCATTTTTTCAATGCGTTTTTTTGCGTGAAAAACGCGATGCAAAACAAAGCAAGTGTGAAAGTAGCCTAAGCATGATGATGCCACTCCCATGCTTCACAGTAGGTATGGTGTTCTTTGGATGCAACTCAGCATTCTGTCTCCTCCAAACACGACAAGTTTTGCTTCTACCAAACAGTTCTACTTTGGTTTCATCAGACCATATAACATTCTCCCAATACGCTTCTGCATAATCCAATTGCTCTCTAGCAAACTTCGACGGGCCCGAACATGTACTGGATTAAGCAGGGGGACACGTCTGGCACTGCAGGATCTGAGTCCATGGCGGTGTAGTGTGTTACTGATGGTAGCCTTTGTTACTGTGGTGCCAGCTCTATGCAGGTCATTCACTGTGGTTCTGGGATTTTTGCTCACTGTTCTTGTGATCATTTTGACCCCACGGGGTGAGACCTTGCGTGGAGCCCCAGATAGCGAGAGATTATCAGTGGTCTTGTATGTCTTCCATTTTCTTATTGTTGCTCCCACAGTTGATTTCATCATACCAAGCTGCTTGCCTATTGTAGATTCAGTCTTCCTAGCCTGGTGCAGGGCTACAATTTTGTTTCTGGTGTCCATTGACAGCTCTTTGTTCTTCACCATAGTGGAGTTTGGAGTGTGACTGTTTGATGCTGTGGACAGGTGTTTTTTTTATTTAAAGAAGAAGTTACAGGTCTGTGAGTGCCAGAAATCTTGCATGTTTTTAGGTGACCAAATTTTTATTTTCCACCATAATTTGAAAAATAAATCTTGCAAAATCAGTCAAGATGATTTTCTGGATTTGTTTTCTCAATTTGACTCTCATAGTTGTGGTCTACCTATGATGGCAATTACAGGCATCTCTCATATTTTTAAGTGGGAGAATTTGCACAATTGGTGGCTGACTAAATACTTTTTTTCCCCACTGTACATCAAAATAGTCTATTGTGGATGGTTCCCACTAGACTAGAAGAGATTCCAACTCAAAATATAAAATTAAAAATCAATTTTATTAATAAAGAATTAAAACAGTATAAGTTGATGCTAAAATAGGCAGGGATAACATACTTCCAAAAAGAGGAGGGAAAAGCACAGCATAATAGCACTAATCACTATGCCGGAACCAACAGTATATACAGTACTGTATGTATCAGCTGCAGGGGTGGATTAAGGGTAGCCAGGGCCCGGGGCAGTTCAGACTCTGTGGGCCCCCCTCGTCACGTGACGGGGGTCACGAATCGTAGAGCCACACTCTACATAGAGAATAATGGGGCCTCCAGCACCGACCTCCACCCGCAGAGCCGCACTCCACATAGAGAATAATGGAGCCTCCAGCACCGACCGCCACCTGCAGAGCCCCACTCCACATAGAGAATAATGGAGCCTCCAGCACCGACCTCCACCCGCAGAGCCGCACTCCACATAGAGAATAATGGAGCCTCCAGCACCGACCTCCACCCGCAGAGCCACACTCCACATAGAGAATAATGGGGCCTCCGGCACCGACCTCGACCCGCAGAGCCACACTCCACATAGAGAATAATGGGGCCTCCGGCACCGACCTCCACCCGCAGAGCCACACTTCACATAGAGAATAATGGAGCCTCCAGCACCGACCTCCACCCGCAGAGCCACACTCCACATAGAGAATAATGGAGCCTTCAGCACCGACCTCCACCCGCAAAGCCACACTCCACATAGAGAATAATGGAGCCTCCAGCACCGACCTCCACCCACAGAGCCAGACTGAACATGGAGAATAATGGAGCCTCCAGCACCGACCTCCACCCGCAGAGCCGCACTCCACATAGAGAATAATGGAGCCTCCAGCACCGACCTCCACCCGCAGAGCCGCACTCCACATAGAGAATAATGGAGCCTCCAGCACCGACCTCCACCCGCAGAACAACACTCCACATAGAGAATAATGGAGCCTCCAGCACAGACCTCCACCCGCAGAGCCGCACTCCACATAGAGGATAATGGAGCCTCCAGCACCGACCTCCACCCGCAGAGCCGCACTCCACATAGAGAATAATGGAGCCTCCAGCACCGACCTCCACCCGCAGAGCCCCACTCCACATAGAGAATAATGGAGCCTCCAGCACCGACCTCCACCCGCACTCCACATAGAGAATAATGGGGCCTCCAGCACCGACCTCCACCCGCAGAGCCGCACTCCACAGAGAATAATGGAGCCTCCAGCACCGACCTCCACCCGCAGAGCCGCACTCCACATAGAGAATAATGGAGCCTCCAGCACCGACCTCCACCTGCAGAGCCGCACTCCACATACAGAATAATGGGGCCTCCAGCACCGACCTCCACCCGCAGAGCCCCACTCCACATAGAGAATAATGGGGCCTCCAGCACCGACCTCCACCCGCAGAGCCCCACTCCACATAGAGGATAATGGGGCCTCCAGCACCGACCTCCACCCGCAGAGCCACACTCCACATAGAGAATAATGGAGCCTCCAGCACCGACCTCCACCCGCACTCCACATAGAGAATAATGGGGCCTCCAGCACCGACCTCCACCCGCAGAGCCACACTCCACATAGAGAATAATGGAGCCTCCAGCACCGACCTCCACCCGCAGAGCCGCACTCCACATAGAGAATAATGGGGCCTCCAGCACCGACCTCCACGCGCAGAGCCGCACTCCACATAGAGGATAATGGAGCCTCCAGCACCGACCTCCACCCGCAGAGCCCCACTCCACATACAGAATAATGGAGCCTCCAGCACCGACCTCCACCCGCAGAGCCGCACTCCACATAGAGAATAATGGGGCCTCCAGCACCGACCTCCACCCGCAGAGCCGCACTCCACATAGAGAATAATGGGGCCTCCAGCACCTACCTCCACCCGCAGAGCCACACTCCACATAGAGAATAATGGAGCCTCCAGCACCGACCTCCACCCGCAGAGCCGCACTCCACATAGAGAATAATGGGGCCTCCAGCACCGACCTCCACCCGCAGAGCCGCACTCCACATAGAGAATAATGGAGCCTCCAGCACCGACCTCCACCCGCAGAGCCCCACTCCACATAGAGAATAATGGAGCCTCCAGCACCGACCTCCACCCGCACTCCACATAGAGAATAATGGGGCCTCCAGCACCGACCTCCACCCGCAGAGCCGCACTCCACAGAGAATAATGGAGCCTCCAGCACCGACCTCCACCCGCAGAGCCACACTCTACATAGAGAATAATGGAGCCTCCAGCACCGATCTCCACCTGCAGAGCCACACTCCACATACAGAATAATGGGGCCTCCAGCACCGACCTCCACCCGCAGAGCCCCACTCCACATAGAGAATAATGGGGCCTCCAGCACCGACCTCCACCCGCAGAGCCCCACTCCACATAGAGGATAATGGGGCCTCCAGCACCGACCTCCACCCGCAGAGCCACACTCCACATAGAGAATAATGGAGCCTCCAGCACCGACCTCCACCCGCACTCCACATAGAGAATAATGGGGCCTCCAGCACCGACCTCCACCCGCAGAGCCACACTCCACATAGAGAATAATGGGGCCTCCAGCACCGACCTCCACCCGCAGAGCCGCACTCCACATAGAGAATAATGGAGCCTCCAGCACCGACCTCCACCCGCAGAGCCACACTCCACATAGAGAATAATGGGGCCTCCAGCACCGACCTCCACCCGCAGAGCCGCACTCCACATAGAGAATAATGGGGCCTCCAGCACCTCCACCCGCAGAGCCGCACTCCACATAGAGAATAATGGGGCCTCCAGCACCGACCTCCACCCGCAGAGCCGCACTCCACATAGAGAATAATGGGGCTTCCAGCACCGACCTCCACCCGCAGAGCCGCACTCCACATAGAGAATAATGGAGCCTCCAGCACCGACCTCCACCTGCAGAGCCGCACTCCACATAGAGAATAATGGGGCCTCCAGCACCGACCTCCACCCGCAGAGCCGCACTCCACATAGAGAATAATGGAGCCTCCAGCACCGACCTCCACCCGCAGAGCCACACTCCACATAGAGAATAATGGGGCCTCCAGCACCGACCTCCACCCGCAGAGCCCCACTCCACATAGAGAATAATGGAGCCTCCAGCACCGACCTCCACCCGCAGAGCCGCACTCCACATAGTGCGGCTCTGCACTATAATGCGGCTCTGCAGAATAATGGAGCCTCCAGCACCGACCTCCACCCGCAGAGCCACACTCCACATAGAGAATAATGGGGCCTCCAGCACCGACCTCCACCCGCAGAGCCGCACTCCACATAGAGAATAATGGGGCCTCCAGCACCGACCTCCACCCGCAGAGCCGCACTCCACATAGAGAATAATGGAGCCTCCAGCACCGACCTCCACCCGCAGAGCCACACTCCACATAGAGAATAATGGGGCCTCCAGCACCGACCTCCACCCGCAGAGCCCCACTCCACATAGAGAATAATGGAGCCTCCAGCACCAACCTCCACCCGCAGAGCCGCACTCCACATAGAGAATAATGGGGCCTCCAGCACCAACCTCCACCCGCAGAGCCGCACTCCACATAGAGAATAATGGGGCCTCCACCCGCAGAGCCGCACTCCACATAGAGAATAATGGGGCCTCCACCCGCAGAGCCGCACTCCACATAGAGAATAATGGGGCCTCCAGCACCGACCTCCACCCGCAGAGCCCCACTCCACATAGAGAATAATGGAGCCTCCAGCACCGACCTCCACCCGCAGAGCCACACTCCACATAGAGAATAATGGGGCCTCCGGCACCGACCTCCACCCGCAGAGCCACACTCCACATAGAGAATAATGGAGCCTCCAGCACCGACCTCCACCCGCAGAGCCGCACTCCACATAGAGAATAATGGAGCCTCCAGCACCTACCTCCACCCGCACTCCACATAGAGAATAATGGAGCCTCCAGCACCGACCTCCACCCGCAGAGCCGCACTCCACATAGAGAATAATGGAGCCTCCAGCACCGACCTCCACCCGCAGAGCCACACTCCACATAGAGAATAATGGAGCCTCCAGCACCGACCTCCACCTGCAGAGCCGCACTCCACATAGAGAATAATGGAGCCTCCAGCACCGACCTCCACCCGCAGAGCCGCACTCCACATAGAGAATAATGGAGCCTCCAGCACCGACCTCCACCTGCAGAGCCACACTCCACATAGAGAATAATGGAGCCTCCAGCACCGACCTCCACCCGCAGAGCCGCACTCCACATAGAGAATAATGGGGCCTCCAGCACTGACCTCCACCCGCAGAGCCGCACTCCACATAGAGAATAATGGAGCCTCCAGCACCGACCTCCACCCGCAGAGCCGCACTCCACATAGAGAATAATGGAGCCTCCAGCACCGACCTCCACCCGCAGAGCCGCACTCCACATAGAGAATAATGGGGCCTCCAGCACCGACCTCCACCCGCAGAGCCGCACTCCACATACATGGCTGCTCTCAGTGCTCTGTGCTGTGCGCACAGGACCTGTGATGAGGTCACAGGAGGGGAGGAGACAGGGGTCACATGATCGGGGGCCCTGACACCTTACCTCCTGTGATCTCATCACAAGCCTTTGCACGCTACCAGCAGCATCAGCGTTCAGGCTACTTGTAGATGCTGCTGGTAGCAGAGCACATAATGCCGCCCCCACGGTCACTCACTTTTAGGTGGGGAGAAGATGGAGTGCCATTGCAGCAGCCAGCAGGAATGTGGTGGGGGCCCCCTTAGAAGCTCTTGTGGTGGGGGCCCCGGGGCTGAAGCCCCGCCTGCCCTGCCTATAATCCGGCCCTGCGCGGTGGCGGATTATAATGGGGCAATTTACTGGCCTGGGCTGTGGGCCCCTTAACCCCACTGGGCCCGGGGCAACTGCCCAAATTGACCTCATTATAATCCGCCACTGATCAGCTGTGAGACAACCACTATAATGCACAAAATAACTCCATTAATCAATAATATAGAATAATGGTGGTACCTTTACCAAGTAAGCTGGAACAATAAAACATTATTATAAATAGAGTTATTGTAAATAAAGTAGATAAATGGTTAAACTCAGGAATATTCAGATAAAAAGGATTAGCAAGGTGCAGGGTTTTTGACGTGTGATTGAAAAATATACTCCCCACAAAGTGGCAATCCAATATTGACTGAAAGTGGTCTCCCTATAAACCCAAACACTTGCTTCATTATCCCAGTAAGTATGGCTAAAATAGCTCATGTAGTAAATTTATTACCTGGGTAACGGTGATAAGTAGAGTTGAGCGAAACAGGTCAGTCAAATTCAAAAGTCGGCGACTTTCGCTGAAGTCGGGTTTCATGAAACGAAACCCGACCATAGCGTGAGGTCGGCCACGAGGTTGGCGACCCGAGAGCCAAAGTCGCGTTTCAAATGATGCTTCCAGCGCCCTTTTTCAACCAATGATGGAGGATGCACACTGTGGGCAATGCGATGACATAGGCATCGGTCACCACCATCTTTGAGAAGGGCATGCAAGTGATTGGCTGGCTTTGTGTGGCGTCACAGGGGCTATAAAAAGGCGTGCATGCCGATCGCCATCTTACTTCTGCCGATCTTAGCATTAGGGAGAGGTTGCTGCTGCTGATTCAGAATAAGGGAGAGCGTTAGGCAGGGAAGAAGAACCAAAAAACTGCTTCTGCTGTTAGCGATTTCCACTTACAACACAACACTTTGTGTGCAGTGACAGGGGAAGCTCTATTTTTGTGCATCAGCTCTGTTGGTTATTAGGCTGCCTTATAAGGCTCCCTGATAGCTGCATTGCTGTTTGCAAACTGTTTTTTTAAAAGCAAAAATACTTTTCTTCCTCTTTTCTGCACAGTTATCAAGCGTTCATTTTTCCACCCTTTTGTGTGCAGCAGTCCTGCTTACTAGGCTGCCTGCATCCATACTTGGACTGAGAGCATCATTGTCAGCCTCTTAAAATCTCTAGTGAGATCCAAATTCTCACCAATACTATATACACCCTCCACACCATCCAATTTCAGCCTGTTACATTGAGGTGTAATCTCTACTGGGACTGAGACAATGGTTCAGCGTTCTCAAATCTCTAGTGAGAGTCAAATTCTCACCAATACTACATACACCCTCCACCTTGTCATACACCATCCAATTTCAGCCTGTTACATTGAGGTGTAATCTCTACTGGGCCTGAGACAATAGTTCAGCGTCCTCAAATCTCTAGTGAGATTCATATTCTCATCAATACTATATACACCTTTTACCTTGTTTTACAGTACCATATAGCTGGTGGTTTTTTGGGTACATTTTCACAAAAATGAGGAAGTATGGTGGAAGAGGCCGTGGAAGTGGGCGGGGGTTGCCAGCTGGTCCTGATGGTGGTGGTGTTGGTGGTGCATCTGCTGGTAGTGGCAAAATCACAATAGCACCTAAGGCAGGAGGTGTTGAGCCTGCATCATCGTCTGGCTCCACAAGGCCTCGAAGGCTCCCTTTTCTGGGAGTAGGTAAACCACTTTTAAAGCCGGAGCTTCAGGAACAAGTTTTGGCTTACATTGCTGACACAGCCTCCAGCTCTCTCGCCTCCTCTTCTGAAGTTTCAAAAAATAAGAGCACTGAGTCGTCAGTGGAGGCTCCTGGTCAGGAACAACGCCTTTCCTTGTGTCCTTCACCCATACCAAAAGTGAAGGATGCGGCAGGCCACACTACAGATTACTCCATGGAGCTCTTTTCACATACCATGCCTGGGTTAGCAAGTCAAATCATGAATTCCCCAGTCCAAGATGAATCTGACATGGAGAGCACTGATGCACAGCCACTGCTAGATTTTTCTGCTGGTACATTCACTCAGAGCACTACATTGTCCTCGCAGTATACTGAGGCAGAATCCGACCCTGATGAAACTCAGGTGCCCCTTACCGCATACTATACCACCTTATACGGTGACACAGAGGAAGGTGCACACGAAATTGAAGAGGAGGTGATGGATGACCCAGTTGTTGACCCAGATTTACATCCATTGGGGGAAGAGGGTGCCGCTGCCAATAGCTCAGAAGAGGAGGAGGAGGATCCGCAGCAGGCAGCGACATCGCAACAGCTGTTATCTGGCAGGACCGTAGCAGTCCAAAAACTGGTTAGAAAAACCAAAAGAGTTGCAGGACAGCTTGGTCAAACGGTCAAATTAGAACAGCGTGCAAGACCTCAAAATGTTTTCCATAGTAGGAAGAGTGCAGTGTGGCACTTTTTTGAACAAAATCCTAATGATCAGGCAAAAGTTATCTGTAAGAAGTGCGCAAAGACCTTTAGCCGAGGGAAAAATCTGAGAAATTTGAATACCAGTTGCATGCTTAGACAATTAACCACCATGCACTTGCAAGCGTGGACGGACTACCAAACCTCACGTACCACATGTGCACCTGCTCCGAATGAAGGTAGTCAGCAACGCTACATCGCTTCCCCCACTGTAAGCCCACCGGTTAGCACACCACCAGCAGCAAATGTCGAGGTGTCATCGCAAGGGCAAAGCAGTCATGGAATCACAATGTTATTGCTACGAAAGACTGAATCTAGGCCATCAGCAACACCACCAACACCATCACCAACCCTCTCTCAGTCCGCCATGTCCACCGCTAGTTCCACCATATGCAGCTCTCAAGTCCAGCTCACCCTACCAGAGACTCTGAGTAGGACAAGAAAGTACTCATCTTCTCATCCGCGTACACTGGCTTTGAACGCCCACATTGCTAAACTAATCTCGTTAGAGATTATGCCCTATCGGATGGTTGAAAGCAAAGCTTTCCGCGAGCTCATGGCCTATGCCGTACCATGCTATGACCTACCCAGTCAGCACTTCTTTTCGCGAAAAGCCATCTCAGCCCTCCACGTGCATGTGAAAGACCGCATTGTCCATGTACTCAAGCAATAAGTGAGTGGAAAGGTGCACCTCACAACAGATGCATGGTCCAGTAGGCATGGCCAGGGCTGTTACGTGTCCATCACTACGCACTGGGTTAATGTGGTGGATGCAGGGTCCACTGGGGACAGCAGCGGTGGGACAGTGCTGTCTTGCCCATGGTATAGGAAACAGTTGGCTCTAGGCGTTCAACCCTCCTCCTCCTCCTCCAGAAGCGAAAGCTCGTCCACAGAGCGCAGTCGCACGAGCACTCCATCTGCAGCTGCCAGTGTTGCACATGAGGTGTCCCACTATCGAACAGTTAGTAGTAAGCGTCAGCAGGCTGTGTTGAAGATGATGTGTTTCGGCGACAACAGACACACCGCGGAGGTACTGGCCGACTACTTTCAGTGACAAACTGAGTCATGGCTGGGCAGTCTACATCTTGAGGCAGGCAAGGTAGTTAGTGATAACGGCCGGAATTTTGTGGTAGCCATAGGCCTTTCAAAACTCAGACATATACCTTGCCTGGCTCACACCTTGAACCTGGTGGTGCAGTGCTTCCTCAATAATTATCCAAAGTTAACATCCCTGTTCCATAAGATGCGAAGACTGTGCTCGCACTTCCGCTGGTCGCCCGTACACTCCAGTCGTATGCAGAAGCTGCAGCGATTGCTCCACCTTCCCAAGCACCGCCTAATTATCGACGTTGCAACAAGGTGGAACTCCACCCTGCACATGGTTCAGAGGCTGTGCGAAGAGAGGCAGGCTGTAATTCATTTGTGGGAGGATACACGGTCAGGTGGTTTGCGGGCAGACATGGAGTTGTCTGGTGTGCAGTGGTCGAAGCTGAAAGACCTCTGTAAAGTCCTTCAGTGTTTTGAGGAATGCACATGGCTGGTAAGCGCAGACGACGCCATCATAAGCATGAGCATCCCACTTATGCGTCTGCTCATGCAAACTTTGACGCACATTAAGGAGCAGGCGTCTGCAGCCGAGGAGGAAGAGGAGGAGGGAAGCCTTGATGACAGTCAGCCATTGTCTGCTCAGGGAAGTCTCGTGGATGAGGTGGAGGAAGAAGAGGAGGAGTAGGAGGATGTTAGGGATGATTATTTAAGGGAGGAGGATGCATCTCAGGGGGCAAGAAAAAATGTTGGCATGGCAAGGTCAGGTACAGGGTTTGTGCGTGACTGGAGAGATGTTGATTTGCCAGAAAGTGCTCCTCCACCCAGCACTCGCAGTGCATCATTGACACCTGGAACAATGGCCCACATGTCTGATTATGCCTTGCAGATCATAAAAAGGGACCCCCGCATTGCCAAAATAATGAACGATGACGACTACTGGTTGGCCAGCATCCTGGATCCACGCTATCAAGGCAAATTCTAAAACATTATGCCACAGGAGAACCTAGAGCTAATATTGGCTAACAAACAAGCAACTCTGGTAAACCGTTTGTTTGAGGCATTTCCAGCACACAGCGGCGGTGATGATTCTCCCACGAGCCGTAGGGGGCAACATGGAAGAGGTATTCGTGGTGCACACAGCTGAAGTGGCGTTGAGCACAGGGGTTTCATGACCATGTTGTGGACTGATTTTTCAAGTACCGCTCACACGACTGGTAATAATGCATCGATTGAATATGACAGGAGACAGCAGTTGTCAACTATTGTAACAAACTACTTCTCCTCCCACATCGATGTTCTCCCTCACCGGTCATTCCCCTTTGACTATTGGCCAGTTAACTTGACACCTGGCCTGAATTGGCACAATATGCCTTACAGGAGCTCGCTTGCCCTGCTGCTAGTGTGTGAAAGAGTCTTCAGTGCTGCTGGATCAATCCTGACAGAAAAAAGGACCCGTCTGTCGACCCAAAATGTTGATGATCTAACCTTCATTAAAATGAACCATGCATGGGTTTCAAAGGATTTTGTCCCACCCTCCCCTGCTGACACGTAGGTTTCCAGAAAAATGGCTCGCTTTTGTCCTCCTCTTCCATGGACTTCTCCAATTACTCCATTTGCAGCTGCTGAATGTCCAACATCAACATATGCCATTTTTTCCATCTCCCTAAATGAGCTGCCTTCCCCCACAAGGCCGGGGTCACCACATTGCGCACGCACCCGTGCGAGTGCCGTTGCCCTGCACAGGTGGGTGGGCCCACTCTTGGGCAACGGCACTGACACAGGGTCCCTCATAGTACAATCAAGTGTCTCTGACGGTGGGGGTGCACACCCACCGTCAGACACACTGGTGTACTATGACGGGCCCTGTGCCAGTACGGCCGGCCATGAGTGGGCCCCCCCTGCTTGCTCAGGGCACCAGCACTTGCAATACTTACCTCTCCCTGCTCCACCACTGTGTAGTCTGGCCTGTTAAGTACTTCACTGGGACTGCGAATACAAATTTGGTGAAATGATAGATGATAGTTAAGATGTAGCTATGCCCTGGCCTGCTGGGCTCTATCTTCAGATGATCAATATCTTCCATTTGTTATAGATGTCGACTCACAATGAGATGCAGTGGTGGTTTATCATCAGCTTTCACGGTTTTCCGACTCACAGACGTGAGACATTCCTGCCCACATTTTTAAATGTGTCCTCTCATGCCAATCCAATAGAATCGCCTACGGCCTGTGGCTTGTGTCTTTTGCATTCCAAAGTTACCTGACAGATCATGATAGGCAGTGAGGACAATGTCTACATCTCTCCCTGTGATCACAATTTGATTCAGATGAGTAACGGTGATGGGTTCCATGGTACTGCGATACAGCAAAAATTTCTTCACAAGAACTGTTTTCGCTGTCTCCACAGACAAAGTAATTGAGGGTCAGCATCGCCTCTGAGAATTCTCCCGGGAGGTTTTCCCGTGATTAGTAATTCCAAAATTTCTGCAATCACTCGACTTTCTGTCTGTACTTGTATCCATCTCGTTTCCTCTTACGGAGACTCTGGACTGTCTTACTGAGACTGAAATATATATGAAGATTGAAAAATACCCCAACAGTGTATACTGGTGTACGCTTCGAATACATAATCCTTTTTCTACTTTTTAGATTCTTGTCTAATCCATACTGAGGCTGTGAGTGTCTTTGTCGGACTCCGGAAATATACACGCAGATTTTTAATGTTTAAACTGTGCTATATATACCTGCTATCCAGTGATACTGTACTTTTTCTCAACTTTCTACAATCACGTCAAATCCATACTGGGCCTGAGACCGTCTGAGTCTGCCTCCTGATTAGAGATGAGCGATGTTCGAATCGACCTGTTCGCCAAGTTAAAATTTCAGCTGTTTTGGGCGGTGTTCGAGCCGTTCGTTGAACTCGAACACTTTGCTTAAAATTCGGCTGTTCGAGGTTCCGTTCGAGAACAGTTCATTCACCAAAAGCGTAACTTCATTTTCACATCAATAATGGTTTTCAATGTTAATAAACTGTTTCATGGCATTGTAGCGGTGTGTGGTAGCAAGCAGTGTAGTGCACCTGTCAAGGAGCTACACGTGTGTGTTTCTAATAATTTTTTACCGCATCTTGTCCAGAAAATCCTTTTGGGCCTTGTAGCACTGTCTGCTACTCAGCAGAGGAGCCCACCCGTGAACCTAGCTATGCTGCCTGTTTATGAAAGAAATAGTTTTTGACTACATTTAGCACAGTTAGCACAATACTTTGGGCCTAGTAACTGTGTCTGCTACTCATCAGAGGAGCACACCCGTGAACCAAGCTGTGCCGCCTGTTTATGTAAGAACCATTTTTTAACTCCATTTAGCCCAGTGAATACTTTGGGACTAGTACCGGTGTCTACTGCTCATCAGAGGAGCCCACCTGTGAACCTAGCTATGCCGCCTGTTTATGTAAGAACTGCGTGCTACTCAGCAGAGGAGCCCAGCTGTTAAGCAAGCTACAGCACGTGGTTTGGACACTTAATTTTTTCATTCTTTCTGGAATGCCGGTTAGGCCTAATTCCAGAATTCCAAATAACCTGCACTTACTGGGAAATCCTTGTTCACGGGGAAGAATTGGAATCCCAGATCCCCATCACTAATGGTGTTCAGCGGGTTATCTGCACCTGTAAGCGACACATGCTGGTCCTTTCAGTGTAGCACGCATGCAGCCCCGGACATGTAAGGGCATGACAGACCTGTTATTGCTCGATTTCGCGTGCCAGAGCCTCGCGTGTCCCTCTAGTAAGCTTGACGCGTACCGCGGGGGAATGCCGTAGCCTCGTTCATTAATGAAATTAAGCTGACAAATCGTTAGCACAACTAAAAAGGACATCCACCACCACCCACTGAATCGGCAAAGCTTTCAATCTGTCCATCTTTTCTGTAGCTGGCATGGATGAGGTTTCCCGGGTGGAGTCGAATTTAGTCGCGGGCTCCACTCCTGGTGGTGCCCTTCGGGACATTCCTTTAAGGTTCAGCTTTGCAACCACACTGCACCCGGAAACCAAACACTTTGCCTTCACGGACGCTGTTCGGAGGTTCGTGGGAATAACGCCGCCCGATCGGCAGTTGGCATAATTTATGGTGGGAAGTCCGACGGTATATGATCATCTTCGATTTCAGATATTTTTTTTTTTTTGTATTTTACATTTTTATTCCAGCCTTTCTTGACTTCATAAGGGCATGACATGCCTATATCTGTGTCTCCTCCTCCTTCTCCTCCACCTCTTTTCTATATGTAGTTGCCCTTTTCCATATGTTATTTTTGTATTCTGAGTAGTGTTGAGCATTCCGATACTGCAAATATCGGGTATCGGCCGATATTCGCGGTATCGGAATTCCGATACTGAGTTCCGATACTTTTAGCATATCGAATACCGGAATCGGAAGTTCCCATAATGCTATGAGTCAGTTTGATTTGATTCAGCCAATGAGGAATCTTAAGAAGTGTGGGCACATCCTGTTAGGCATGTAGGCATGTTAACTAATGGCATGGCTGTGATTGGCTGCTGAAATGATGTCATGATGCACTATAAAAGCCGCCGCTGCCATTTTGGGTTCACTCTGCTGTGAATTCAGTTAGGGACAGGACGCTGCTCTTCTGACTCTGAGGGACAGTTACAGATAGCGATTTGCTATATTGTGCTTTTCCCAGGCTACTTTAGCCCTGTGTAACGCTTTCTTTTGCCTTGCAGCGCCGTTCACAGCTGTCTGCAAGGTCAGTGTGTGTGTGATTGCAGCTCACGCTGTAGTGTGTTCTGCAGCCACCTCTGGTTGTAGGCCGCTCAACGTGCGTCACTGTCTCATACATTTTTTTTTTTTATTGCTGCTCATTTTTACTGATTTCTCCTATTAGTGTGCATCCATCCGTATCCATCTACATTGGTTGCAAACACTATATAGGAGTAGATAGCGGAGCCTTTCTGCAGCCTTTCAGTGCTAGTGCACAGTTCTCTGCACTGTTCACAACTGTCTGTGAGGTCTCTGTGTGTGAGTGCAGCTCATGCTGTAGTGTGTTCTGCAGCCACCTCTGGTTGTAGTCCTCTCAGCGTGCGTCACTGCCTTATACATTGTCCTTTTTTGCTGTAGTGCTGCTTATTTTTCCTGAATTTCTCCTATTAGTGTGCTTCCATCCGTATCCACCTAGATTCGTTGCAAACACTATATAGGAGTAGATAGAGGAGCCTTTTTGCTGGCTTGTGCCCTGCAGCCCCAGCCAGATTAGTATTAGCCTATTTTTTGGAGCCTCATCTATTGCATTGTAGGTTACCTTCCTGCATTGTAATATCTCCAAAAAGTTTGTGATACTATCGCTTTTTGGTCACATCCTTTTTGTTTTTTTGAAAAAAAAAACCACGTAAATAAAGTTCACCAAACACTCCACTTTACAGTTGTGTAGGCCACATTAGCTCATATTCAAGTGTAGTCCACACACTTTATAAAATTAGTGTTTCTTATACCTGTTAGCAGCTGTTCAGGAATAAGAACACTAAGCCCTTAGTACTTTTCTGCCTATCTTTATCAGTCTACCAAGATGAAGAAGGGAGGGAGTAAGGCACGTGGTCGTGGAGTTTCAGCAGGGAGAGGACGTGGGGATTCTGTGCCTGCTGCGGGCACAAGTGACTCAGCATCCCCCAGTTTTAACAGGGAACAGTCCTTTATGTGCAGCTTTATAGGAGCTCGCCGTACCCCACTGATGCGGGAGGAACAAATTGAAGCCATTGTCGGATGGATGGCAGCTAACGCATCGACTTCAATTACTTCGACATCCTCTCAGGTCCAGAGCACTGAAGAGCAACCATCTGTCTCTTCACCACCTGTCAAATTGCCCAGGCAGTCAGAGAGCCCTGGACAGGAGCCATCTCATTCTCTACTTCTGTTCTCTGAATCTGTTGGCTTGGAAAGAGGGGGCCAGCCAAGCAGCATTCTAGAATGTGAAGAAGAGGGAGTATGCAGTGATGCGCAACAGCTTTGTCTCTCTGAATCTGAAGAGGCGGGTGGGCCAGTGCATATGGTCAGCACACCTCAGTACGCATCTGATGATGAGACTCAGGTGCCACTTTCTGGTGCGTACTGTGCTGGCGAGACTACCCAGGAGAAGCAGGTGTTTGAAGAGGGTAGTGTAGATGATGAGGTCCCTTACCCATCATGGCGTGAGGAACAGGAAGGTGGTGGGAGCAGCTCTGAGGAAGAGATTCCCCGAACAGCCAAGACAGGAGGGAGAGGGAGGGGGCAGACTTGGTTGCCTGTAGCCTCCACTTCGGCACCCATTAGGAGCATTCCTCTTCCAAAACCCAAAACGGGTCCTTTTTTGACACAGTTGCAGATGACATTTGCTTTGTCAAATGCAAGCTTAATCAGAAAGTCAAAAGAGGGAAAAGTGTCAGCAACCTCAATACCACAAATATGTGGAAACATGTGCGGACCAAGCACGAGGAGAAGTTACACAGACACACTGAAGACGTAGGCCAACCTACAGCACCTCCTACCACCTCTTCAGCTCGTGTTGTAGCCTCTTCCTCCAGCTAACACACAGCTGGTTCGGCTTCCTCCCAGGATCGCCATGGAAGAACCTCTGGCACTGTTTTACAGAGACCCAGTGTAATTACACCCACAGCACCACGTTCCCTGTCATCCTCACACTCCCAGGCTACTCTACAGCCATCGGTAGCACAGGCATGGAAGAAAAGGCGGCCATACTCGGCAAACCATCCCCGAGCACAGGCTCTGAATGCTAGCATTGCAAAGCTACTGGCCCTTGAAATGCTCTCATTCAGGCTGGTGGAGACTGACACCTTCCATAACTTCATGGCATTGGCAGTCCCACAATACAATGTGCCCAGCCAGTTTTATTTCAGCAGGCAAGCCGTCCCTGCCGTGCAAAAGCATGTGGAGGGAAAAATTAAACATGCACTACTAAACACTGTCAGTAGCAAGGTCCACCTGACCACCGATGCGTGGACCAGTAACCATGGACAGGGACGATACCATTCCCTCACTGCCCATTGGGTCAATGTTGTGGAGCCGCATACAGATCTTGAGAGTGGCACTGTATGTGTTCTGCCAGCTCCAAGGATTGCAGTAATCCAGTCTGTACACATTGACTCCTCCTCATACTCCAGTTCCTCAGAATCAGTGCTGCAGGAGCCATCACTGTCTACCTCCACATGGACCCATGAACGCTTACCTGTTACGACCAATATGAGCACAGCCGTGGCCAAACATCAACAGGCCATACTGAAATTAATTTCTTTGGGGAATCGAAGCCACACAGTGCAGGAGCTCTGGAATGCCATCAAGCAGGATAGCGATGTATGGTTTGTGCCAGCGAATCTCCAGCCAGGCTTGGTAGTGTGTGACAATGGCTGAAATCTGGTGGCAGCTCTGGGCCTAGGCAACCTCACTCACATCCCATGTCTGGCACATGTGCTCAACTTGGTCGTGCAGAGTTTTTAGAGGGACTATCCGGATCTTGATGCACTGCTGCACAAGGTCCGCATAGAGTGCGCTCACTTGCGGCGTTCCAGCATGGCAAGATCGCGCATTGCAGCTCTGCAGCACCGATTCCGCCTTCCGAAACATCGCATCATATGTGACCTACCGACCAGGTGAAATTCAACGTTACATATGTTGGAGCGGTTGTGTAAGCAGCAGGCAGCAGTAATGGAGTACCAGCTGCATCAGGCGCAAACAAGTCACACTGCGCACCGTTCACACTTCACCACCACTGAGTGTGCATCTATGAAGGACATCTGCCACGTTTTGCGTGCCTTTGATGATTCCACGCGGATGGCAAGTGCAGATGATGCACTAGTCAGCATGACTGTCCCCCTTATCTGCCTGCTTCAAAAAACACTGCAAGCACTAAGGGAGGAGGTTTTGGAAGAGGTGGAGGATGAGGAGTCACAAATGCCATCTGCTTCTGGACAGTCTGCGCAACGTGGTTCCTCACAAAGGCCTAGGCAGGGGACACTTTGTGAGGAGGATGAGGAGGAGTCAATGGAGGAGGAAGACATCTCTCCAGAGGAGGGAGGTACACAATGCTCTAGTAGTCAGTATGTAGAGCGAGGGTGGGCTGATGCAGAGCAGGCAGAGATGACGCCTCAAGCAGGGGACAGCGTTTCTTGGCCAGTTGGGAGTCTGCAGCACATGGTGGATTTCATGCTGCAGTGCCTGAGAAACGACTGCCGCATCACCTACATTCTCAACACGGCTGATTATTGGGTGTACACCCTCCTAGATCCTCACTACCGGGACAACTTACAAAGCCTCATAACACCGTTGAACCGGGAGCGTAAAATGGGGGAGTACCAAGACACACTGGTGCATTCCATCATGTTCTCCATTCCACCCGAGAGCAGTGCTGCTAGTGCTTTACAAAGCAGCTCTGTGCGTCGAGGCAGTGGAGGAAGCTCTGCACAAAGAGGGAGCAGAGGCAGTGCCTCAGCACAAGGCAAGACCAGTATGGCCCAAATGTGGCAAAGTTTTGTGTGCCCGCCACAAATGTCTACACCATCACAGACGGCTCCAGTCAGCAGGAGGCAACGTTTCCGTCAAATGGTGACAGACTACATGTCTTGCCCTCTCAGTGTACTCCCAGACGGCTCTTCCCCCTTCAAGTTTTGGGTCTCTAAGCTGGATACATGGCCAGAGCTTAGCCAGTATGCATTAGAGCTGCTGGCTAGCCCTGCTGCTAGTGTATTATCGGAACGCGTCTTTAGTGCCGCAGGTGGTGTACTAACAGACAGTCGCATTCGACTATCATCCGATAATGTTGACCGGCTTACTTTTCTGAAAATGAGCAAGGCCTGGATCTCGCCGGAATTTGCCAGTCCTCTTCCAGATTAAATAATTGGTTGGCAACAGTTTCCAGGTCTCCTGTTGTGTTCATGTTTCTACCACCTGAACTGTAATCCCTGGGCTACAACACCACCAGTTGCTGCTCAGAAGTGCCGTCTGCACAGAGAAAAACACTAGCTCCTGTGTTAGTGGGGTTCAGTAACGCCAGCTGCTCCTCTGCCGTGTGTCCGGCAATATCTCCTGCTCCCTCCACATTCATCCCAACATCAGATATTAAACTTGCAAACTTGCTCCAATTAGGCCTCAGCCTACACCATGATTGACCCTGTGCTCCAACACTGCCAATTGTTGCCCAGAAGTGCCGTCTGCACAGAGAGAAACAGTAGCTCCTGGGTTCAGTAACATCAGCTGCTCCCCTGCTGTGTGTCTGGCAATATCTCCTGCTCCCTCCACATTCATCCCAACATCAGATATTAAACCTGCTGCAATTAGTCCTCAGCCTACTCCATGATTGACCCTGGGCTCCAACACTGCCAGCTGTTGCTCAGAAGTGCCGTCTGCACAGAGTAAAACACTAGCTCCTGTGTTAGTGGGGTTCAGTAATGTCAGCTGCTCCCCTTCTGTGTGTCCGGCAATATCTCCTGCTCCCTCCACATTCACACAACATCAGATATTAATCTTGCTACAATTAGGCCTCAGCCTACACCCTGATTGACCCTGTGCTCCAACATCGCCAGTTGTTGCTCAGAAGTGCCGCCTGCACCGAGAAAAACACTAGCTCCTGTGTTAGTGAGGTTCAGTAACGCCAGCTGCTCCCCTGCTGTGTGTCCGGCAATATGTCCTGCTCCCTCCACATTCATCCCAACATCAGATATTAAACTTACTGCAATTAGGCCTCAGCCTACTCCATGCTTGACCCTGGGCTCCATCACAGCCAGTTGTTGCTCAAACTGACAAAATATAACCAAGGTTAACATAGTCAATATCTTTGTAACTCCGAACGTCTTAAAAAAAATATTAATTCCTGCCATTCCATTTGATTGGGCTAAACCTCTATGCCTTTAATGTCTCCTCCACCTCCCCCAATACATTCTACATTATTCTTAGTTGTTTTTCTTCATGTAGAATTAACCTACAAGGAAAGAAAGGATTTATTTTAATTCCAATATTTCTGTCCCATTGACTTGCATTGGTTTCCTGTATCGGAATCGGCGATATCCGATACTTTTTGGGTATCGGTCCTCTCCAATCCAATCCGATATTTCATGCTATCGGAAGGTATCGCTCAACACTAATTCTGAGCATTTTGTCTGCTTTAGGATGCCTTTTAAGGTGTTTTGTAATTGTTTTCTATGTGTTAGTATGTGTTTGTGTTTACCTGCCATTGTTTTCAATGGTGTTCGACGGTGTTCGTCGAATGTTCGATGAACATTCAACGAACTTGCCTCCTGTTCAACGAACCAAAACGAACTCGAACACTAGCGGGGTGGCTCAACACCACTCCTGATATATAGACATACATTTTTAATGTTTAAACTATGCTACATATACCTGGTATCTGGTGATACTGTACCCTTTCTGCCAGGAAGTCCTCCTCCACCCACCACTCTAAGTGTATCATTGACACCTGGAATATTGTCCCACATGTGTGATTATTTCTTGCGGATCTTCTTGTTATATTGTGGTGTGATCCATCTTGAGCATGTGACAGTCTATGGGTTACTCCTGCAATTTAGATGTACATTTAAAAACACTAGTGTATACAGCTCTACGCTTGTGATACATTAACCATTTACTGCTTTTTATATTCTTGTCTAATCCAAACTGACCAAGTGAGAGTTATTTTCTGACTGTGGAATTAAATACTGAGATTGACAACAATGACCCCTACACTGTGTACAGCTGTACTCTTCAGATCCATTACCGTTTTATGGCTTTTTATATTGTGATGTAATCCATACTGAGCCTGAGACCGTCTGTGTCTGCCTCCTGAAATATCTACGGAGATTTAGAATGTTTAAACTATACTATATATACCTGCTATCTGATGATACTGTACACTTTTTCTACTTTTTATATTGTTGTCTAATCCATACTGAGCCTGTGAGCGTCTCTGTGTGACTGATGGAATATATAGGGAGATTGACAATTATCTTTTGACTGTATAGAGCTGTACATTTCTGATACAGTACCATATATGTGATGTTATTTTGGGTTTATTTTCTGCAAAATTTTGAAGTTTGGTGGAAGAGGCCGCGGACGTGGGCGTTGGGGGGCCAGCTGGTGCTGATGATGGTGTGCATCTTCTGGTAGTGGCAAAAGCACAGTAGCAGCTAAGGCAGAAGGTGTTGAGCCTGCGTCATGGTCTGGCTCCAGAACACCTGGAAGGCTACCTTTTCTGGGAGTAGGTTAACCGCTTTTAAAGCCGGAGCGTCAGGAACTGGTTTTGGCTTACATTGCCGAAACAGATTCCAGCAAATATTCCCTCCTCTTCTGAAGTTTCAAAAAATGCAAGCACTGAGTTGTCAAGTGCTGGCTCCTGGTCAGGAAGAACCCCTTTCCTTGTGTGCTTCACCCCCACCAAAAGTGAATGATGCAGCAGGCCACACTTCACATTAGTCCATGTAGCTCTTTCTATCATACCATGCCTGGGTTATCAAGTCAAATCGTGAATTCCCCAGTCCAAGATGAATCTGACATGGAGTGTGGGTGGCCAGCCAGGGCAGTGGGGTTAATTGGTACCGGGCCGGTGTCTCAGAGGGATGTGTCACGTTGGTGGTGATGACCCGTTCCATGGCCCTGGGAGTCCATGCAAAAGGGATGAATAACATTTATAGGTGAATGATACGTGATGCCACTGTGGTTTCTGATCAGATTGACCCGTGCTGCAGTGTCACTTCTCTAGGACAAATGTTGTGGTGCAGCTAAGATGTAGAAGCCCTGCACAGGTAGGGCAGTAGTCGCGGGGCAAATGAAAGAGTTGGTAGATGGTGTGCAGTGCAGGATGTAGCAGAGCCGTGCGCCAGGCGCAGGAGAAAGATGACAGACACAGTCGTGCAGTTCCTTTACCTGTACTTGGTAAGTGCTGTCCAGGACCCAGAGTACAGATGGTGAAGGAGTTGGTCAGTCTGGAAGCAAATTTGGAATTCTCTCTCTGCAGATAGGTAGCGTGACCTCTGTTCTAGCGCTTATCTGAGGTACTCGCAGTACTGAGTTCACTGAAGTTCCCCCTGTTGATTCTCTTTTGGAACTTTCTCGTATGGCAGGCAGCCAGCCATAGCCTTTTCCTTCTGGCTCACACACGTCGCTGCTGGGGCCTCCGAGCCTTAGTTGGGAACAGAGCATTTAAAGCTGCTACTTCATCCGGTTTCTGCTGCAGGACCGTCAGTGTCCCTATAAACTCAGAGACCGGAATCCCGACCATGCGCTCCAGCTAGTAGTGAGCCTTAACCCTGCTCATCCTCCAACTCCCATTCTCACGTCCACACACTTCCCCTTCCCTTCACAGACTGCCTTAACTTACCTCCTCCCGACCACAGAGAGCAGCTCCTCAGAAGTGAGGTTCAGAGGTCTCCCTGCTGGCCTGGAGTGGTAACTGTGTTGTGTGTTGGTTTAACTGCTAGAGAGATCCTTCGTTGCTCCCAAGCATGACATCCCACTCCCTAGGAGGAAGGTAATGCCAGTGTGGCGACCGTACTCCTGGGGGTGCCACAAGTGCACTGATGCCCAGCCACTGCTAGATGATTTTACTGGTACATTGACCCAGACCACTACATTCCCCTCGCACGCTACACAGCCAGAATCTGACCTGATGAAACTCAGGTTCCCCTTCTCGCATACTATACCACCTTGCACGGTGACAAAGAGGAAGGTGCAGATGAAAGTGCAGGTTCCTTGAGCAGGTGGGGGTGGCATACTCATGGGCGACGGCACTGGCACAGGGCCCCTCATAGTATGCAAAAGTGTCTCTGCCGGTGGGAGGGCCCACCCGCCGTCAGACACACCGCCGTACTATGAGGGGCCCTGTGCCAGTGCTGTCGCCAACGAGTGGGCCCCCCCTGCTTTCTCAGGATCACAGCACTTGCAGAGTTGAAATACTTACCTCTCCCTGCTCCACCGCCGTGACATCGTCCGCGTTTCCTGACAGTGACATTCTGATCAGAGAGCGCGATGACATCACGTCTGTACGCCCTCTGTCTAGACAGTCCAAGTGCAGTGAGATGGAAGATGGGGACGACGAGGAGTCCAGACTAGTACAGGGTTTCCCTAGTGAGGAGACTTATTTAATTGTTTTCAATGTTGGGACAGCAATTTTTGGGGAGCACTATACTCTGGAGAATGATATATGAGGCCCACCATACACTGGAGCATTCCAAAGGTGGACATCAGACACTGGAGCAGCATTTACAGGGCCCATTATACACTGGAGCATTACAAATGGGGCCCATTATATATGGAGCATTATTTGGGCCCATAATACAGTGGAGCTTCATCCATGGGGACCAACATATACTGTAGCATTATGTGGAGCTCATCATATACTGTATGGAACATTATATGGGACCAATGATTCTGTATGGAGAAATATATGGGCCTCATTACTCTGTATAGCGCACTATGCGGTGGCCATAATACTGTGTGGAGTAATATACTGTTCGCTTTTGGAGCTATTGGAGAATTTAAAATGGATATCAGTCATGAGATGTAAGAAGTGAAGTATTTTTCATTGTACTATACCGCTATTTCTCTGCCGTATCAGAGGATCATGAATTGTGGCATGTGTTAAAGGAGCCCAGGGACACTCTTTGGCCCGGTGCCCACGAAAATCTGGAGCCAGCCCTACCCCCCCACTACTTTAGCCAAATAACCCCCAGTTTTCAATGCCTAACTATTATTATAAAGTAAATTAAGGTTGACAAGCTTAAGTAATAAGAATTGATGTTTTTGCCATTAAAATGGGCAGTGTAGGTGTGTTTCCCAACCTCCACTCCCTGCCCACCTTGGTTCCCCATTGACTTGCATTGGGTTTCGTGTTTCAGTCGGCCTTCAACCTTTCACGATAATCGGCCGATTGCGTTCGACCCGACTTTTGAGAAAGTCGGGTTTCATGAATCCCGACTCGACCCGAAAAAAGGCAAAGTCGCTCATCTCTAGTGATAAGATGAACCGTGCAGCTAGTTATGTTGGGCAAGGGATGATGTGGCAGAGCTGTGCTTCCCTCACACCGAATGGGCGCCTTTTTGCTGCTTGCTTCTTCCATGGGCATGTGAGGTAAGGGATGCCAGTGCTACTTTAAATAAGGAGTGTCCGATGGTGATAGACTGTCTCCTGAAAGTGCCATAGCACCTGTGCATGGGATTCCGTCCCCATGTGGCCAAGGGGACTTCCAGAATAGCGCTCTGTGGAATGCAGTGGAACACTGTTGTCACATAGGTGAGCACTTCCGGAAGTCAGAGGGGAGACTGGACCCGATGCATGTGCAGACATCAGGAGAACAAACCAGCAGTGCGGGCGGAAATTAGGGATGGAATGGTTGTCTCTTTTTGGAGGTTTCTTAGCATCAACTTATACTGTTTTAATTCTTTATTAATAAAATTGACTTTAAATTTTATATTTTGAGTTGAAATCTCTTCTTGTCTACTGGGAGCCAACCACAATTGACTATTTTGATGTATATTGTTTGAAGTATCTCACAATTATTTAACCTTTTGGGCATACAGAAATTAAGATAGACAAATAGACAACACATTTCAACGTATAGAAAAAGAGCAGCACATCCAAGGAATTCAATAATGGAATCTACCTTATTGCATCACAAAACTCACTAAAAAACCTTTGCAATGGAAAAAAGTTCATATAATAGCCATGAAAGACTGACATAACAATAACACCCTCATTCATATTCTGAGTGACTTGAGTGGTCACCGTCAGTGGAGTAAACTGAAGCTGTTGAGCCCAATTCAGAATATTTCTTTGGATCCTCAAGTGTAACATGATATTGGTATTCTTATATGGACCAAAGGGGCTTAGGCTGCAACTTGCAAACCCTGCACCCTCTAGAGTTACAGCCCTTTTCAACTGCTCCCTATGGTGGCAGTGCCGGAACGGACGTTTCGGCACGGGGATATTTTGTGATCAACTTATTCCAACAAGTAGCGATTATCCAAAATGGGGGCCGTATGCAGTCATGTATTGCTGTGGACAGCGAGTGTCTGTAGTCTGTGATCATAGACACAAGGAGTTCTGTTAGGAAAAGCTAAGATATACAGCATTTATTTAACAATCTGCTTATCTATTTAGGATGCACTGGATCAGTAAGAATAGTCTAATTAATTAATGCTTTTTGAAGGATTTATCATATAAGCATTTTGCATTCCTGAGTATGTCTTTGACAGCAAACAGAAAATAAGAGAATTTTCTTGCTGCTTCAGGTCCAAATACATATGAAATAGAAAATGCCAAAACAACAATACAGTAACATCTGTTTTACACAGCAAAACTGTCAGGCTTTCTAGGGGCTGTCAGCAAGGAAGCTGTAAGGCATGAAAGAAGTGGAAAGCATTAATTAAACCTGAAGACACAAGTCTCTCACAGCTATGATGTTCTGCCAGTCCACATCTACTAAGTTTTGTATTCCAAAAGGAAAAAAAAAGCGCCAAGTGGGCCGTGACTTGACTATTACTTCGGAGTTTATCATTCTTGGAAACCTTAAGTGAGTTCTTTATTTCTGAAGTTCTGACAGATAACATACTACATCTCTTCTTTAATGTAGCCTTCAAAACACTATTTCAAAAACCAGGAAACAATTGCATTTTTTTTATAAATGGTGAATGAACCGTTATGAAGGATGAAAGGGAAAACAAGTGTTAAAATAAACTGAGATGTCTGAGATTTGATGGCTAGAAATAAAAAGACAACGAAATGGTGGATGGCAAATGTGACAGGAATTTAAATGTTCCAGGATACCATAAATTTAATAGTTTTGTACTGTGTCCTGAAAGTGAGATGTAGGTCAGAGTCACACTAGTGTATGGCATCCGATGTGAATGTCAGTGCTTTGTGCTCCGGATACTCTCGCATGAGAGAATCAGAGCACAGGTGCGGAGGAGACGGAGAAAGCAATTTCTCCATCTCCTCTATTGCTGGTGCCCACGGTCATCGCTCTGTCTTCAGGTGACATCCAAGTGCACTGTGATGTTTCACATTCACTCATAGACTTATATGGGTGCAAGTTATCCGATTCTCCAATGCAATTGCAGCATGCTTAGAATTTTTTTGCATGCCGAATCGGTGCAAGAAAATAATCACAGATGTGAGCTGCCCCATAGCTAAATGTTGGGCTGAGTGCAATCCGATTTTTTATTGGATTGCACTCTTCCGATTAAATTACAAGTGTAAGTGAGCCCGTTTATTAAAACTCAGGTTAAATTGCTGGGCTGGGATAGCGAGGGTTCAGCTACTTGTAGCTTTTCAGAAAATGGTCAGATGGTTAAGACTGGCACAGGAAATTGTGCTGTGAGAATGCCTGCACTATAGTTAGATAGCAGTGAGGGTGAGGAAGCATTCACTTTTAGCATGTACCATCTTAGGCTGGGTTCACATTAGCGTTTGAGTCCGCAGCGTGATGCGGAGGCGTCATTTTGATGCACCCGCCGAACACAAGAAAATGCAACATGTTGCATTTAGAGGGCACTTCAAAACAACGCATGCGGATGCATCCACATTCAACGCATGTCCCTGCATATACAATGTTAAAGATAGGTACGCAGGACGCATGTGAAAGTAGGCGGAGCTAAAGGAAAGAAGTCCGCAGCACCACGCTGCGAACTCAAACACTAATGTGTACCTAGCCTTAGTGCTAAGAGCCACTGAGGAGTAATTTAACTCCAGTCCGAGCTGCAGTCTTTTGGGTTATTAAATGCCCAAAGGATAACTTTCTTTAAAGGGGAAAAGCTTGTCAGAGCAGAGTGGAGCGATAAAGCTTACTTTTGTTAGAAGAATTCAATCTCCTGATAAATAGCCACATTGAAGTGGTGAACAGACAGCCATGCTAGAAAAGCCTGGAAGATGATGTCTGAATGTAAAAAGGAAAGCCATACAATAGACAACTAGAGGAGACTACTGCTTGTGTGTCTCGGAATAAAAACTGGTGACTTTGGTGGGTTGACCACAAAAGTGCGCAAAGTGACGAACAGGCTACTTCAGGATATTGCTTCTATCAAGAGGTGGCCATGAAAGGGGTTGCAACCAACAAGAAGATAGTATAGAGACTTCTACAAAATGATAGAGCTCCGCCTAAGCAAACTGCAAGCAGTCTGTGACAACTGCAGCCAGATCGTCACAAACGTCAGAAAATCGTCACAAGTGTCAACCTATTTGAGCCAAAACATATATTAGTATAAGTTGGAATATGTAGGTGCACATTCACACCTTTCATTATTTAACAGACAGAACCTAAGCTAAAAACAAAATGAAGAAATACTAGTGATGAGTGAGTATACTCGTTGCTCAGGTTTTCCCGAGCATGCTTGGGTGATCTCCGAGTATTTTGGTGTGCTCGGAGATTTAGTTTCTGTCACTGTAGCTGCATGATTTGGGGCTGCTAGACAGGCTGAATACATGTGGGGGTTGCCTGTTTGTTAGGAATTCCAAACATGTATTCAGGCTGTCAAGTAGCCGCAAATCATGCAGCTGCGGAGACAAAAACTAAATCTCCGAGCACGCCAAAATACTCGGAGATCACTTGAGCATGTTCGAGAAAACCCGAGCAACGAGTATTAGAGTTGAGCGAAACGGGTCAGTCATATTCAAAAGTCGGCGACTTTCGCTGAAGTCGGGTTTCATGAAACGAAACCCGACCATAGCGTGAGGTCAGCCACGAGGTCGGCGACCAGAGCGCCAAAGTCGCGTTTCAAAAGATGCTTCCAGCGCCCTTTTTCAGCCAATGATGGAGGACGCACACTGTGGGCAATGCGATGACATAGGCATCGGTCACCACCATCTTTGAGAAGGGCATGCAAGTGATTGGCTTGCTTTGTGTGGCGTCACAGGGGCTATAAAAGGGCGTGCACGCCAACCGCCATCTTACTTCTGCCGATCTTAGCATTAGGGAGAGGTTGCTGCTGCTGATTCAGAATAAGGGAGAGCGTTAGGGAGGGAAGAAGAACCAAAAAACTGCTTCTGCTTTTAGCGATTTCCACTTACAACACAACACTTTGTGTGCAGTGACAGGGGAAGCTCTATTTTTGTGCATCAGCACTGTTGATTATTAGGCTGCCTTATAAGGCTCCCTGATAGCTGCATTGCTGTTTGCACAATGCTGTGCAAACTGCTTTTTTAAAAGCAAAAATACTTTTCTTCTTCTTTTCTGCATAGTTACCAAGCGTTCATTTTTCCACCCTTTTGTGTGTGTAGCAGTCCTGCTTATTAGGCTGCCTGCGTCCATACTTAGACTGAGAGCATCATTGTCAGCGTCCTCAAATCTCTAGTGAGATCCAAATTCGCACCATTCCCATAGGCACCCTCCACCTTGTCATACACCATCCAATTTCAGCCTGTTACATTGAGTTGTAATCTCTTCTGGGCCTGAGACAATAGTTCTGCGTCCTCAAATCTATAGTGAGATTCAAATTCTCACCAATACTATAGACACCCTCCACCTTGTCATACACCATCCAATTTCAGCCTGTTACATTGAGGTGTAATCTCTCCTGGGCCTGAGACAATAGTTCTGCGTCCTGAAATCTATAGTGAGATTCAAATTCTCACCAATAGTAGATACACCTTCTACCTTGTTTTACAATACCATATAGCTGGTTGTATTTTGGGTACATTTTCACAAAAATGAGGAAATATGGTGGAAGACGCCATGGAAGTGGGCGGGGGTTGCCAGCTGGTCCCGATTGTGGTGGTGGTGGTGTTGCATCTGCTGGTAGTAGCAAAAGCACAATAGCACCTAAGGCAGGAGGTGTTGAGCCTGCGTCATTGTCTGGCTCCACAAGGCCTCGAAGGCTCTCTTTTCTGGGAGTAGGTAAACCACTTTTAAAGCCGGAGCTTCATGAACAAGCTTTGGCTTACATTGCTGACACAGCCTCCAGCTCTCTCGCCTCCTCTTCTGAGGTTTCAAAAAATAAAAGCACTGAGTCGTCAGTGGAGGCTCCTGCTCAGGAACAACACCTTTCCTTGTGTCCTTCTCCCCTACCAAAAGTGAAGGATGTGGCAGGCCATACTACCGATTACTCCATGGAGCTCTTTTCACATACCATGCCTGGGTTAGCAAGTCAAATCATGAATTCTCCAGTCCAAGATGAATCTGACATGGAGTGCAATGATGCACAGCCACTCATGAAACTGAAGAGGAGGTGATGGATAACCCAGATGTTGACCCAGATTGGTATCCATTTGAGGGAAGAGGGTGCCGCTGCCAATAGCTCAGAAAAGGAGCAGGAGGATCCGCAGCAGGCAACGACATCACAACAGCTGTTATCTGGCCAGACCGTAGCAGTCCAAAAACGTGTTACAAAAACCAAAAGAGTTGCAGGACAGCTTGGCCAGACGGTCAAATTAGCACAGCGTGCAAGGACTCAAAATGTCTTCCATAGTAGGAAGAGTGCAGTGTGGCACTTTTTTGAACAAAATCCTAATGATCAGGCAAAAGTTATCTGTGAGAAGTGCGCAAAGACCTTTAGCCGAGGGAAAAATCTGAGAAATTTGAATACCAGTTGCATGCTTAGACATTTAACCACCATGCACTTGCAAGCATGGACGGACTACCAAACCTCACGTACCACATGTGCACCTGCTCCGAATGAAGGTAGTCAACAACGCTACATCGCTTCTCCCACTGTAAGCCCACCAGTTAGCACACCACCAGCAGCAAATGTCAAGGTGTCGTCGCAAGGGCAAAGCAGTAATGGAATCACAATGTTATTGCTATGAAAGACTGAATCTAGGCCATCAGCAACACCACCAACACCATCACCAACCCTCTCTCTGTCCGCCATGTCCACCGCTAGTTCCACCATATGCAGCTCTCAAGTCCAGCTCACCTTACCAGAGACTCTGAGTAGGACAAGAAAGTACTCATCCTCTCATCTGCGTACACTGGCTTTGAACGCCCACATTGCCAAACTAATCTCGTTAGAGATGATGCCCTACTGGTTGGTTGAAAGCAAAGCTTTCTGCGAGCTCATGGCCTACGCAGTACCACGCTATGACCTACTCAGTCGGCACTTCTTTTCACGAAAAGCCATCCCAGCCCTCCACGTTCATGTGAAAGACCACATTGTCCATGCACTCAAGCAATCAGTGAGTGGAAAGGTGCACCTCACAACAGATGCATGGTCTAGCAGGCATGGCCAGGGCCGTTGCGTGTCCATCACTGTGAACTGGGTTCATAGAATCGTAGAGTTGGAAGGGACCTCCTGGGCCATATGGTCCAACCCCCTGCTCAAAGCAGGATTCGCTAAATCATCCCAGTCAGATGTCTGTCCAGCCTCTGTTTGAAGACTTCCATTGAAGGAGAACTCACCACTTCTCGTGGCAGCCTGTTCCACTCATTGATCACTCTAACTGTCAAAAAGTTTTTTCTAATATCTAATCTGTGTCTCCTCCCATTCAGTTTCATCCCATTGCTTCTAGTCTTTCCTTGTGCAAATGAGAATAAAGTTGATCCTTCTACAATGTGACAGCCCTTTAGATATTTGTAGACAGCTATTAAGTCTCCTCTCAGTCTTCTCTTTTGCAAACTAAACATTCCCAAATCCTGCAACCTTTCCTCATAAGACAGGGTTTGCAGACCGGTCACCATTCTGGTCGCTCTTTTCTGAACTTGCTCCAGTTTGTTGATGTCTTTTTTAAAATGTGGTGCCCAAAACTGGACACAATATTCCAGATGAGGTCTGACCAAAGAGGAGTAGAGGGAAATAATGACTTCACGTGATCTAGACTGTATGCTTCTGTTAATACATCCTAGAATTGCATTTGCCTTTTTTGCTGCTGCATCACACTGTTGACTCATATTCAGTCTGTGATCTATTAGTATACCCAAGTCTTTTTCACATGTGCTGTCACTTAGCCCTATTCCTCCCATTCTATATATGCTTTTTCCATTTTTATTGCCCAGATGTAGTACTTTGCATTTCTCCCTGTTAAAAACCATTCTGTTTGTTGCTGCCCACTTCTCCAGTTTATTTAAATCTTTTTGAATCCTCTCTCTCTCTTCTCTAGTATTAGCTATCCCTCCTAGCTTTGTGTCATCAGCAAATTTAATCAGTTTACCCTCAATGCCTTCATCTAAATCGTTGATAAAGATGTTGAACAATACAGGGCCCAGGACAGAGCCCTGTGGTACCCCACTTGAGACATTCTTCCAACTGGATGTGCAGCCATTTACGACCACTCTTTGGGTCCGATCACTAAGCCAGTTATGAATCCACCTAACAGTTGCCTTGTCCATTCCATACTTAATCATTTTTTCAATAAGGATTGTATGAGAGACTTTGTCAAATGCTTTGCTGAAGTCAAGATATACTATATCTACAGCATTTCCTTGATCCACCCAATCAGTGATACCGTCATAGAAGGAAATTAAGTTAGTCTGACATGACTTATTAGTTACAAACCCATGCTGACTCTGTTTAATCACTTCATTCTTATCCAGGTATTGACATACATGTTGTTTAATAATTTGTTCAAAGATCTTTCCTGGTATAGAAGTCAGACTCACCGGCCTATAGTTACCTGGGTCCACCTTCTTCCCCTTTTTGAAGATAGGAACAACATTTGCTCTTCTCCAGTCTTCTGGCACTTCTCCTGTTCTCCAAGAATTTTCAAAGATTATAGAGAGGGGTTCAAAAATTTCTTCTGCTATCTCCTTCAGTACTCTGGGGTGTAATTCATCTGGACCTGGAGACTTGAATTCATTTAGGCTAGCTAAGTGTTTCCTCACTATCTTTCTGTTTATAGATATCCTGGATTCTTCTATTCCCTTAATAGGACAGTGAATAACAGTTGATGTTACATTTCCTTTCTGAGAGAAAACAGATGCAAAATAGGAATTTAAAAGTTCAGCCTTCTCAACATCCTGTCTTACCATTGCATCATTTTCATCCTGTAAAAATCCAATAGCATCTTTGACTTTTCTTTTAATTAATGTGGTGGATGCAGGGTCCACAGGGGACAGCGGCAGTGGGACAGTGCTGCCTAGCCCACGGTATAGGAAACAGTTGGCTGTAGGTGTTCGACCCTCCTCCTCCTCCTCCAGAAGCGAAAGCTTGTCCACAGAGCGCAGTCGCACGAGCACTCCATCCGCAGCTGCCAGTGTTGCACACGAGGTGTCCCACTATCGAACAGCTAGTGGTAAGCATCAGCAGGCGGTGTTGAAGATGATGTGCTGGGCGACAACAGACACACCGCGGAGGTACTGGCCGACTACTTGCAGCGTCAAGCTAAGTCATGGCTGGGAAGTCAACATCTTGAGGCAGCCAAGATAGTTGGTGATAATGGCCGGAATTTTGTGGCAGCCATAGCCCTTGCAAAACTCAGACACATACCTTGCCTGGCTCACACCTTGAACCTGGTGGTGCAGTGCTTTCTCAATAATTATCCGGAGTTAACACCCCTGCTCCATAAGGTGCAAAGACTGTTCTCGCACATCCGCCGGTCGCCCATACACTCCAGTCATATGCAGAAGCTGCAGCGATTGCTACACCTTCCCAAGCACCGCCTAATTATCGACGTTGCAACAAGGTGGAACTCCACCCTGCACATGGTTAACAGGCTGTGTGAACAGAGGCAGGCTGTAGTTCATTTGTGGGAGGATACACGGGCAGGCAGTTTGCAGGCAGACATGGAGTTGTCTGGTGTGCAGTGGTCGAAGCTGAAAGACCTCTGTAAAGTCCTTCAGTGTTTTGAGGAATGTACATGGCTGGTAAGCGCAGATGAAGCCCTCATAAGCATGAGCATCCCACTTATGCGTCTGCTCATGCAAACTTTGACGCACTTTAAGGAGCAGGCATCTGCAGCCAAGGAGGAAGAGGAGGGAAGCCTTGATGACAATCAGCCATTGTTAGCTCAGGGAAGTCTCATGGACGAGGTGGAGGAAGAAGAGGAAGAGGAGGAGGAGGAGGATGATGGGGATGATTATTTTGGGGAGGAGGATGCTTCTCAGGGGGCAAGAAAAAATATTGGCGTGGCAAGGTCAGGTACAGGGTTTGTGTGTGACTGGAGGGATGTTGATTTGCCAGAAAGTGCTCCTCCACCCAGCACTTGCAGTGCATCATTGACACCTGGAACATTGGCCCACATGTCTGATTATGACTTGCAGATCCTAAAAAGGGACCCCCGCATTGCCAAAATGATGAACGATGACGATTACTGGTTGGCCAGCATCCTGGATCCACGCTATAAAGGCAAATTCCAAAACATCATGCAACAAGAGAACCTAGAGCTAATATTGGCTAACAAATAAGCAACTCTGGTAAACCGTTTGTTTGAGGCATTCCCAGCACAAAGCGGCGGTGATGTTTTTCCAACGAGCTGTAGGGGGCAACATGGAAGAGGTGCTCGTGGTGCACACAGCCAAAGTGGCGTTGGAGACAGTGGTTTCATGACCATGTTGTGGACTGATTTTTCAAGTACCGCTCACACGACTGGTAATACTGCATCGATTGAAAGTGACAAGAGACAGCAGTTGTCAACTATGGTAACAAACTACTTCTCCCATATCGATGTTCTCCCTCACCGGTCATTCCCCTTTGACTATTGGGCCAGTAAACTTGACACCTGGCCTGAATTGGCACAATATGCCTTACAGGAGCTCGTTTGCCCTGCTGCTAGTGTGTTATCTGAACGAGTCTTCAGTGCTGCTGGATCAATCCTGACAGAAAAAAGGACCCGTTTGTCGACCAAAAATGTTGATTATCTAACCTTCATTAAAATGAACCATGCATGGGTTTCAAAGGATTTTGTCCCACCCTCCCCTGCTGACACGTAGGTAGCCAGAAAAATGGCTTGCTTTTGTCCTCCTCTTCCGCAGACTTCTCCAATTACTCCATTTGCAGCTGCTGAATGTCCAACATCAACATATGCAATTTTTTCCACTTCCCTAACTGGGATGCCTCCCCCCACAGGGCCGGGGTCACCACCTGGCGCACGCACCCGTGCGAGTGCCGTTGCCCTGGACAGGTGGGTGGGCACACTCTTTGGCAACGGCACTGGCACAAGGTCCCTCATAGTACAATCAAGTGTCACTGACGGTGGGGGTGCACACCCGCCGTCAGACACACCGGCATACTATGAGGGGCCCTGTGCCAGCATCGCTGCCCACGAATGGGCCCCCCAGCTTGCTCAGGGCACCAGCACTTGCAATACTTACCTCTCCCTGCTCCACCACTGTGTAGTCTGGCCTGTTAAATACTTCACTGCGACTGCCAATACAAATTTGGTGAAATGATAGGTGATGGTTAAGACGTACCTATGCCCTGTCCTGCTGGGCTCTATCTCCAGATGATCAATAGCTTCCATTTGTTATGGACGTCGACTCACAATGAGATGCAGTGGTAGTTTATCATCAGCTTTCATGGTTTTCCGACTCACAGACGTGTGACATTCCTACCCACATTTTTAAATGTGTCCTCTCATGCCAATCCAATAGAATCGCCTACGGCCTGTGGCTTGTGTCTTTTGCACTCCAAAGTTACCTGACAGATCATGATAGGCAGTGAGGACAATGTCTACATCTGTCCCTGTGATCACAAATTGATGGAGATGAGTAACGGTGATGTGTTCCACGGTACTGTGATACAGCAAACATTTCTTCAGAAGAACTGTTTTCACTGTCTCCACAAAGTAATTGAGGGTCAGCATTGCCTCTTAGAATTCTCCCGGGAGTTTTTACCGTGATTAGTAATTCCAAAATTTCTGCAATCAGTCGACTTTCCGTCTGTACTTACATCCATCTCGCTTCCTCTTGCGGAGAGTCTGGACTGTCTTACTGAGTCTGAAATATATATGAAGATTGAAAAAAACCCCAACAGTGTATACTGGTGTACGCTTCGAATACATAACCCTTTTTCTACTTTTTAGATTCTTGTCTAATCCATACTGAGGCTGTGAGTGTCTTTGTCGGACTCCGGAAATAAACACAGAGATTTTAAATGTTTAAACTATGCTATATATACTGTTATCCGGTGATACTGTACCCTTTCTCAACTTTGTACAATCACGTCAAATCCATACTGGGCCTGAGACCCTCTGAGTCTGCCTCCTGATATATAGACGTAGGTTTTTAATGTTTAAACTATGCTATATATACCTGTTATCCGGTGATACTGTATCCTTTCTCAACTTTCTGCAATCTTGTCGAATCCATACTGGGCCTGAGAAAGTCTGTGTCTGCCTCCTGATTAGAGATGAGCGGTGTTCGATTCGACATGTTCGCCAACTTAAAATTCCAGCTGTTTTGGGCGGTGTTTGAGCCATTCGTCGAACTCCAACACTTTGCTTAAAAGTCGGCTGTTCGAGGTTCTGTTCGAGAACCGTTCGTTCACCAAAAGCGTAACTTCATTTTCACATTAATAATGGTTTTCAATGTTAATAGACTGTTCATGGCATAGTAGCGGTGTGTGATAGCAAGCGGTATAGTAGACCTGTCAAGGAGCTACACGGTGTGTGTTTCTAATTATTTTTTACCGCATCTTGTTCAGAAAATCCTTTTTGGCCTTGTAGCATTGTCTGCTACTCAGCAGAGGAGCCCACCAGTGAATCTACTGTAGCTATGCCGCCTGTTTATGAAAGAAACAGTTTTTGACTGCATTTAGCATAGTTAATACTTTGGGCCTAGTAACTGTGTCTGCTACTCATCAGAGGAGCCCACCCATGAACCAAACTGTGCCGCCTGTTTATGTAAGAACCATTTTTTAACTCCATTTAGCCCAGTGAATACTTTGGGACTAGTACCGGTGTCTACTGCTCCGCAGAGGAGCCCACCTGTGAACCTAGCTATGACGCCTGTTTATGTAAGCACTGTCTGCTACTCAGCAGAGTTGCCCACCCATGAACCAAGCTATGCCGCCTGTTTAAGTAAGAACTGTGTGCTACTCAGCAGAGGAGCCCAGCTGTTAAGCAAGGTACAGCACCTGTGGTTTGGACACTTAATTTTTTTTATTCTTTCTGGAATGTCGGTTAGGCCTAATTCCGGAATTCCGGTTGACTTGCACTTACTGGGAAATCCTCGTTCGTGGGGAAGAATTGGAATCCCAGATCCCCATCACTAACGGGGTTCAGCGGGTTATCTGCACCTGTAAGCGACACACGCTACAGTGTAGCGCGCATGCAGCCCTGGACATGTAAGGGCATGACAGACCTGTTATTGATCGATCTCGCGTGTCAGAGCCTCGCGTGTCCCTCTAGTAAGCTTGACGCGTAACGCAGGGGCATGCCGGAGTCTCATTCGTTAACGGAATTAAGCTGACAAATCGCTAGCACAACTAAAAACGGACATCCACTACCACCCACACATTCAGCAAAGCTTGCAATCTGTCAATCTTTTCTGTAGCTGGCATGGTTGAGGTTTCCCGGGTGGAGTCGAATTAAGCCGCAGGATCCACTCCTAGTGGTGCCCTTCTGGACATTCCGTTAAGGTTCAGCTTTGCAACCATTACGACCCCGTAAACCAAACACTTTGCCTTCATGGACGCTGTTCGGAGGTTCGTGGGAATGCCGCCCGATCGGCAGTTGGCCTAATTTATGGCGGGAAGTCCGACGGTATATGATCATCTTCGATTTCAGATTTTTACTGTTTTTTGGTATTTTACATTTTTATTCCAGCCTTTCTTGACTTCATAAGGGCATGACATGCATATATCTGTGTCTCCTCCTCCTCCTTTTACTTCTCCACCTATTTTCTATATGTAGTTGCCATTTTCCATATGTTATTTTTGTATTCTGAGCATTTTGTCTGCTTTGGGGCACCTTATAAGGTGTTTTGTAATTGTTTTCTATGTGTTTGTATGTGTTTGTGTTTGCCTGCCATTGTTTTCAATGGTGTTCGACGTTGTTCGTCGAACATTCGTCAAACATTTGAAGAACTTGCCTCCTGTTTGACGAACAGCACACTAGCGGGGTGGCTCAACACTACTCCTGAATATATAGACGTACATTTTTAATGTTTAAACTATGCTATATATACCTGGTATCTGGTGATACTGTACCCTTTCTGCCAGGAAGTCCTCCTCCACTCACCACTCTAAGTGTATCATTGACACCTGGAACATTGTCCCACATGAGTGATTATTTCTTGCTGATCTTCTTGTTATATTGTGGTGTGATCCATCCTGAGCGTGAGACAGTCTGTGGGTTACTCCTGCAATTTAGATGTACATTTAAAAATTACCCCAACACTAGTGTATACAGCTCTACGCTTGTGATACATTACCCATTTATTACTTTTTATATTCTGGTCTAATCCAAACTGACCAAGTGAGAGTTATTTTCTGACTGTGGAAATAAATACTGAGATTGACAGCAATGACCCCTACAATGTGTACAGCTGTACTCTTCATATCCATTACCGTTTTACCGCTTTTTATATTGTGTTGTAATCCATACTGAGCCTGAGAGCGTGTGTCTGCCTCCTGAAATATCTGCGGAGATTTAGAATGTTTAAACTATACTATATATACCTGCTATCTGATGATACTGTACACTTTTTCTACTTTTTATATTCTTGTCTAATCCATACTGAGCCTGTGAGCGTCTCTGTGTGACTGATGGTATATATAGGGAGATTGACAATCATCCTTTGACTGTATAGAGCTGTACGCTTCTGATACAGTACCATATATCTGATGTTATTTTGGATTCATTTTCTGCAACATTTTGAAGTTTGGTGGAACAGGCCGTGGATGTGGTCGTGGGGGGCCAGCTGGTGCTGATGGTGGTGGTGCATGTGCTGGTAGTGGCAAAAGCACAATTGCAGCTAAGGCAGGAGGTGTTGATCCTGTGTCATGGTCTGGCTCCGGAACGCCTGGAAGGCTACCTTTTCTGGGAGTAGGTTAACCGCTTTTAAAGCCGGAGCATCAGGAACTGGTTTTGGCTTACACTGCCGAAACAGACTCCAGCAAATATGCCCTCCTCTTCTGAAGTTTCAAAAAATGCAAGCACTGAGTCATCAAGTGCTGGCTCCTGGTCAGGAAGAACCCCTTTCCTTGTGTCCTTCACCCCCACCAAAAGTGAATGATGCAGCAGGCCACACTTCACATTAGTCCATGTTGTGAGTTCATTCTCTGGTTCACCAGTTGTGAGTTCTCCTTCCAGAATCCCTCTGGTGGTAGCAGGAGGTAGAGAGGCTGATTTGATCGGTGGAGATCTGCCACCTGAGAATGAGGATGACGATTGGATCTCAGGAGTCTCAGATTGGATTTAAGACAGCCGACGCCCTATTCAGTTGCTGGTGATTCCTTCTGGCTTGTCATCTCTTGGTTTTCAGCTCTGTTCCAGTCATCTAAAGCTAAGTTTTTCTGCTAATGTTCTCACTTGATTTTGTTGGTCTATTCAGTTTTTTGGTGTGGTCAGCCTGCCCCTGCTGGGGGCTGTGCTGAATTTCCACTCTTATTTATCAGTATTTTGCCAATTGGCTTTTTGTCCCTTACTAGCTTGGCCTCTTTTTGCTCTGTCTCAGAATATTTCAGAGTGCTGATATAGTGGGAGAAGTCTAGTGACTTCAGGGTTAATTTTGCTATCAGGAGTGTTGGACATGATTTTTGTAGGGTTTTTTGCAGGTTGCAGACAGTGTCTTTCCTTTCCTTTCATGTCTAGTTAGTTTGGGCCCCATAATTTGCTCAGCCTATTTTCCTGCCTGTGTTTGTGCCTTCATCTTGTTTCACCGTCAATACATGTGTGGGGGCTATCTATTCCTTTGGGGGCAGTTAGTTTTCCCTTTTCTTGCTTTAGGCTTATTTAGTCCTCCGGCCGTGGCGAGGCGTCTAGGAACATCGTAGGCACGCTCCACGGCTACTGCTAGTTGTGTGGTAAGATCAGGGATCTGCAATCTGCATAGTTACCAATGTGAAACTGGGTCTGAGCAGAAAAAGTAAATTAATGTGCATGCAAAATGTAATTGCATATGAACACATGACCTTTACACAGAGAAAACCAAAAGCAAAACACAAAACAAATATCCTGGAATAAAAAAGTAAAAAAATATATTGCAAAAATTGCATGAAGGTAGTAATAATAGTAATAATAAGGGTATTTAGTTAACATAATTTTGATCAAAATAATGTAGAAGCCATCCCGCCACGTCACGGCAACCCTTGTGGGACAGTCCTAACTCTTGTATTTAAAACCTTTCCACTTGTCAAGTGACGTGAATGTGAACAAGGACAGAGGGACTGAACCACCAGTAATAGTATAGGCCAGACAGGATGGATTTTCCAACTCAGAAACAGGGCGGTCACACCCTTATATGCACAGAATGCACAATGAAACAAATGAGAAACTGGGTCTGAGCAGAAAAAGTAAATTAATGTGCATGCAAAATGTAATTGCATATGAACACATGACCTTTACACAGAGAAAACCAAAAGCAAACCACAAAACAAATATCCTGGAATAAAAAAGTAAAAAAATATATTGCAAAAATTGCACGAAGGTAGTAATAATAGTAATAATAAGGGTATTTAGTTAACATAATTTTGATCAAAATAATGTAGAAGCCATCCCGCCACGTCACGGCAACATAGTTACCAATGTCTCTGGTTTTCTGTGACTTAGCTTGTTTTGTTTTTTTCTCCTCGGTGACCCATTCATAACAAGTCCATGTAGCTCTTTCCCACATACCATGCCTGGGTTATCAAGTCAAATTGTGAATTCCCCAGTCCAAGATGAATCTGACATGGAGTGTGAGTGGCCAGCCAGGGCAGTGGGGTTAATCGGTACCGGGCCGTTGTCTCAGAGGGATGTGTCACGTTGGTGGTGATGATGACCCGTTCCGTGGCCCTGGGCGTCCATGCAAAGGGGTGAATAACGTGTATAGGTGAATGATACGTGACACTACCTGTGTTTTCTGATCAGATTGACCCACGCTGCAGTGTCGCTTCTCTGGGACAGATGTTGTGGTGCAGCTAAGATGTAGAGGCCCTGCACAGGTAGGGCCGTAGTCAGCTTTTTGATAAAGAACACAGTGTGGGTGTTCGAAACGCGTAATAGAGACTGTCATGCGAACTCTGTCTTACTTTTCACTCAATAAATGGATCTTATAGTAGCTGGAATTTTTCATTTTTTTCTGGAGGGCCGTAGTCGCAGGGCAGATGAAAGAGTTGGTAGATGGTGTGCAGCGCAGGATGTAGCAGAGCCATGCACCAGGCTCAGGAGAAAGATGACAGGCACAGTCATGCAGTTCCTTTAGCTGTACTTGGTAAGTGCCGTCCAGGACCTAGAGTACAGATGAAGAAGGAGTTGGTCAGCCTGGAAGCAAATTTGGAATTCTCTCTCTGCAGATAGGTAGTGTGGCCTCCGTTCTAGCGCTTATCTGAGGTACTCACAGTACTGAGTTCGCTGAAGTTCACCCTGTTGACTCTCTTTTGGAACTTTCTCATATGGCAGGCAGCCATAGCCTTTTCCTTCAGGCTCACACACGTCGCTGCTGGGGCCTCCGAGCCTTAGTTGGGAACAGAGCATTTACAGCTGCTACTTCCTCCGGTTTCTGCTGCAGGACCATCAGTGTCCCTACAAACTCGGAGACCGGAATCCCGACCATGCGCTCCAGCTAGGAGTGAGCCTTAACTCTGCTCATCCTCCAGCTCCCCTTCTCACGTCCACACACTTCCCCTTCCCTTCACAGACTGCCCTAACTTCCCTCCTCCCGACCACAGAGAGCAGCTCCTCAGCAGTCAGGTTCAGAGGTCTCTCTGCTGGCCTGGAGTGGGAACTGTGTTGTGTGTTGGTTTAACTGCTAGAGAGATCCTTCATTGCTCCCAAGCATGACATCACACTCCCTAGGAGGAAGGTAATGCCACTGTGGTGACCGTACTCCTGGGGGCTCCACAAGTGCACTGATGCCCAGCCACTGCTAGATGATTCTGCTGGTACATTGACCCAGACCACTACATTTCCCTCTCACTCTACACAGCCAGAATCTGACCCTGATGAAACTCAGGTTCCCCTTCCCGCATACTATACCACCTTACACGGTGACAAAGAGGAAGGTGCAGATGAAAGTGCAGGTTCCTTGAGCAGGTGGGGGTGGCATACTCATGGGCGATGGCACTGGCACAGGGCCCCTCATAGTACGCAAAAGTGTCTCTGCTGGTGGGAGGGCCAACCCGCCATCAGACACACCGCCGTACTATGAGGGGCACTGTGTTAGTGCCGTCGCCAAAGAGTGGGCCCCCCTGCTTGCTCAGGATCACAGCACTTGCAAAGTTGAAATACTTTCCTCTCCCTGCTCCACCGCCATGACGTCTTCCGCGCTTTCTGACAGTGACATTCTGGTCAGAAAGCGCGATGACATCACGTCTGTACGCCCTCTGCCTAAACAGTCCAAGTGCAGTGAGATGGAAGATGGGGACAACGAGGAATCAAGACTAGTACAGGGATTCCCCAGCGAGGAGACTTATTTAATTGTTTTCAATGTTGGGACAGCTATATTTGGGGAGCACTATTGTAATGTAAAATGTCTGTAAGATCTGTATGTTAAAGTAAAGTATGATGTTTCTAGAACCTTCTAGAAATTCCCCATTGCTGCACACTGAGGAGACGAGCCTGTCATGTAGCTGCAACCCTCCTCCTTATCAGCTCTGTGCTTGCTGGTAACCTGAAACCGTCCATTTCCTCTCGCAGCCTTCACCCCCTTGCAAGGGAAAGCATTGCTTTGTTCTGAAACCATGAAGCTTGAATACAGGTATAGGAAATATTAAAAGAAGCCTAGCGCGCACTTCGCTTGTGACAGAGATATGAAACTCACATTTCTGCAAAAGGCACGAAGCCAGCTTTCTAAACCCCTAAGTTTCACGATTCTCGGACTTCCAGAAATTGAGATATGGATTGCTCCCAAATGGAGTGTCCTATCTAGTGCATTCTTGATGTTTTCTTGTTGGGTTCGTTACACTGGAAACATGATACCCTTGTAGAGTTCATACGAGCTTCCCCCATTAAGATATGGTTATCATAACTTTTTTAGTTAAGTTATAACAGAGAGAGAAGGGGGTTGGACATCACCAGACCTCCCATTTCGTGAGGTCACAGACCCTAGGCTATAGGTATTCCCTACCAAATTCCAGTCAGTTGGAGCTACAGAGTCCGTGCTGACAAGACATGCAGGTGAGTGGAGATGTGTGGCTCCGCCTTCTCCCCCACATGGTCTGCCTGATACCGACTGAACACATGTGAGTGTTACTTTCTGTCTTTTAATCCCTTTATGTTATATTTGTATTTGTACATATTTAATGTCTCAATTTTGTAGCAATTCTTTATCTATGTAATCACTGCCCTTTTGGGAATAAATGGTAAATATCTATTAGTTTGCCTCCATGCTCTAAGAAATGAACTATGCTCCTTTTTTAGATAATCGCTACTAATTTGGGGTTTGTCATGGACCCTCTTAATTAACTCTTTGATTAAGTAAAGCGTGGCTGGTGGCAGGGTGGTGTGCATGGCTGGCTAGGCTAGCTGGCAGTAATGATGGATCTTACATGCTGAATGAGGGGCTGCGGCCACAGCATCGATAATTCCCTTACTGCAGTAGTCTAGCGGCCCGTGCACAACAAGCAGCCCGTCTGGTGACTAATTATCCTAGGTGCAGTTCCCTGAGTGACCTGAGGGTAAGGGGAGCGCCGGAGAGCTGCGAGTTCCAAAGTGGAACTGAGAAAGTGGGATATACATAAATCCCCGCAGTTCTTGGAAGGTTGTTAGCAGTGGTGGGGCAACCAAAATACCCCCCTTGCAATAAATTGTTAGGGCAAGTTAGCTTGCTGTGTTTTTGTCACATGGTGCCAGTGGTGGGATAACTAAGATAAGCCCCCACTGTGCCTGTGATAGCCATGTGCCGGCAGTGCCTCACGTCCCTCCATCCGCTGACAAACTTGTGGTGCCGGTGGTGGGATCGTGACATTTTGGTGGCACCGGCCGCGCCATTCGTCACATTTTAGTGAGAGCGGTGGGCTGTTCCTCACATATTGGTCGCAGCAGTGGAATAACTAAGATAAGCACCCACTGTGCCTGTGATAGCCATGTGCCAGCTGTTTGTCGGGTCCCTCCGTCCACTGATACACCCGTGTCAGTGGTGGGATCATGACATATTGGTGGCACAGGGTCCGCTGTCCGTTGCAATTTGGTGGCAGCGGTCCACCCGTTCCTCACATATTGGTGGCAGAGCGGTGGGATAATCCTAGAGCATTAGTGATTTGGTTCGAGCAATCATTCCTCTCACTAAAAACCTGCACGGTTCCTGCGGGAATCCTGCATCATAGGTTTTGGAGAACAGACTCAGTGGTTACTAGTCTTGAGACATTTTTGTGTACTTGCAAGTATTCCCTCCCTTTCTTTTCATTTTTCTTTTCTATCTTTTATTTGGCAACCATGGCGGCAAAAGGAGAACACTGGTACAGACAGCAGAAAAAGGAAAACCTTGCTGCAGTATGCACGTACTGAGGCATTGACGCCACAAACAAAACCAGAGACCAACTGATCGCGGCTCTGGTGCAGCTGGACAATGACCAGAGCCCAGCGGACACAGAAGCTGGCCCAAGTGACAATGGGGCTGCAGCAGAGGCTCCACTCCTGAGCGCTGGCCCCACATTCAACCAGAGCGGGCTGGACCCCTATCTGCAAGCGGCCTTGGACACACTCCCCGCCGAAGGCAGTGAAGGATGGGTGAGGCTGATCCAGCAATATCGGCAGGAGGCCCAAGCCAAAAGAGAGGCTGAGAGAGTCATGCGCCAGGCGCAGAGGGCCCATGGACTAGAGGTGCTCTGCGGGGGGGGAATGCCCCCACAGCCCGAAGCAGTGAGCCCAGCAGCGTCCAGACTCCTAAACCCTGGCCAGAGCATTTTCCCGTGATGGAAAAGGACGGGGACTTGGACACGTTTCTACGAGCCTTTGAGAAATCCTGCCGACAGTACCGGCTGGATAAGGTCCAATGGGCCAGGTATTTGACCCCAGGGCTAAAAGGCAAAGCTCTGGAGGCGTTTGCTTCTCTTCCATCAGAAGACGACGATGACTATGATGCCATAAAGCAGGCTCTGATCGCCAAATACTGGCTGACACCTGAGGTATACCGAAAGAAGTTCCGGAACCTCCAACGTGGCCCACACGATAGCTATAGTGATGTGGTGCAAGTACTCAGGACCCACTTTGACCAGTGGATCCATGAACTGTCCGTTGATTCCTTTGAGTTGCTACGCGACCTGATGATCAAAGACTAGTTCCGGCATCTCTGCCCAGCTGAGGTCCGACAGTTCATCCTGGACCGCGAACCAACGAACGCGGAAAAAGCGGCGCAGATCGCCGACAACTATGAGGCCAACCGGAAGCCAGAGACGCGGAGGCCAGTCACCACCAGCTGGAGAGGGGGTAAGCCTGCAACCAACCCCAGTACCCCAGCTAGCCATCACTCCGGAGGCCCTGTCCCTGTTTCCAACACCAGGCCTACTACTGACAGTCGCCTTTGTTTCAGCTGCAATCGGACTGGTCACTTCCGTCACGCCTGTCCGGAAAAGCCGAAGAACCCCCCAGCCAAGGCCTCTGGGCCCAACGCCTCTGTTCATTTGGTGGGAGGTGTGGTTGGGAGGATTGACGACAACGTTCAACCTGTCCAAGTGGGGGCCCGTCTTGCTACAGGCCTCAAGGACACTAGGGCTGAGCGAACCCTCATCCGTCCGGGACTGGCGACCCCTGAAGCGTTTGTTGAGGGGAAAACCCTGACTGTCACCGGGATCGGGGGTACCCGCTGTCCCTTGCCAGTGGCCCGGGTATTCCTTGATTGGGGTGCTGGGAGCGGGGTGAGGGAAGTGGGAGTGTCTGAAAACCTGCCCACTGATGTTTCATTGGTGACTGACTTGGGGAGGATGGTTGCATACTATGTCCCTGACACCCTTCCCCAATCTGATAATAAGGGTAACGTTAACCCTGGTGTTGATGATGATGATGGGAAACTGAATGTGTTACCTGCTAATTAGTGTTGAGCATTCCGATACCGCAAGTATCGGGTATCGGCCGATACTTGCTGTATCGGAATTCCGATACCGACTTCCGATATTTTTTCAATATCGGAAGTCGGCATCGGAATCGGAAGTTCAAAGTTGATTGACAGCCTGACGTCATCATGATGCGCGGTGTGTGCGCATCATGATGCGCCATCATTTCGGGCCTTCCGGGGGTCTCTGCCGGCCTGCCGGGGGGCTGTGCTGGCCTGCCGGGGGGGCTGTGTGGACTGCCCGGGGTCTGTACCGGCCTGCCGGGGGGCTGTGCCGGCCTGCCGGTGGTCTGTGCACCCTGTGGGGGTCTGTACCGGCCTGCCGGGGGGCTGTGCTGGCCTGCCAGTGGTCTGTGCTCCCTGTGGGGGTCTGTGCCGGCCTGCCGGGGGGCTGTGCCGGCCTGCCAGGGGGCTGTGCTGATGTCCGGGGGTCTGTGCAAGCATCGTCCGATGGGACTACAAGTCCCATCTGGCGATGCCTGCTACCATGACAGTGATTGACACATTAGCCAATGATGGGACAGTAGTAGTCCCATCATCCGGCTAATGTGTTAAATGTTAAAAAAAAAAAAAAAATACTACATACATACTACATGCATGCTACATACATACTACATGCTACATACATACTACATACATACTACATACATACCACATATATACTACATACATACTACATACATACTACATACATAACACATATATACTACATACATACTACATACATACTACATATATACTACATGCATGCTACATACATACTACATGCTACATATATACTACATACATACTACATACATACTACATGCTACATACACACTACATATATACTACATACATACTACATATATGCTACATACATACTACATATATACTACATGCATGCTACATACATACTGCATGCTACATACATACTACATGCTACATACATACTACATATATGCTACATACATACTACATATATACTACATGCATGCTACATACATACTGCATGCTACATACATACTACATGCTACATACATACCACATATATACTACATACATACTACATGCATGCTACATGCTACATACATACCACATACATACTACATACATACTACATACATACTACATGCTACATACATACTACATATATACTACATGCATGCTACATACATACTACATGCTACATACATACTACATATATACTACATGCATGCTACATACATACTGCATGCTACATGCATGCTACATACATACTACATACATACTACATGCTACATACATACCACATATATACTACATACATACTACATACAATACATTCATACAATACATACATAGACATACAGTACATATAACATAGAGTAACATACTTACCAATACTTGTCACATTGTTCCCCGAAGCCATTGTCTTTTACGGAATAAATATTAACATAACAAACCACAAAAATACTCACCCACGATCCGAAGCAGTCCACGAGTGTGTCCCACGACGATCTTGGGTAGAGAACTGCAGCATCAGCTGTTGCTGCCGCTCTCTACGGGCTGCAGGAATCCAATGACGGAAGGTAGGTATCCTTCCGCACTGTATTCCTCCGCCACTTAAAAAAAAAAAAAGTCCCTAGTCTCACTTTATGCCATTGCTGCGTGGGAATTTTCCACACAGCAATGGCATAAAGTGAGACTAGGGACTTTTTTTTTTTTAAGTGGCGGAGGAATACAGTGCGGAAGGATACCTACCTTCCGTCATTGGATTCCTGCAGCCCGTAGAGAACGGCAGCAACAGCTGATGCTGCAGTTCTCTACCCAAGATCGTCGTGGGACACACTCGTGGACTGCTTCGGATCGTGGGTGAGTATTTTTGTGGTTTGTTATGTTAATATTTATTCCGTAAAAGACAATGGCTTCGGGGAACAATGTGACAAGTATTGGTAAGTATGTTACTCTATGTTATATGTACTGTATGTCTATGTATGTATTGTATGAATGTATTGTATGTAGTATGTATGTAGTATATATGTGGTATGTATGTAGCATGTAGTATGTATGTAGTATGTATGTAGCATGCATGTAGCATGCAGTATGTATGTAGCATGCATGTAGTATATATGTAGTATGTATGTAGCATGCATGTAGTATATATGTAGTATGTATGTAGTATATATGTGGTATGTATGTAGCATGTAGTATGTATGTAGCATGCAGTATGTATGTAGCATGCATGTAGTATATATGTAGTATGTATGTAGCATATATGTAGTATGTATGTAGCATGTAGTATGTATGTAGCATGCAGTATGTATGTAGCATGCATGTAGTATATATGTAGTATGTATGTAGCATATATGTAGTATGTATGTAGTATGTATGTAGCATGCATGTAGTATATATGTAGTATGTATGTAGCATATATGTAGTATGTATGTAGCATGTAGTATATATGTAGTATGCATGTTGCATGCATGTAGTATATATGTAGTATGCATGTTGCATGCATGTAGTATATATGTAGTATGTATGTTGCATGTAGTATATATGTAGTATGTATGTTGCATGTAGTATATATGTAGTATGCATGTTGCATGCATGTAGTATATATGTAGTATGTATGTTGCATGTAGTATATATGTAGTATGTATGTTGCATGTAGTATATATGTAGTATGAATGTAGCATGTATGTAGTATGTAGTATGAATGTAGCATGTATGTAGTATGCATGTTGTATGTATGTAGCATGTAATTTTTTTTTTTTTTTTTACATTCAACACATTAGCCGGATGATGGGACTACTACTGTCCCATCATTGGCTAATGTGTCAATCACTGTCATGGTAGCAGGCATCGCCCGATGGGACTTGTAGTCCCATCGGACGATGCCTGCACAGACCCCCGAAGCCTGCACAGCCCCCCGGCAGGCCGGCACAGCCCCCCGGAGCCTGCACAGCCCCCCGGCAGGCCGGCACAGCCCCCCGGCAGGCCGGCACAGCCCACCGGAGCCTGCACAGCCCCCCTGGCAGGCCGGCACAGCCCCCCGGCAGGCCGGCACAGACCACCGGAGCCTGCACAGACCCCCTGGCAGGCCGGCACAGCCCCCCGAAAGGCCCGTACAGACCCCAGAGAGGCTGTACAAGGGAAAAACAGGATTTTTCTTATTCCGATACCGGAAGTCCCATAGACTTGAATGGGACTTCCGGTATCGGAATCGGCGATACCGATACTTTTTTTTAAGATCGGCCGATCCATTCCGATCCGATACTTTGAAGTATCGGACGGTATCGCTCAACTTTACTGCTAATGCCTTGATGAGTAATGATGCAACTAACAACCATTCTTTCCCCAGGAATGATGCTGATGGTGATGTGAATGTACCAAAGCAATCTGATAACCATTCTTTTCCTAGGAATGATGATAATGATGATGATGTATCTGTGCCAACTGAACCTGTTAACTATTTCTTTGAAACAGTAGATGTATCCACAGGTACCGAAGTGCTCAGCCCATCACTCTGCGGAGTGAGACGGCTGAGGAACCCCTGGCAGGAGCAAGCAACGGTGCTCAGGGAAATGGGGTAGTGCATGGGGACCATGAGGAAGGTAATGCCATGCAACTGACCAGTGCCACTGAGGAAGGTAACTGGCCCATAAGTAGCACTGCTCCAGGAGTGTTGGGGGTGGATGGGGAGGTAGGGCCCATAGCAGCGCCGATTGGTGGGTCTGTAGAAATCCCCAGGGAGACAGCATACATAGCCGCTGTCACATGCAGTCAGAGTGCCCAGATCGCAGGTAGCGCACTGTCTTTGGACCCTCTTCTGCTACAGAAGAGACTGAGCCAGAGGTGAACCCAGAGCTGGTTCCAGAGGGTCCTAGTAAGGTAGGGTCCCTGACGTCACTTCTGGCAGCCTCCAGCAAGGAGTTCCAGGCTGCTCTGCACTCAGATACCAGCCTGGAGAAATTGAGACACCTCGCCGAGACGCCCACCTCCGAGCCTGATAAGGAGAGGAGGTTCTGGGAACGAGAAAGGTTGTACCGGGAGACAGTACCCGGAGATCCCCAAAAGGAGTGGTTGAGGGAAAGACAGCTAGTCATCCCCCTACAGTTCAGAACTGAGTTGTTGCGGATTGCCCATGAGATTCCACTCGCTGGACACTTGGGGATCAGCAAAACAAAGGCACGGCTGTCTCAACACTTCTATTGGCCCAAGATGGGGACAGATGTAACACAATACTGCCGCTCCTGTGACACCTGTCAAACGGTTGGTAAGGCAGGGCCAGCTCTTAAGGCTCCCCTTATTCCTTTGCCGGTGATAGAGGAGCCTTTCCAGAGAATCGCGGTGGACATTGTAGGCCCACTGGCCGTCCCCAGCAGCTCTGGAAAGTGATACATTCTCACCGTAGTAGACTATGCTACACGGTACCCAGAGGCAGTAGCTCTGTCTTGAACCAAGGCAGATAAGGTGGCAGACGCACTGGTGACCATCTTTTCATGGCTAGCATTTCCCAGGGAATGCTTACCGATCAAGGGACCCAATTCATGTCTCGCCTAATGGAGGCTCTCTGTGAGAAAATTCAGGTGAAGCACCTGGTATCGAGTGCGTATCACCCGCAGACTAATGGTTTGTGTGAACGCTTCAACGGTACCCTCAAACAGATGCTCTGCATGCTGGTTGAGACCCAAGGGTGCGACTGGGAGCAGTACCTCCCACACCTGCTGTTCGCTTACAGAGAAGTTCCGCAGGCCTCGACCGGGTTCTCCCCCTTCGAGCTCCTGTATGGCAGGCGAGTCCGGGGACCCCTTGGATTGATAAGAGAATCCTGGGAAGATGAGCCAAACCCCACAGAAGTGTCTATCGTGGATTATGTCATGCGCTTCCGTGACAAGATGCAGACCTTGACGCAGTTGGTGCATGACAACATGACGCAGGCTCAGGCTGACCAGAAGCACTGGTATGACCAGAACACCCAGGAGCGGACCTACCAGGTGGGTAAAAAGGTGTGGATGCTGGTCCCCGTACCAACTAATAAGCTTTAGGCAGCCTGGGAAGGCCCATACGTCGTCCACAGACAGCTCAACCCGGTCACCTATGTGGTCACGCTTGACGATGCTCGGGGTAGGCGCAAGGCCTTTCACGTCAATATGCTGAAGGCGCACCACGAACGTGAAGCTTGCATCCTACCGGTCTGCAACCTGCCTGAGGATGGGGAGGAAGGTCCATTCCTGGACATGCTGGCCCAAGCCAAGGCCAATGGGTCCATTGAGGACATGGAGATAAGTGGTTTGCTAACGGTATCCCAGCGGTCGCAGTTGGTGGAAGACCTGGAACCCTTCCGGGCCGTGTTCACCAACCGACCTGGGAGGACGGAGTTAGCAGTTCATGAGGTGGACACCGGGAATCACGCCCCACTATGGCGAACACCTTATCGGATCTCTGAGGAGGTGCAACAAGTCATGTGCCAAGACATCAATGAGATGTTAAGGCTAGGGGTGATTCGACGGTCAAAAAGCGCATGGGCCTCACCTGTAGTCCTCGCGCCTAAAAAGGATCGAACCACCCAGTTCTGCGTGGACTACAGTGGGCTCAACGCCATCACAACCTCTGATGCCCACCCGATGCCGCGCATCGAGGATCTGCTTGAGCGGTTGGCAAAAGCAAGGTATATATCCATCATGGATCTGAGTCCGGGATACTGGCAGATTCCCCTGAGGCACAGGAGAAATCCGCCTTTATCACCCCCTTTGGACTGTACGAGTCCACAGTCATGCCCTTCGGCATGAAAAATGACCCTGCCACTTTCTAGTGGATGGTCAACCACCTGCTCCAGGGACTGGAGGAGTAAGCAGTGGCGTACTTGGACGACATCGCCATCTTCAGTTCCACCTGGGAGGAACACCTTCAGCATCTCCAGGAGGTGCTCAAGTGTCTTCACCAGGCAGGCCTGACTATCAAGCCGGGAAAGTGCCAGATGGGCATGAGCGAGGTCCACTACCTGGGGCACTGGGTAGGCGGGGGTTCCATGAGTTCGGAGCCAGAAAAGGTGGACGCAATCGCGTCCTGGCACACCCTCAGGACCAAGAAACAGGTGAAGTCCTTCTTGGGCACTGCAGGGTACTATAGGCGGTTCATGCAAGACTATAGCACCCTTGCAAAACCCTTGACTGACCTCACCAAGCAGAGGCTACCCGAAACAGTCAACTGGACAGATGACTGTGAGGCAGCCTTCCAAGCTTTGAAAGCAGCCCTGTGCAACTCTCCAGTGTTGAGAGCAGTCGACAGCAGTCGCCCGTTTCTGGTACAGACCGACACCAGCGAGTTTGCTCTGACCAGGAATCCATCTGCGGTTGTCACCATGTCTGTGCTGTTTCTCCGGAAGCCGGCTTCCCGCAAAGGTCGGAGTCTGAACCGGCTATCGAGACCTTTGTCCCTCCTCATCTCGGGGCTCAGGTGCTCGCCTGGGCGCATGCGCCTAACACGCACCACCATCGGGGCTATATGCAGGTCTCAAAAATGTTGACTGATGCGTATTGGTGGCCCCATAGAGCTCGGGACATAAAAAAATTTATTCAGGCTTGCACCTTATGTGCTCAGCCTAACCCTCCTAGGCAGATGGTGGCGACATCTGCCGACACGCGGCAGCGTGCCTCTGTCACTCCCGCTCCTACTATCTCCCAAGTGTCCCTCTTGAAACCTGGTGACCTTGGTTCCTCTGATGCATTCCAGGTGTCTTGGGTTATGGTAACCCCTACCTGGACACCAAGTTCGCCCTCGGACGAGTTTGAGCCCTATGCCACCATAGGGCACAGGGTATGCTCCCAGAGGGCTCGGGGAGGAGGGGGCCTTAGAAGGGGGGGTAATGTTAGGAATCTGTGTCCTGCCATTTTTATGCAGAGATCCAGATCCTCACATTTGTCTCCAGAGGCTAAGTCCTTTCAGCCAGCTTCTGAGCATGCTCCTGGAATGAGCTCCCATTGGAGTTCAGGAGTCAGGTGCTCAGGTCCTGCTCCTGATTCCATTGGTTCAGCTCAGGGCTTTGGAGATTTCCGGAAGGTCCCGGTCACTATAAAAAGTGCGCATGGCTGTTCCGCCATGCGCTAGTATTTTTCATACTTGCTGCTGTGTGTTTGGTATTGTATGCTTGGACTGGTGAATGACTTATTATGAAACCCCTTCCCTCTGATATTACGATTGTGTGAGTGATTGGGCAGCCGCCAGTAGCAGCGCTAGCGCCAGCGCGCTCCAGCAATACCTTTTGCAGCAGCTAAGCGTCCAGCATTGCGCCAGCGTCTTTGCAGCGCCTTGCTTGCGGCTCTGTTCACGCCGCGCTGAGGTTGCAGCCTCCCGGGTGTTCGCAGTTGTGACACCTTGTACCTTATTTTTTACGGTAGGTCTATAGGGGATAGTCCTGGTGGTTAAGGCTATTTCTGTGACCTTTAATACCGTGTCCACATCGCTGAAGTCTGTGACCCTATACAGACTCAGCGGTATTTATGTTTTTGTTGGCAGCTCTGTGCATATAACAGAGTCTGCTTTAGTGCACGGAGTGCAGCTAAAACCCTGTGCACATTACCGCCTGAGTGCCCTGCCTCTTTTAGCAGCGGTTACCCCATCTACCGCACGGTGGACCCCGAGCGGTGAACGCGCATTATTTTAATTTTACTTAGTGCGTTCCACCGCTCATAACACGAACTATGTGCCTTTTTTAGATAATCGCTACTAATTTGGGGTTTGTCACGGACCCTCTTAATTAACTCTTTGATTAAGTAAAGCGTGGCTGGTGGCAGCGTGGTGTGCATGGCTGGTTAGGCTAGCTGGCAGTACAGACGGGTCTTACATGCTGAATGAGGGGCTGCGGCCACAGCCCTTACTGCAGTAGTCTAGCGACCCGTGCACAACAAGCAGCCCGTCCGGTGACTAATTATCCTAGGTGCAGTTCCCTGACTGACCTGAGGGTAAGGGGGGTGCCAGGGAGCTGCGAGTTCCAAAGTGGAACTGAGAAAGTGGGATATACATAAATCCCCGCAGTTCTTGGAAGGTTATTAGCAGTGGTGGGGCAACCAAAATACCCCCCTGCAATAAATTGTTAGGACAAGATTAGCTTGCTGTGTTTTTGTCACATGGTGCCAGTGGTGGGATAACTAAGATAAGCCCCCACTGTGCCTGTGATAGCCTTGTGCCAGCAGTGCGTCACGTCCCTCTGTCTGCTGACAAACCCGCGGTGCCGGTGGTGGGATCGTGATGTTTTGGTGCCACCTGCCGCGCTGTTCGTCACATTTTGGTGAGAGCGATGGGCTGTTCCTCACATATTGGTCGCAGCAGTGGGATAACTAAGATAAGCCCCCACTGTGCCTGTGATAGCCGTGTGCCAGCTGTGTGCCGGGTCCCTCCGTCCGCTCATACACCCGTGTCAGTGGTGGGATCGTGACATATTGGTGGCACAGGGTCCGCTGTCCGTCGCAATTTGGTGGCAGCAGTCCGCCCGTTCGTCACAACTATACTCTGGAGAATGATATATGAGGCCCACCATACACTGGAGCATTCCAAAGGTGGACATCAGACACTGGAGCAGCATTTACAGGGCCCATTATACACTGGAACATTAGAAATGGGGCCCATTAAATATGGAGCATTATTTGGGCCCATAAGACTGGAGCTTCATCAATGGGGACCAACATATACTGTAGCATTATGTGGAGCTCATCATATACTGTTTCAAACATTATATGGGACCAATGATTCTGCATGGAAAAATATATGGGCCTTATTACTCTGTATAGCGCACTATGCGGTGGCCATAATACTGTATGGAGTAATATACTGTCCGTTTTTGGAGCTATTAGAGAATTTAAAATGGATATCAGTCATGAGATGTAAGAAGTGAAGTATTTTTCATTGTACTATACCGCTATTTCTTTGCTGTATCAGAGGATCATGAATTGTGGCATGTGTTAAAAGTGCCCAGTGACATTCTTTGGCCCAGGGCCCACGAAAATCTGGAGCCAGCCCTACCCCCCCACAACTTTAGCCAAATAACCCCCAGTTTTCAATGCCTAACTATTATTATAAATTAAATTAAGGTTGACAAGCTTAAGTAATAAGAATTGGTGTTTTTGGCATTAAAATGGTCACTGTAGGTGTGTTTCCTGTCCTCCAATCCCTGCCGACCTTGGTTCCCCATTGACTTGCATTGGGTTTCGTGTTTCAGTCGGCCTTCGACTTTTCACGATAATCGGCCGATTTCGTTCGACCCGACTTTTGAGAAAGCTGTGTCAGCCCCTCTGCCTTTGAATCAGAGACCCCGTGGCATAACGCGGGGTCCTGATTCCTGCCATGAAGACCCGGAGTAGTCATGATGACATCCGGGTCTCCAGGCCTGAGAGACTTCCTGTCATGTACAGTGAATGTCAGGAAGTCTCACAGGTCAGTGCACAGAAGCTGCAGCGCTGACAGCTTCTATAGCATGCAGCTCTGCATGCTAGAGAAGTGATCAGGCTGCACAAAATGAGAGGCCCATAGTGGGACAGGGTGTAAAAGTAAGAAAGAAATAAATAAAAAATAATTGTAATAGTATTTTTAAAAAGAATAAAAAATATTAATAACAAATATTTATTTCATCAACAAATAAATATTTGAATAAAAAAATCTAAACAATAAAAGTACACATATTTAGTATTGTCGCGTCCGTAATGACCCATCCTATAAAACTGTCCCACTAGTTAACCCCTTTAGTAAACAACAGTAAAAAAAAAGGCATAAAAACAATGCTTTGTCATCATACCACCGAACAAAAAGTTGAATAACACGCAATCAAAAGACGGATATAAATAAGCTTGGTACCACTGAAAACATCATCTTGTCCTGCAAAAAACAAGCCACCATACAGCTCGATCACCTGAAAAATAAAAAAAGGTATAGCTCTATAAATGTAAGAAAAAAAAATTATTTTTTCTATAAAATAGTTTTTATTGTATAAAAGTGCCAAAACATAAAAAAAATGATATAAATGAGTTATGGCTGTAATCGTGCTGACCTGAAGAATAAAACTGCTTTATCAATTTTAACACACACGGAATGGTGTAAGCGCCCTCCCCAAAAGAAATTCATGAATTGCTGGTTTTTGTTTATTCTGCCACACAAAAATCGTAATAAAAAGCGATCAAAAATGTCATGTGCCCAAAAATGGTGTCAATAAAAAAGTCAACTTGTCCTGCAAAAAATAAGACCTCACATGACTCTGTGGGCCAAAATATGGAAAAATTATAGCTCTCCAAATGAGGTGATGCAAAAACTATTTTTTGCAATAAAAAGTGTCTTTTAATGTATGACAGCTGTCAAACATAAAAACCCGCTATAAATAGTAAATCAAACCCACCCTTATCACCCCCTTAGTTAGGGAAAAAAGTAAAATAAAAAAATGTATTTATTTCCATTTTCCCATTAGGTTTCAGGCTAGGGCTAGGCCTAGGGTTAGGGTTAGGGCTAGGGTTAGGACTTGGGTTAGGGTTGGGTCTAAAGTTAGGGTTAGGGTTGGGGCTAAAGTTAGGGCTAGGGTTAAAGTTAGTGTTAGGGTTGGGGCTAAAGTTAGAGTTAGGGATGGGCGAAAAGTTAGGGTTAGGGTTGAGGCTAAAGTTAGGATTAGGGTTACATTTAGCATTAGGGTAACTGTTGGGATTAGGGTTAGGGTTGGGATTAGGGGAAACCAGGGGAAGAGTCTTGAGGAGATCATTTGCATATTCCCAGTGCCTTCTGGGATAAGTGAAGAGTCTCCGCGAGCTCAACGATCACTGGGTTTTGGCCGTTGCAGCTGAAAAGAGGAAATCGGAGAAACCAGGGGAAGAGTCTTGAGGAGATCATTTGCATATTCCCAGTGCCTTCTGGGATAAGTGAAGAGTCTCCGCGAGCTCAACGATCACTGGGTTTTGGCCGTTGCAGCTGAAAAGAGGAAATCGGAGAAACCAGGGGAAGAGTCTTGAGGAGATCATTTGCATATTCCCAGTGCCTTCTGGGATAAGTGAAGAGTCTCCGCGAGCTCAACGATCACTGGGTTTTGGCCGTTGCAGCTGAAAAGAGGAAATCGGAGAAACCTGTCGGCGCGCGAATTTTGGCTCATCTTTCATCTTTTTAAGAAATCTCAAGATGGAAGAGGCCAGGAGCCATTTGGTGAGCTGCATTTCTTGCTACATGTTCACAGATTTACCAGTGGAAAAGCCAAACTTCACATGCCACAAATGCAAGCTTGTGACCCTGTTGGAGGAAAAGTTGCAAAATCTCGAAGAGAGGTTAGCTACGTTGAAGATCATTAAGGAAGGTGAAGAGTTCTTGGACAGAGCAGAATTATCTCTTCATGTTACAGAAAGAGAAGAAATTCGAAGTGCACCTGAAGAAACAGAGGAATGGAGACATGTGACCCAGAGAAGCAGGAGGATCAGGAGGCAGTCAGCACCCATACTGCTCAGAAACCAGTACCAGGCTCTCACGCAGGAAAACGATGAAGAAATACATCAGGATAAGACTTTGCCAACAAACAGCAACCTTGTACGCCCTCAGAGTCCTCCTGGATGGAGAAAGAAAAATGTTGTGAAGAAGAAACGGAGAGTGGTGGTCATGGGGGATTCCCTGTTGAGAGGAACAGAGGCCGCTATCTGCAGACCGGATATAACTTCAAGAGAAATTTGCTGTCTTCCAGGTGCAAAAATTAAAGATGTGTCTGACAGGATATCCGGACTCTTCAGACCTACAGATGACTACCCATTCCTGCTACTACATGTGGGGACAAATGACACCGCAAGAAACGACCTGGAAACCATCTGCAGAGACTTTGAAGACTTAGGCAAGAAAGTGAAAGAACTGGGAGCGCAGGTGGTCTTCTCTTCCATCCTCCCAGTGGATGGCCATGGAACAAGGAGGTGGAATAAGATTCTGCAGGTGAACAACTGGCTACGTCGATGGTGCCGTCAGCAACAATTTGGATTTCTGGATCACGGAGTGAACTACTTATACGATGGACTACTTGCTAGAGATGGGGTGCACCTTACGAAGACTGGAAAGCAGGTATTTGGAAGTCGCCTTGCTACACTTGTAAGGAGAGCTTTAAACTAGAACAACATGGGAAGGGAAGCAAAAGACCAGAAAAAGCCATACACCTGACAAATGCTACTGAGAACTCTGCTATTAGAAGTGGAAAGGAAGAACAAAGACGAAAGAATCTAATTAAAAAAAATATTGGAGAAAGAGAAACCAATCACAAACTGAAATGTTTCTATACTAATGCACAAAGCATGGGCAACAAACAAGGAGAATTGGAACTACTAACACAGGAAAAGAAATATGATGTCATTGGAATCACTGAAACTTGGTGGGACAATACACATGATTGGAATACAAGACTAGAAGGATACAACTTATTTGCAAGAAACAGACTTGATAAACGAGGAGGGGGTGTCGCATTGTATGTTAGAAATGCGTATATCTGCACAGAGATTGAAGCTTCAGAGACTGGGAGTTCTGTGGAAACTGTTTGGGTAAGAATACAAGGACAGAACAATGGAAAGGACACCATTGTAGGCATTTACTACAGGCCGCCTGTGCAAGCTGAAGATATGGATGAACTCTTTATGCATCAAATGGCCAAGTTCTCCAAAAAATATGACATAGTTGTCATGGGAGATTTCAACTATCCAGACATTTGTTGGGAATCTCTCTCAGGCAAAACTAACAGGTCAAGGAAATTCTTATCCTCTCTTGCTGACAACTTTATCTTCCAAAAGGTAAAGGAGAAAACAAGGGGAACTGCTACCTTGGATCTAATCCTTATAAACAGGGAGGAAATGGTTGAGGAGGTAAAAGTGGCTGGTACCCTAGGAGGTAGCGACCATGCTATTTTAGAATTTTGGATAACTAGAGGCGGAAGACCTGTGAAGACTCAGACGTCAAGGTTAGATTTCAGAAAGGCAGATTTTAAGGGATTCAGAAAGAGAATTGGAGGGATCCAATGGCTGGATATCCTTAAAGACAAAAATGTCCAGGAAGGATGGGAAATCTTGAAAAATGAAATTCTCAAAGCACAATTGTTAACAATTCCAAAAAGAGGGAAGAATAGGAAGCATTTAAGGAAACCAGGATGGATGAACACAGAACTTAAGCACATGCTAAAAAGGAAGCAAAAAATGTTTATAAAATGGAAAGAAGGAGGCATATCTAAAGAAGAATATAATGCTGTCTGCAGAACCTGCAAGGCACAAATCAGATTAGCTAAAGCTGAAAATGAATTGAGGCTTGCAAGAGATGTCAAAAGCAATAATAAAGGATTTTGGGGATATGTCAAAAGTAAAAGAAAAGTCAAAGATGCTATAGGATTTTTACAGGATGAAAATGATGAAATGGTAAGACAGGATGTTGAGAAGGCTGAACTTTTAAATTCCTATTTTGCATCTGTTTTCTCTCAGAAAGGAAATGTAACATCAACTGTTATTCACTGTCCTATTAAGGGAATAGAAGAATCCAGGATATCTATAAACAGAAAGATAGTGAGGAAACACTTAGCTAACCTAAATGTATTCAAGTCTCCAGGTCCAGATGAATTACACCCCAGAGTACTGAAGGAGATAGCAGAAGAAATTTTTGAACCCCTCTCCATAATCTTTGAAAATTCTTGGAGAACAGGAGAAGTGCCAGAAGACTGGAGAAGAGCAAATGTTGTTCCTATCTTCAAAAAGGGGAAGAAGGTGGACCCAGGCAACTATAGGCCGGTGAGTCTGACTTCTATACCAGGAAAGATCTTTGAACAAATTATTAAACAACATGTATGTCAATACCTGGATAAGAATGAAGTGATTAAACAGAGTCAGCATGGGTTTGTAACTAATAAGTCATGTCAGACTAATTTAATTTCCTTCTACGATGGTATTACTGATTGGGTGGATCAAGGAAATGCTGTAGATATAGTATATCTTGACTTCAGCAAAGCATTTGACAAAGTCTCTCATACAATCCTTATTGAAAAAATGACTAAGTATGGAATGGACAAGGCAACTGTTAGGTGGATTCATAACTGGCTTAGTGATCGGACCCAAAGAGTGGTCGTAAATGGCTGCACATCCAGTTGGAAGAATGTCTCAAGTGGGGTACCACAGGGCTCTGTCCTGGGCCCTGTATTGTTCAACATCTTTATCAACGATTTAGATGAAGGAATTGAGGGTAAACTGATTAAATTTGCTGATGACACAAAGCTAGGAGGGATAGCTAATACTAGAGAAGAGAGAGAGAGGATTCAAAAAGATTTAAATAAACTGGAGAAGTGGGCAGCAACTAACAGAATGGTTTTTAACAGGGAGAAATGCAAAGTACTACATCTGGGCAATAAAAATGAAAAAAGCATATATAGAATGGGAGGAATAGGGCTAAGTGACAGCACATGTGAAAAAGACTTGGGTATACTAATAGATCACAGACTGAATATGAGTCAACAGTGTGATGCAGCAGCAAAAAAGGCAAATGCAATTCTAGGATGTATTAACAGAAGCATACAGTCTAGATCACGTGAAGTAATTATTTCCCTCTACTCCTCTTTGGTCAGACCTCATCTGGAATATTGTGTCCAATTTTGGGCACCACATTTTAAAAAAGACATCAACAAACTGGAGCAAGTTCAGAAAAGAGCGACCAGAATGGTGACCGGTCTGCAAACCCTGTCTTATGAGGAAAGGTTGCAGGATTTGGGAATGTTTAGTTTGCAAAAGAGAAGACTGAGAGGAGACATAATAGCTGTCTACAAATATCTAAAGGGCTGTCACATTGTAGAAGGATCAACTTTATTCTCATTTGCACAAGGAAAGACTAGAAGCAATGGGATGAAGCTGAATGGGAGGAGACACAGATTAGATATTAGAAAAAACTTTTTGACAGTTAGAGTGATCAATGAGTGGAACAGGCTGCCACGAGAAGTGGTGAGTTCTCCTTCAATGGAAGTCTTCAAACAGAGGCTGGACAGACATCTAACTGGGATGATTTAGCGAATCCTGCTTTGAGCAGGGGGTTGGACCAGATGGCCCAGGAGGTCCCTTCCAACTCTACGATTCTATGATTCTATGATTCTATGATTCTAGGGTTAGGATTGAGATTAGGGTTATGGTTGGGATTAGGGTTAGGTTTGCGTTTAGGGTTATGGTTTTGGTTGGGATTAGGGTTAGGGGTGTGTTGGGTTTAGGGTTAGAGTTAAAATTGGGGGATTTGGTTAGGCATATCAGGGGCTCTCCAAACGTGACATGGCGTCTGATCTCAATTCCAGCCAATTTTGCATTGAAAAGTCAAAAGGTGCTCCTTCCCTTCCGAGCTCTGCCATGCGCCCAAACAGTGGTTTACCCCCACATATGGAGTATCAGTGTACTCAGGACAAATTGCACAATAACCTTAAGGGTCCTGTTACCCTTAGGAAAATAAAAAGATTTGGGGTGAAAAGATCATCCTTGTGAAAAAAAAAGAATTTTTTTATTTTACAGCTCTACATTATAAACTTCTATGAAGCACTTGGGGGTTCAAAGTGCTCACCACACATTTAGATAAGTTCCCTAGGGGGTCTACTTTCCAAAATGGGGTCACTTGTGGGGGCTTTCCACAGTTTAGGCACATCAGGGGCTCTCCAAAAGCAATATGGTGTCCGATCTCAATTCCGGCCAATTTTGCATTGAAAAGTCAAATGCACTCATTCCCTTCAGAGCTCTGCCATGTGGGGTATCAGCGTGCTCAGGACAAATTGTACAACAACTTTTGGGGTCACATTTCTCCTGTTACCCTGGGTAAAATAAAACAATTTGGATCTGAATAAATATTTTTGTGAAAAAAAGTTAAATGTTCATTCTGATTTGGCTTGTATCCTAAGTCATACTACAAGACTCGTTAAAGGGTTGATTGTGACTTGTAGGATCGCTACTACCAATAGGTGGCGCTGTAGAGTAAAAGTCCTCTTTCTTTCTGAAGAGGCAATTTGCATATCATTTTTTTTAAACATTCCAAAAATTCCTGTGAAGCACCTGAAGGGTTAATAAACTTCTTGAATGTGGTTTTGAGCACCTTGAGGGAGGCAGTTTTTAGAATGGTGTCACTTTTGTGTATTTTCTATCATATAGACCCCCTCAAAGTGACTTCAAATGTGATGTGGTCCTTAAAAAAAAATGGTGTTGTAAAAATGAGAAATCACTGGTCAACGTTTAACCCTTATAACTTCCGAACAAAAAAAATTTTGGTTCCAAAATGTTGCTGATGTAAAGTAGATGATGTGGGAAATGTTATATATTAAGTGTTTTGTGTGACATATTGCTCTGTTTTAAGGGCATGAAAAATCCAAGATGGAAAATTGCAACTTTTCTCCAAATATCTGTTTTTTTTTCACAAATAAACACAAGTTATATCAAAGAAATGTTACCACTATCATGAAGTACAATATGTCACAAGAAAACAATGTCAGAATCACTGGGATCCATGGAAGTGTTCCAGAGTTATTACCTCATAAAGAGACAGTGGTCAGAATTGTAAAAATTGGCCTGGTCATTAAACGTACAAACCATCCTTGGGGGTAAAGGGGTTAAAGGAATTCTCTGATTGCAAAATTCCCTGTTCATAACCCATAAAATATTCAGATGACAAAGTGTCTGACTTCATCTCTTCCCAAGAATTTGCTGTAATGTGTGGGGAAAATAGCAATAGTATTTAAAGGGAATCTGTCACCCCATTATAGCGCTATAAGCTGCAGCCACCGCCATCAGGGGCTTATCTGCAGTGCGAAGGCGCCGGGAAAGGTCAGAGAGGTCCGGCGCCTGCGCACTGCAGGACTCTGCTCTGCCCTCAACAGGGAAGATAGAGTATGCGTGTGCAGGAGCCGAGGGAGAAGCAAGGAGGAGAACATCATCGTATGAAGATGGGAGGCGCCGGACGGGACGGCGACACCCATTGGACCAGACCGAACACTGGGGTGAGTATAATATAACTTTTTTCTTATCTTTCAGGTTACATCAGGGGCTTATCTACAGGATTACAGAATACCGGTAGCTGATAGGGCTAAAATGGGGCGACAGATTCCCTTTAATTTCTCTATAGGGCCACCACAGGAGAAAATAAGAATGACACAGTTACCTTTTAAAATCAATAGGCTGTCTTTATGATCCAAAAAAGGATGCTCTCCTATACGTCCTTTAGAAAGGACCCCTGCAAAAAAGAAAACTATTCTTAAAATGTCATAGGGGATTATTGCCCTCTCCTAGCGCTGAGATCTGATCCTTGTTTTGATCCGTAGCATATATAATAAAGTGAATCTCTCTAACATGATGATCAGGGACCTTGCTGCTCAGTACTTTCCTGCAGAACTCAGATTAATAAACTGTAGTCTTGAATTGATGAATTCTTAACGCTACTTTGCTGTCAGGCTTAATAATAATGTAATTGTTTTAAAAAGAATTGTATGAAAAGTGTGGATCGTCCTGTGTGTAATGGAAGGGCCCCAATTGTATAGTCAGGTCTCATCTCAAACATTCCACCGTTCTTGACATAATGACTTTCTTTGTTTATTGCTCTCTTGCGCATTGCACCTAAAATTACAGCTCGTTTTGTAGGACTACATCTCGTCTTCTTTTGATTTAAACCATTTTAATCTCTACGCTACATGAAAGAGAAAAGTAAATATTTAATTATACTCAGTTTCGGGATAAACCCTAACGAGATGTAGAATATTTAATGTGATAGATTGTTACATCAGAAACATCTTATATACAAGATTCTCCAGGCGGGCATAAATTCTGATTAAAGTGAGTCCTATCTTTGTGGGCTTTGGAGAACGAGACTATGAAATTCTATTGCAAAGTACATAAGAACTTTTTAATTATAGGACAACAATAGCGAAATCAATGTTGAAAATGGCAAAAGTTAATCAAGATCACTTTTCCTATTGATAAGAGCTAAGGACACAGAGAGATAATGAAAATTGAGAAATCCATACGGAAATAAGTAACAGCAGAATCTATTGCTGATCAATGGAGTCTGACCTCTTGGGCCAACCAATGATCCTGATATCGAGGCTGTGAAACGGCCAACTAGAATGTGTGTCACTCCACCATTCATTGCCTATTGGACTGTTGGAGAAGATTGAGTGCTGTACTTGGCTGTCTTTATCATTCCTGCTGACAATAAATGGTGTTGTGGTGCACATGCGCTACCGTTAAAGATGTGCGGATCTTTTGAAAATTTGAATTTGTCGATTTCATAGAATTTTCAAAACAAATTTGACCTGTGACAAATAAATTTAAGTGATTATTAATACTGGAAATCTTGTAGATGATTGGAAAATACATGAAGGGAAGAGGACAGAGAGAGAACCCCACTGATCACACTTACATTCTATAGGTGAGAGAGAGAGAGAGCGAGAGAGAGGACCCCTCTTGTCATAAGAACTTACACTATACAGGTGAGAGAGATAACCCCGCTGACCATAAGCGCTTACATTCTACAGGAGAGAGAGGACCCTGCTGACCATAAGAGCTTGCACTCTACAGGAGAGGACCAGATCATAAGAGCTTACACTCTACAGGAGAGAGAGGACCCCGCTGACCATAAGAGCTTACACTCTACAGGAGAGAGAGAACCCTGCTGACCATAAGAGCTTACACTCTACAGTAGAGGACCTTGCTGATCATAAGAGCTTACACTCTACAGGAGAGAGAGGACCTCACTGATCATAAGAGCTTACACTCTACAGGAGAGAGAGGACTCTGCTGACCATAAGAGTTTACACTCTACAGGAGAGAGAGGACCCCGCTGACCATAAGAGCTTACACTCTACAGGAGAGAGAGGACTCTGCTGACCATAAGAGTTTACGCTCTACAGGAGAGAACCCCACTGACCATAAGTGCTTACACTCTACAGGAGAAAAAGGACCCTGCTGACCATAAGTGCTTACACTCTACAGGAGAGAGAGGACCCTGCTGACCATAAGAGTTTACACTTTACAGGAGAGAGAGGACATCACTGATCATAAGAGCTTACACTCTACAGGAGAGCGAGGACCCCGCTGATCACAAGCACTAACACTCTACAGGAGACAGGACCTTGCTGACCATAAGATTTTACACTTTACAGGAGAGAGAGACTTAGCCAGTGACTCTGGAGATGGAAAATGACTCTGTACAAACTGTACTCTGCAAGTAATCACTGATATATGATCGTGGAGGTACTAACCACCACTACTGTATATAGGATATTATCATCCGCTAGAAGCTGAAGAGTATTATGGAGAGGTCTGCTCAGCCACACAAAAGATATTACCCCGCTCTCTGATGCTTCAAGAGTGTGGGAAATTGTGTCGGGCAAGTTTTTTTTTTCCATTCATGGAGCTGAAATGCATAATGATCGGCACCTTCTTAGCTGTACCAATACAATTTTATTAATTTTGAGCTGCTCACGGACTAGAGCATTCGATTATATCATTTAGATCCACTACTTTAACTTATACCTGCATGGTCTGACTGTGCTATGTTTGCACAAGCAAGGTCCTCCAATGTCTTGAACTGTAAAAGATGCTGTTAGTACCTGTAATTATCTCTCTGGCTAATAGAATAAGGAGTTGAAAATAGAATTTCGCCTCCTATTGGTTTACAATTCTCTAATGGAATGTGAAAACATGTTTTCCAAGCGAGACAATTCTTTTAACCCCTTTACCCCGAAGCATGTTTTCTCCTTCCTGACCAGGCCAAATTTTACAATTCTGACTACTGTCACTTTATGAAGTCATAACTCTGGAATGTTTCAATGTTGTCCAATTTGTCCTGAGTACGCTGATATACCATATGTGGGAGAAAACTACTATATGGGCACACATCGGGGCTCGGAAGGGAAGTAGTGATGTTTTGGAATGCAGACTTTGATGAATGGTCTGCGGGTGTCATGTTGCCTTTGGAGAGCCCCTGATGTGCCTAAACTGTGGAAACCCCCCACAAGTGACCCCATTTTGGAAACTAGACCCCCCAAGGAACTTATCTAGATGTGTGGTGGCCACTTTGAACCCCCAAGTGCTTCACAGAAGTTTATAATGCCCGAGTGTGAAAATAAAAAAATAAAATTTTTTTCCACAAACATGATCTTTTAGTTCCCAATTTTTTTATTTTCCCAAGGGTAACAGGAGAATTGGACCCCAAAAGTTGTTGTCCAATTTGTCCTGAGTACGCTGATATTCCATATATGGGAGAAAACTACTGTATGGGCACACGTCGGGGCTTGGAAGGGATGTAGTGACGTTTTGGAATGCAGACTTTGATGGAATGGTCTGTGGGTGTCATGTTGCTTTTGGAGAGCCCCTGATGTGCCTAAACAGTGGAAACCCCCCACAAATGACCCCATTTTGGAAACGAGACCCCCTGAGGAACATATCTAGATGTGTGGTGAGCACTTTGAACCCCCAAGTGCTTCACAGAAGTTTATAACGTAGAGCCATTCGATTGTAAGGTGACATTAACCCTTTGTTAGATTAACCCATTCGCCACCGCTACAGGGCAATGGGAAGCCCACACATTTTTTAACAACAAATTAACCCCTTAAAATAACAACTACAACTCCCAAATTTTGCACACAAACCCTCATCTAATTATTAGTCAGGGACATATTAAAAAACATGAAATGAAATGGTTTACTGAATGTAAACCATGTGTCATTTCATGTCGGTTTGGGGAAGGATTTGATAGAAGCCGGCAATTTAATTAGCGGCTATTCTGCTATAAAGAACTCTGTGAAATCTAAATATATATATTTTTATGTTTGTCTCAATGATTTGTGTGTGTATATATATATATGCATTCTATGTGTCTATATCTATTATTTTGTTTCTGTTAGAAACCCTGTCATAGGGCTCCATTATATGTCCATTTTGCAAGGCGGCGAGAAAATCTCGCCATACGGATTGCATACGGATGCCATACGGATTACATACGGAAGCTTACATGCGCAAAATATGCAACCACACCTTGCTTACGGATGACATACGGAGCACTATTTAGGGGTCATTCATCCGTATTACGCATGTAAACTACTGACCGTATTTTGCGTCGGTTAGTGTGACCCCGGCCTAACAGGAGAAATTGCTCCATACAGTTTGTTGTGCAATTTCTCCTGAGAATAATAAGAGAAAATATTAAAAAGTGAAAAAATATTTTTTTTTTAGAATCTCCAAATAAAGAACAAAAAATAAACAAATATTTTTCCATTAAATATATTTATTTATGTAAATAAAAAATAAACAATAAAAGTACACATATTTGGTACTGCTGCGTCCATAACGACCTGCTCTGTAAAGCTGTTCTACTAGTTAACAACTTCAGTGAAAACCGTAAAAAGAAAACAAAAATGAGGCAAAAAACAATGCTTTATCGTCATACCGCCAAACAAAAAGTGCAATAAAATGAGATCACAAAGATGAAAGTAACTAAAAATAGTACTGCCAAAAATGTCATCTTGTCCCCCTAAAAACAAGCCTTCTTACAGCTCCATCAGCAGAAAAATAAAAAAAGTTATAGCTCTCAGCATAAAGCAACGCAAAAATAATTACTTTTCTATAAAAGTTTTTATTGTGTAAAAGCGCCAAAACATTAAAAAAGTTATAAATTGGGTATCGCTCTAATCGGAATGACCCGAGGAGTAAGGCCATGTGCACACGATGCGTTTTTTATGCGTTTTCATTGCGTCTTTTTCTATGCGGAAATGGTCCAAAAATGCAATGGAATCCTTATGAAAGGTAATTCAATGACAATCCTGAAGTGTTGTGCACATGATCAGTAAATTTCCGTGCGTATTTGCAGTGCATTTTTTTCTGCAGCATGTCAATTCTTTTTGCGTTTCTGCAGCATTTCCACACCCATTGACTTCAATTGAGTCAGTCAAGTCCGCAGCAAAAACGCAGGTATGAAAATGTTTGCAGTGGATTTGCTAAGTTTTTGTTTTGAATTTCACTGGCTTCCTTTGCTGTTTCCCATGCTGTCATCTGTGTGTCACAATCTTTTAGTAGGCATTGCTCCTACTAGCCAGTTTCCTACTCCACACTGATGAGGGGCAATACCCCGAAACAGCTGTCTGTGGATGGATACTGTTATGAATGAGTCACCGTAGGAGGCAAAAACAGAAATGCTAGCTAAGTCCAGAAAACCAGAGAAGTTGGCAGCTATCGGATTGCAGACCCCTAAACCTATCAGCACAACTAGCAGTAGCCGTGGGGGGGTTCCTACGATGCCCTAGACCCCTCGATCACAGCCGGAGGACCACATAGCCTAAAGACAGAAAGGGAAATCTAAACTGCCCCAGAGCAGACCCCAAAGCAAAAGGCAGCCCCCAACATATAATGACGGCGAAGCAAGAAGAAAGAACATTAACACAGACAGAAAGATAGACTAAGCAAAGACGGGGCCCAAGCTAACTAGATAGGAAAGGACAGGAAGGCTGCTGTCTGCAATCCGTGGAAAACCCTATGAAAATAAGAGCCAACAGACTGACAGGGAAAAAGGCCCTGAAGACGCTAGGCTTCAAAAAGACTATGTCAGTACTCAGGAATATTCTGAAGACAGAGCAACCGGCAAAAGGAGATTCAGCTCACCCCAGCAGGGAATGGCAGAATCTAGAAAAGCAAGGCAAACAAAAACAAAACACAAATGCTAAAAGGCAAAGCAGAAAACTTAGCTTTAATGGAGCAGGAATCAGACTGGTCTCCTAGAAGTCCACAGAGAAATCACCCGCAGGGCAGAAGGGCGTCGACAGCCTTATATCCAGTCCATGACTCCACTCAGGCAGTCATCATCATTAGGCTCAGGTGCCTGATAATCAGGCTCATTACCTTTTTTTACCAGAATAGGGAGTTCACCAGACCTCAGTGACGGAGGGGAAAATGAACTCACACCAGGATACCATGTTTTGGCATAGGTGGTTTCCTTCATTGGAGACTGCCCTTCCCGCGGTTGTTCCTTCCTGGGGAAAGACCTGGCTAGTCATTGCTTGCTTTGAGAAACATGTGATGGTGTCTCTGCAGCTTGTGTTTTGCATGTTTTTGCATATTTCCCATAAAGGATGGGGGTATTGCTCTAGAATCACTGCGTTGAGAAACATGTGATGGTGTCTCCGCAGTGTTGGATGTTGATCTCCATGAGTTCATTCATCCTCATTTTTCACAGTCTTTTACTAGGCATTGCTCCTACTAGCCAGTTTCCTTCTCCACACTGATGAGGGGCAATACCCCGAAACAGCTGTCTGTGGATGGATACCATGTTTTGGCATAGGTGGTTTCCTTCATTGGAGACTGCCCTTCCTGTGGTTGTTCCTTCCCGGGGAAAGACCTGGCTAGTCATTGTTTGCGTTGAGAAACATGTGATTGTGTCTCCGGAGCTTGTGTTTTGCATGTTTTTGCATATTTCCAATAAGGGATGGGGGCATTGCTCTAGAATCACTGCATTGAGAAACATGTGATGGTGTCTCCGCAGTGTGAGATGTTGAACTCCATGAGTTCATTCATCCTCATTTTTCAGTCTTTTACTAGGCATTGCTCCTACTAGCCAGTTTCCCACTCCACACTGATGAGGGGCAATACCCCGAAACATCTGTCTGTGGATGGATACCATGTTTTGGCATAGGTGGTTTCCTTCATTGGAGACTGCCCTTCCCGTGGTTGTTCCTTCCCGGGGAAAGACCTGGCTAGTCATTGCTTGCATTGAGAAACATGTGATGGTGTCTTCGCGGCGTGTGTTTTGTATGTTTTTGCATATTTCCCATAAGGGATGGGGGCATTGCTCTAAAATCACTGTGCTGAGAAACATGTGATGGTGTCTCTGCAGTGTTGGATGTTGATCTCCATGAGTTCATTCATCCTCATTTTTCACAGTCTTTTACTAGGCATTGCTCCTACTAGCCAGTTTCCTACTATACACTGATGAGGGGCAATACCCCGAAACAGCTGTCTGTGGATGGATACCATGTTTTGGCATATGTGGTTTCCTTCATGGGAGACAGCCCTTCTCGTGGTTGTTCCTTCCCGGGGAAAGACGTGGCTAGTCATTGCTTGCGTTGAGAAACATGTGATGGTGTCTCCGCGGCTTGTGTTTAGCGTGGGAAACACTGGCGCGGTGGTTCTTATCGGCGGCAACGTAACCGCCAGTAAGACAGCCGGTCAGAGCGCTGTGGAATAGTGCTGGCAGGAGTCAGCGTGACCCCAACAGCTGTGACTGTCACCTGCGGTAACACTACCACCGGTACTGTCGGTCGCAGCACTGCGGGATCATGGTGTCAGATGTCAGCATGCCCCTGTGGCTGTGACTGTCACTTGAGGTAACGTTACCGCAGACCACCATATCACCATTCACAGCAACGCGGGATCATGCTGGCAGATGTCAGCGTAATGCTGCAGCTGTGACTGTGACCTCCAGGTGTGGGCTGATGAGACTACTGCTCCCATTGGGCTACGTTTGCTGTCACTGATAACAGTGACAACAGGTGCCTTTGATGGGAGACGTAGTCTCATCTGCCGGCGCCTGTGGTAACAGTTAAAAAAAAAGTAAAATTACATACATATTCAAATAAAAAAAAAATTAGAGTCACTTCAGCGCCCAATCCCCGATACCCTCGTCTCCTAGAAATAATGTAAAATAATAAACCAACATATACTCACCTGTCCGCCGTAGTACAGGTGATCCGAGTGTCCCACAACGATCTCACGAGTAGAACAGTCACATTGGGAGATGTGATCGCTCTACCCGGCCATCGGCTATACACTCCCGCAGTGTATCACTGAGCTGCTGTGAGAGTTCACCAGAGTTCATCAGCTCCGGTGCTCTCACTTATGGCATCACTGCTTGAGAACTTTCCCACATAGCAGTGGTGCCGTAAGGGAGATCACCGGAGCTGATCAGCTGATGACCTCTCTCACTGCAGCACAATGATACGCTGCGGGTGCAATTACCTCCTTGTAGTGTATCACCTGCTCAGCGTGAAGCTGCGCAATTGTGGTGCCGTATATATATTGCTGTTTGCGGGAATGAAGCTTCCGCAAAGCAGCATTACTGTGCATGTCAGGAAGGGTAAAATATATTTTGACCATCATTTACCATCAATTCTTTACCCCTCCACTTCTCACCTTCACCCATTCGATCTTCATCTCATTTTCTGATTGCTGAAATCCCCAGACCTCTCACACTAGGCTGGGACTACCACCTTTGATGAGGCCAGGTATGGTTCTGCGCATGTGACTGCAAGGTCACGGCATGAGTCATGACATCATGACTCAGTTTTCATGCATTTGTGCCTTATCAGACCCAGAAGTCCTGGCCTAGTGTGTGAGACCTGTATATTTCAAGACTCCTGGCAGTGTTAAGGAGATGCAGCGAGGGCTGTATAGCACAAATAGTCTGTCTCTCTCTCTGTCTCCATGATGAGGAACATGTTTGTTCTTCGGAGCACCCCTTGGGCAGGTCTCTCCTTGGTTTCTCTGGCTTAGAGCAGGAAGATAAGACTCTGCTTACAGTCCTGCCCCCCCGGAGCGCGGGCATATCATTAACTGAAAACTTCTAACACTGATTACAAAAGAACCACAAGAAGGATTTCTTCACCCCAGATATCATTTTAATTAGCATAACAGTGGCAACATGACAATGTCTGCAGTTTACTTAGCAAATTCCTGCTGACAGGTTCACTTTAAATATGGAGTGGAACCTATTCTCTTCAGCATCATGGACAGCAACAGATTTCTGTAGCTTTTTAATGGGATTCCTAATTTTTTTTTCCCCAATACAGTGAAACGCTTAACATTTAAAACATGTAAAAAGTGACTTATAAGGCTGAGTTCACATGTGGCGTTTTTTTCGCATTTCCGCGGCGGTTTTAACAGCGCGATTTTGCCGCGAAAATGCGAAAAATAAGCATCCCATGCATTCCTATGGGATTCCGCAATGCTGTGCTAATGCTGCGGTTTTTACCGCGGCGGAATCGCTTTGCTGTAAAAACCGCAGCATGCTCATTAATTTGCGGAATCGCGGCGATCCCGCACCCATAGGAATGCATTGTTCCGCTTACTTCCCGCATGTGGCTGTGCACACCATGCGGAAAGTAAGCAGAACAATTGCGGATGGTACCCACGGTCCGGAGGAGAGGAGACTGTCCTCCGGGCTTTGGGTACCATATCCCTGTAAAAAATAGAATTTAAAAATAAAAAATATTGTTATTCTCACCCTCCGACGTCCCGCGCAGCCTTCCCGCTTCTCTTCACGCTCTCGTTCCCAGTAGTCCTTTGCGAAAATGCCCGCGAATCACCGTGAGACATCGTGATCCCGCGAGAACGGACGTCATCGCGGGCATTTTCGCAAAGGATTACTGGGAACGGATGCGCGGGACGTCGGAGGGTAAGAATAACACCATTTTTTATTTTTTTTTACATTTTATCTTTTACTACTGATGCTGCATAGGCAGCCTCAGTAGTAAAAAGTTGGTCACACTCGTCAAACACTATGTTTGACGAGTGTGACCAACCTGTCAATCAGTTCTCCAAGCGATGCTACAGATCGCTTGGAAAACGCAAGCATTTTGCAAGCTAAATGCGATTTTCCCGCGGACTGGAATTCCGGAATTCTCGCGGTAATTTCCGCGAGAGTTCCGGTACGTGTGCACTTAGCCTAAAGGTTTTATCATAGGACCAAATCTTACCATACATTTGGATTCTATAGACCTTCAGCAAGCTGCAAGTCAAAAGTACTGTATACGTGATCTTCATTGACCATGGCTAAAGGTTTAAAGCTTTCTCATGCCTAATAGGTCAAGTTTCTCCCAGCTTCTTGTGCCTCTCAGATATCAGCACTAAGTATCAGAACAATCTTGTGTGTTTCACATAACTTTCTCATGACCTTCATAACACAATCAAGTTTAACATTTTAGAGCATTTTAACATAAAACCTTAATACATAGCAAATTGAACATTATCCTCTTAAACGATGTGTAAATTGCTGTGTACTGTATATCGTAAAAATTTCATATTAGGAAAAGACATAAAGGAATTTTATGGACACAACACAGAGATTACATTGAACTATACTGGATAATTCTACAGCGCGGGAGGTAGCCAACTAAGAAGAATTGGCATATCAATGATGGTAAAGGGTCAAAACATATTATCCCCTTCCCGACACGCACCGTACATATACTGCTTTGCTGGATCTTCATTCTCGCAAACAGCAGTATATGTACGGCACCGCAATGACGCGGCTACACGCTGAGGTCAGGGGTAGAATTAGCCATAGGACTAATTATCCATAGAGAGGCATTTCGAGTTTTCTTCTCAATGATTCAGACAGAATCCAAAAGAAAATATGTTGTTTTATTACAGGGGTCAGAGACACAGGTCTATAGGGAAAAAAAATCAGAACATTATATGGGTTAATAACTATAGATAAGTGAATATATTCAAGCAGAATTTTGAAAAAGCTGCAATCACCAAAGGGCAGATTTTGTCATTTGCTGCCTGTGCGAATTCAGCAAAATGGCAGACATTTACCGCTATTTTTCTAAATTATTAAAGGTAACCTGTCACATGAAAAAACGTATTGTCCTGATGACATGGTGTCAGTTTGCAAGTTAATAATGTATGAACCTGCCTAGCACCTGCAATTATGGCCCCACTGCTAGGAAGTAATGAACTTTATTCCTCCCAGCAGCGTTTGGGTTTCAGTCATGGGGATGGCATCGGCGTGGGTTCAGTCACCGCTCTGGGTATAAAGAGTGACTGCTGTAAACATTCCCCCATAACTGACAGCCAACCCTAATACTGAGCTGCTGTCAGTCAGTGCGGGGGACGTGGCTACAGACGCTGCTCTCTGTACACAGAGCAGTGACTGAACCCGTGCCGGCGCCACAACCGTGACATAAAACCTGACCGCTACCGGGAGAAATAAAGCTCCAAGTTAACCCTATATTTGCAGGTTAATTGCATTTTTTCTCTTGACAGGTTCCCTTTAATGACTATCAGATGGTTAAATAATACATTTTTATACTAGCCTTGCCACTCCTCTCAACTCTCTAGTTATTACCCCATATAATGTTCTGATTTTTGCCCTATAAACCTGTGTCTCTGACCTCTGTAATAAAACAACATATTTTCTGTTGGATTCTGTCTGAACCATTGAGAAGAAAACTCGACATGCCTCTCTATGGATCATTAGTCCTATGGCTAATTCTACAACTATGTTACACTTACAACTAGAGTTGAGCGACTTTTGGTTTTTTATGGTCGAGTTTCGTTTCGTGAAACCCGACTTTTCCAAAAGTCGGGTCGAGCAAGATCGGCCGATTATAGGGAAAAGTCGGGGTCGTCCCGAAACACGAAACCCAATGTAAGTCAATGGGGAATAAAAGTCGGCAGTGAGAGGAGGACAGGAAACACACCTACAGTGCTCATTTGAATGCCAAAAGCATCAATTCTTCTTACTTAAGCTGGTCAACCTTAATTAACTTCATAATACAAGTTACGCACTGAAAAATGGGGGTTATTTGGCTAAAGTTGTGGGGGGGTAGGGCTGGCTCCAGGTTTTCATGTGCCCTGGGCGAAAGAGCGCCCCTTTAACACATAATACCACAGCTCATCATGCTCCGATACGGCAGAGAAATAGCGGTATAGTACAATGAAAAATACTTCTTTTTACATCTCATGACGAGGCCCATCTATTTCTCCATACAGAATCATTGGTCCCATATAATGTTTGAAACAGTATATGATGAGCTCCACATAATGCTACAGTATATGTTGGTCCCCATGGATGAAGCTCCACTGTCTTATGGGCCCAAATAATGCTCCAAACATAATTGGCCCCATTTCTAATGCTCTAGTGTATAATGGGCCCTGTAAATGCTGCTCCAGTGTCTGATGTCCACCTTTGGAATGTTCCAGTGTATGGTGGGCCCCATCTATCATTCTCCAGAGTATAGTGCTCCCCAAAAATTGCTGTCCCAACATTGAAAACAATCAAATAAGTCTCCTCGCTAGGGAATCCCTGTACTAGTCTGGACAGGTGCTGTAGCTTGCTTAACAGCTCGCCAGCCGTTCTCACGCCCAGTATGGATTACACGTGATTGCACAAAGGTGAGAAAGGGTACCGTATCCCCAGATAACATGTATGGATAGCGTACACATTCAAAATATATGTCTCAGGAGGCAGGCTCAGACGGTGTTAGGCCCAGTATGGATTGCACGTGATTGCACAAAAGTTAGAAAGGGTACCGTATCCCCGGATAACATGTATGGATAGCGTACACATTCAAAATATATGTCTATACAGCATGAGGCAGGCTCAGACGGTGTTAGGCCCAGTATGGATTGCACGTGATTGCACAAAGGTTAGAAAGGGTACCGTATCCCTGGATAACATGTATGGATAGCGTACACATTCAAAATATATGTCTCAGGAGGCAGGCTCAGACGGTGTTAGGCCCAGTATGGATTGCACGTGATTGCACAAAGGTTAGAAAGGGTACCGTATCCCTGGATAACATGTATGGATAGCGTACACATTCAAAATATATGTCTATACAGCATGAGGCAGGCTCAGACGGTGTTAGGCCCAGTATGGATTGCACGTGATTGCACAAAGGTTAGAAAGGGTACCGTATCCCTGGATAACATGTATGGATAGCGTACACATTCAAAATATATGTCTCAGGAGGCAGGCTCAGACGGTGTTAGGCCCAGTATGGATTGCACGTGATTGCACAAAGGTTAGAAAGGGTACCGTATCCCCGGATAACATGTATGGATAGCGTACACATTCAAAATATATGTCTATACAGCATGAGGCAGGCTTAGACGGTGTTAGGCCCAGTATGGATTGCACGTGATTGCACAAAGGTTAGAAAGGGTACCGTATCCCCGGATAACATGTATGGATAGCGTACACATTCAAAATATATGTCTATACAGCATGAGGCAGGCTCAGACGGTGTTAGGCCCAGTATGGATTGCACGTGATTGCACAAAGGTTAGAAAGGGTACCGTATCCCTGGATAACATGTATGGATAGCGTACACATTCAAAATATATGTCTATACAGCATGAGGCAGGCTCAGACGGTGTTAGGCCCAGTATGGATTGCACGTGATTGCACAAAGGTTAGAAAGGGTACCGTATCCCTGGATAACATGTACGGATAGCGTACACATTCAAAATATATGTCTCAGGAGGCAGGCTCAGACGGTGTTAGGCCCAGTATGGATTGCACGTGATTGCACAAAGGTTAGAAAGGGTACCGTATCCCCGGATAACATGTATGGATAGCGTACACATTCAAAATATATGTCTATACAGCATGAGGCAGGCTCAGACGATGTTAGGCCCAGTATGGATTGCACGTGATTGCACAAAGGTTAGAAAGGGTACCGTATCCCTGGATAACATGTATGGATAGCGTACACATTCAAAATATATGTCTCAGGAGGCAGGCTCAGACGGTGTTAGGCCCAGTATGGATTGCACGTGATTGCACAAAGGTTAGAAAGGGTACCGTATCCCTGGATAACATGTATGGATAGCGTACACATTCAAAATATATGTCTATACAGCATGAGGCAGGCTCAGACGGTGTTAGGCCCAGTATGGATTGCACGTGATTGCACAAAGGTTAGAAAGGGTACCGTATCCCTGGATAACATGTATGGATAGCGTACACATTCAAAATATATGTCTCAGGAGGCAGGCTCAGACGGTGTTAGGCCCAGTATGGATTGCACATGATTGCACAAAGGTTAGAAAGGGTACCGTATCCCCGGATAACATGTATGGATAGCGTACACATTCAAAATATATGTCTATACAGCATGAGGCAGGCTCAGACGGTGTTAGGCCCAGTATGGATTGCACGTGATTGCACAAAGGTTAGAAAGGGTACCGTATCCTTGGATAACATGTATGGATAGTGTACACATTCAAAATATATGTCTATACAGCATGAGGCAGGCTCAGACGGTGTTAGGCCCAGTATGGATTGCACGTGATTGCACAAAGGTTAGAAAGGGTACCGTATCCCTGGATAACATGTATGGATAGCATACACATTCAAAATATATGTCTCAGGAGGCAGGCTCAGACGGTGTTAGGCCCAGTATGGATTGCACGTGATTGCACAAAGGTTAGAGAGGGTACTGTATCCCTGGATAACATGTATGGATAGCGTACACATTCAAAATATATGTCTCAGGAGGCAGGCTCAGACGGTGTTAGGCCCAGTATGGATTGCACGTGATTGCACAAAGGTTAGAAAGGGTACCGTATCCCCGGATAACATGTATGGATAGCGTACACATTCAAAATATATGTCTATACATCAGGAGGCAGGCTCAGACGGTGTTAGGCCCAGTATGGATTGCACGTGATTGCACAAAGGTTAGAAAGGGTACCGTATCCCTGGATAACATGTATGGATAGCGTGCACATTCAAAATATATGTCTATACAGCATGAGGCAGGCTCAGACGGTGTTAGGCCCAGTATGGATTGCACGTGATTGCACAAAGGTTAGAAAGGGTACCGTATCCCTGGATAACATGTATGGATAGCGTACACATTCAAAATATATGTCTCAGGAGGCAGGCTCAGACGGTGTTAGGCCCAGTATGGATTGCACGTGATTGCACAAAGGTTAGAAAGGGTACCGTATCCCTGGATAACATGTATGGATAGCGTACACATTCAAAATATATATCTATACAGCATGAGGCAGGCTCAGACGGTGTTAGGCCCAGTATGGATTGCACGTGATTGCACAAAGGTTAGAAAGGGTACCGTATCCCTGGATAACATGTATGGATAGCGTACACATTCAAAATATATGTCTCAGGAGGCAGGCTCAGACGGTGTTAGGCCCAGTATGGATTGCACATGATTGCACAAAGGTTAGAAAGGGTACCGTATCCCCGGATAACATGTATGGATAGCGTACACATTCAAAATATATGTCTATACAGCATGAGGCAGGCTCAGACGGTGTTAGGCCCAGTATGGATTGCACGTGATTGCACAAAGGTTAGAAAGGGTACCGTATCCTTGGATAACATGTATGGATAGTGTACACATTCAAAATATATGTCTATACAGCATGAGGCAGGCTCAGACGGTGTTAGGCCCAGTATGGATTGCACGTGATTGCACAAAGGTTAGAAAGGGTACCGTATCCCTGGATAACATGTATGGATAGCATACACATTCAAAATATATGTCTCAGGAGGCAGGCTCAGACGGTGTTAGGCCCAGTATGGATTGCACGTGATTGCACAAAGGTTAGAAAGGGTACTGTATCCCTGGATAACATGTATGGATAGCGTACACATTCAAAATATATGTCTCAGGAGGCAGGCTCAGACGGTGTTAGGCCCAGTATGGATTGCACGTGATTGCACAAAGGTTAGAAAGGGTACCGTATCCCCGGATAACATGTATGGATAGCGTACACATTCAAAATATATGTCTATACATCAGGAGGCAGGCTCAGACGGTGTTAGGCCCAGTATGGATTGCACGTGATTGCACAAATTTTAGAAAGGGTACCGTATCCCTGGATAACATGTATGGATAGCTTACACATTCAAAATATATGTCTCAGGAGGCAGGCTCAGACGGTGTCAGGCACAGTATGGATTTGACGGCCCAGATTACACAGCGGAGGAGCAGGGAGAGGTAAAGATTGCAAATGCTGGGGCCCTGCCCAAGCAAGGGGGGCCCACTCGTGGGCGTCGGTACTGGCACTGGGCCCCTCATAGTACAGCGGTGTGTCTGACGGCGGGTGTGCACCACCGTCAGAGACACTTGATTGCACTATGAGGGACCCTGTGCCAGTGCCCGCGCCCAAGAGTCGGCCTACCCACCTGTCCAGGGCAACGGCACTCGCACGGTGTCGTGCGGTAGGTGGTGACCCCGGCCATGGGGGGGGAGGCAGTACAGTTAGGGAGTTTTAGAAAGTGGCATATGTTGATGTTGGACATTCAGCTGATGTAAAAGGCGAAATAGGTGAAGTACCAGGAAGAGGTGGACCAAAGCAAGCCATTTTTCTGTCACCCTATGTGTCATCAGGGGAAGGTGGGACAAAATCCTTGGAAACCCATGCGTGGTTCATTTTAATGAAGGTTAGATCATCCACATTTTGGGTTGACAGACGGGTCCTTTTTTCTGTCAGGACTGATCCAGCTGCACTGAAGACTCTTTCCGATAGCACACTTGCAGCTGGGCAAGCGAGCTCCTGTAAGGCATATTGGGCCAATTCAGGCCAGGTGTCCAGTTTAGCGGCCCAATAGTCAAAGGGGAATGACCTGTGTGGGAGAACATCGATATGGGAGGAAAAGTAGTTTGTTACCATAGTTGACAACTGCTGTCTCCTGTCACTTTCCATCGATGCAGTATTACCAGTTGTGTGAGCGGTATTTGAAAAATCAGTCCACAACATTGTCATGAAACCCCTGTCTCCAACGCCACTTCTGCTGTGTGCACCACGAACACCTCTGCCAAGCTGCCCCCGGCCCGTACGGCTCGTGTGAGAACCATCACCACTGCTGTGTGCTGGGAATGCCTCAAGCAACCGATTTACCAGAGTTGCTTGTTTATTAGCCAATATTAGGTCAAGGTTCTCCTGTGGCATGATGTTTTGTAATTTGCCTTTATAGCGTGGATCCAGGATGCTGGCCAACCAGTAGTCGTCATCGTTCATCATTTTGTCAATGCGGGGGTCCCTTTTTAGGATCCGCAAGGCATAATCTGACATGTGGGCCAATGTTCCCGGTGTCAATGATGCACTGCGAGTGCTGGGTGGAGGAGCACTTTCTGGCAAATCCACATCCCTCCAGTCACGCACAAACCCTGTACCAGACCTTGCCACGCCAACATTTTCACTTGCCCCACGAGATGCATCCTCCTCCCCTAAGTAATCATCCCCATCATCCTCCTCCTCCTCCTCTTCTTCCTCCACCTCGTCCAGGAGAGGTCCCTGAGCAGACAATGGCTGAATGTCATCAAGGATTCCCTCCACCTCTTCCTCCTCATCAACATTGGCTGCAGACGCCTGCTCCTTAAGGTGCGTCAAAGTTTGCATGAGCAGATGCATAAGTGAGATGCTCATGCTTAGGATGGCGTCGTCTGCGCTTACCAGCCGTATGCATTCCTCAAAACACTGAAGGACTTTACAGAGGTCTTTCAGCTTCGACCACTGCACACCTGTCAACTCCATGTCTGCTCTCAAAGTGCCTGGCCGTGTATCCTCCCACAAATGCATTATGGCCTGCCTCTGCTCGCACAGCCGCTCCACCATGTGCAGGGTGGAGTTCCACCTTGTTGCAATGTCGATAATGAGGCGGTGGTTGGGAAGGTGGAGCAATCGCTGCAGCTTCTGCATACGAACGGAGTGTACAGGCGACCGGCGGATGTGCGCGCACAGTCTTCGCACCTTCTGGAGCAGGGCTGTTAACTCCGGATAATTTTTGAGGAAGCACTGCACCACCAGGTTCAAGGTGTGAACCAAGCAAGGTATGTGGCTGAGTTTTGAAAGGGCTATGGCTGCCACAAAATTACGGCCGTTATCACTAACTACCTTGCCTGCCTCAAGATGTACACTGCCCAGCCATGACACAGTTTGTCGCTTCAAGTACTCGGCCAGCACCTCGGCGGTATGTCTGTCGCCCAAACACATCATCTGCAACACAGCCTGCTGACGCTTTCCACTAGCTGCTCGATATGGGGACACATCGTGTGCAACAGTGGCAGCTGCAGATGGAGTGCTCGTACGACTGCGCTCTGTGGACGAGCTTTCGCTTGTGGAGGAGGAGGAGGAGGAAGAGGGTGGAACGCCTACAGCCAACTGTTTCCTATACCGTGGGCTAGGCAGCACTGTCCCACCACTGCTGTCCCCTGTGGACCCTGCATCCACCACATTAACCCAGTGCGCAGTGATGGACACGTAACGGCCTTGGCCATGCCGAATGGACCATGCATCAGTAGTGAGGTGCACCTTTCCGCTCACTGACTGCTTGAGTGCATGGACAATGCGGTCTTTCACATGATGGTGGAGGGCTGGGATGGCTTTGCGAGAGAAGAAGTGGCGACTGGGTAGGTCATAGCATGGTACTGCATAGGCCATGAGTTCGCGGAAAGCTGTGCTTTCCACCAACCGAAAGGGCATCATCTCAAACGAGATTAGTTTGGCAATGTGGGCGTTCAAACCCAGTGTACGCGGATGAGAGACTGAGTACTTTCTTGACCTACTCATAGTGTCTGGGAGGGTGAGCTGGACTTGAGAGCTGCATATGGTGGAAGTAGCGGTGGACAGGGCGGACTGAGAGAGGGTTGATGATGGTGATGGAGTTGGTATTCTTTCTGATGGCCTAGAATCAGTCTTTCGTTGATATAACAGTGGGATTCCCTGACTGCTGTGGCCTTGCAACGACACCTCAACATTTGCTGCTGTGCTAACCGGTGGGCTTACAGTGGGGGAAACAATGTAGCGTTGATGACTACCTTCGTTGTGATCAGTTGCACATGTGGCACTTGAGGTTTGGTGTTGTGTCCACGCTTGCAAGTGCATGCTGGTTAAATGTCTAAGCATGCAACTGGTATTCAAATTTTTCAGATTTTTCCCTCGGCTAAAGGTCTTTGCGCACTTCTTACAGATAACCTTGGCCTGATCATGAGGATTTTGTTCAAAAAAGTGCCACACTGCACTCTTCCTACTTTGGCAGACATTTTGCGGCCTAGCACGCTGTGATCTTTTGACCCTCTGGACAAGCTGTCCAGCAACTCTTTTGATGTTTGGAACCTGTCTTTGGAGTGCTCCGGGCCTGCCAGATAACAGCTGTTGCGATGTCGATGTCTGCTGTGAATGCTCCTCATCTGAGCTATTGGAAGCAGCACCCTCTTCCCCCAATGGATGCCAATCTGGGTCAACAACTGGGTCATCCATCACCTCCTCTTCTATGTCATGTGCACCTTCCTCTGTGTCACCGTGTATGGTGGTATAGTGTGCGGGAAGGGGCACCTGAGTCTCATCAGGGTCAGAATCTGGCTCTGTACACTGCGAGGACAATGTAGTGCTCTGAGTGAATGTACCAGCAGAATCATCCATCAGCGGCTGTGCATCAGTGCACTCCATGTCAGATTCATCTTGGCCTGGGTAATTCACCATTTGACTTGATAATCCAGGCATGGTATGTGAAAACAGCTCCATGGAGTAATCAGTAGTATGGCCTGCGTCATCCTTCAATCTTGGTTGGGGTGAAGGACACAAGAAAAGGTGTGGTTCATGAACATGAGCCTCCAATGACGACTCAGTGCTTTTACTTTTTACAACTGAAGAAGAGGAGGTGATAGAGCTGGAGGCTGAGTCAGCAATGTAAGACAAAACTTTTTCCTGATGCTCTGGCTTTAAAAGCGGTTTGCCAACTCCTAGAAAACTAAGCGTTCGAGGCCTTATGTAGCCAGACGATGACGCAGGGTCAGCACCTCCTGCATTCGGTCCTATTTTGCTCTTGCCACTACCATCAGATCCACCACCAACACCATCATTACCAGCTGCCAACCCCCGCCCAATTCCACGGCCTCTTCCACCAGCCTTCCTCATTTTTGGTAGAAATGTAGACAAAATCCAACAAACTATATAGTAATGTAAAACAAGGTACAAGGTGTCTATAGGGCAGGGGAGATTTTGAATTTCTGCACACACTTGTGGACAGTGGACACTTTTCGATTGTGTGAGGCCCACTGATATCTGAGCCCTATGTGACAGGCTCGATGGCACTGCTGTGACAAAAGTGACTAGAGGATAAGGGAGATTTTGAATATCTGCACACACTTTTGGACACTGGACACTTTTGGATTGTGTGAGGCCCACTGATATCTGAGCGCTATGTGACAGGCTCGATGGCACAGCTGTGACAAAAGTGACTAGACGATAAGGGAGATTGGATTGCTTTTAAAAAAGCAGTTTGCGGAGCAGTGGGTAAACAGCAATGCCAGCCTGTCAGGAAGCCTTAGAAGGCAGCCCAACAACCAACACCACTGATACACCACTATATAGCCTCCCCTTGCACTGCACACACAGTGACTGGTGTGTTGTGCAGGCCAAATTGCTAGCAGCAGAAGCAGTTTTTTTTTCTTCTCAGCAGGACAAAAAAAATTGGGATTGCTTTTAAAAAAGCAGTTTGCGGAGCAGTGGGTAAACAGCAATGCCAGCCTGTCAGGAAGCCTTAAAAGGCAGCCCAACAACCAACACCACTGATACACCACTATATAGCCTCCCATTGCACTGCACACACAGTGACTGGTGTGTTGTGCAGGTCAAATCGCTAGCAGCAGAAGCAGTTTTTTTGTCTTCTTCCCTGCCTAACGCTCTCCCTACAGAATCAGCAGCAACCTCTCCCCGTGCCTATGTCATCACGTTGCCCACAGTGTCCGTGGATCCTGATTGGCTGAAAAAGAGCGCAAAACAAACTTTTGAAACGCGACTTTGGAGCGTAAGTCGCCGACCTCGTGGCCGACCTCATCCTAGGGTCGGGTTTCGTTTCATGAAACCCGACTTTGCCTAAAGTCGGTGACTTTTGAATTTTTTCGACCCGTTTCGCTCAACTCTAATGGGGATCACTGATTACAATTATTACTCGCGAACGATGATTTCCCAGTAAGTGCAGGTCAACCGCAGTTCCGGAATTAGGCCTAACCGTCATTCATGAAAAAAATGAAAAACTTACGTGTGCAAACCACAGGTGCTGTAGCTTGCTTAACAGCTCGCCAGCCGTTCTCACGCCCAGTATGGCTTGCAAGTGATTGCACAAAGGTGAGAAAGGGTACCGTATCCCCGGATAACATGTATGGATAGCGTACACATTCAAAAGATATGTCTATATATCAGGAGGCAGGCTCAGACGGTGTCAGGCACAGTATGGATTTGACGGCCCAGACTACACAGCGGAGGAGCAGGGAGAGGTAAAGATTGCAAATGCTGGGGCCTTGCTCAAGCAAGGGGGGCCCACTCGTGGGCGTCGGTACTGGCACTGGGCCCCTCATAGTACGGCGGTGTGTCTGACGGCGGGTGTGCACCACCACCGTCAGAGACACTTGATTGCACTATGAGGGACCCTGTGCCAGTGCCCGCGCCCAAGAGTCGGCCTACCCACCTGTCCAGGGCAACGGCACTCGCACGGTGTCGTGCGCTAGGTGGTGACCCCTGCCATGGGGGGGGAGGCAGCACAGTTAGGGAGTTTTAGAAAGTGGCATATGTTGATGTTGGACATTCAGCTGATGCAAAAGGCGAAATAGGTCAAGTCCCAGGAAGAGGTGGACCAAAGCAAGCCATTTTTCTGTCACCCTATGTGTCATCAGGTGAAGGTGGGACAAAATCCTTGGAAACCCATGCATGGTTCATTTTAATGAAGGCTAGATCATCCACATTTTGGGTTGACAGACGGTCCTTTTTTCTGTCAGGATTGATCCAGCTGCACTGAAGACTCTTTCCGATAGCACACTTGCAGCTGGGCAAGCGAGCTCCTGTAAGGCATATTGTGCCAATTCAGGCCAGGTGTCCAGTTTAGCGGCCCAATAGTCAAAGGGGAATGACCTGTGTGAGAGAACATCGATATGGGAGGAAAAGTAGTTTGTAACCATAGTTGACATCTGCTGTCTCCTGTCACTTTCCATCGATGCTGTATTACCAGTTGTGTGAGCGGTACTTGAAAAATCAGTCCACAACATTGTCATGAAACCCCTGTCTCCAACTCCACTTCTGCTGTGTGCATCATGAACACCTCTGCCAAGCTGCCCCCGGCCCGTACGGCTCGTGTGAGAACCATCACCGCTGCTGTGTATGCCTCAAGCAACCGATTTACCAGAGTTGCTTGTTTATTAGCCAATATTAGGTCAAGGTTCTCCTGTGGCATGATGTTTTGTAATTTGCCTTTATAGCGTGGATCCAGGATGCTGGCCAACCAGTAGTCATCATCGTTCATCATTTTGGCAATGCGGGGGTCCCTTTTTAGGATCCGCAAGGCATAATCTGACATGTGGGCCAATGTTCCCGGTGTCAATGATGCACTGCGAGTGCTGGTTGGAGGAGCACTTTCTGGCAAATCCACATCCCTCCAGTCACGCACAAACCCTGTACCAGACCTTGCCACACCAACATTTTCACTTGCCCAACGAGATGCATCCTCCTCCCCTAAGTAATCATCCCCATCATCATCCTACTCCTCCTCTTCTTCCTCCAACTCGTCCAGGAGAGGTCCCTGAGCAGACAATGGCTGAATGTCATCAAGGATTCCCTCCACCTCTTCCTCCTCGTCAACATTGGCTGCAGACGCCTGCTCCTTAAGGTGCGTCAAAGTTTGCATGAGCAGACGCATAAGTGGGATGCTCATGCTTAGGATGGCGTCGTCTGCGCTTACCAGCCGTGTGCATTCCTCAAAACACTGAAGGACTTTACAGAGGTCTTTCAGCTTCGACCACTGCACACCTGTCAACTCCATGTCTGCTCTCAAAGTGCCTGGCCGTGTATCCTCCCACAAATGCATTATGGCCTGCCTCTGCTCGCACAGCCGCTCCACCATGTGCAGGGTGGAGTTCCACCTTGTTGCAATGTCGATAATGAGGCGATGGTTGGGAAGGTGGAGCAATCGCTGCAGCTTCTGCATACGAACGGAGTGTACAGGCGACCGGCGGATGTGCGCGCACAGACTTCGCACCTTATGGAGCAGGGCTGTTAACTCCGGATAATTTTTGAGGAAGCACTGCACCACCAGGTTCAAGGTGTGAGCCAAGCAAGGTATGTGGCTGAGTTTTGAAAGGGCTATGGCTGCCACAAAATTACGGCCGTTATCACTAACTACCTTGCCTGCCTCAAGATGTACACTGCCCAGCCATGACTCAGTTTGTCGCTTCAAGTACTCGGCCAGCACCTCGGCGGTGTGTCTGTCGCCCAAACACATCATCTGCAACACAGCCTGCTGACGCTTTCCACTAGCTGCTCGATAGGGGGACACCTCGTGTGCAACAGTGGCAGCTGCAGATGGAGTGCTCGTACGACTGCGCTCTGTGGACGAGCTTTCGCTTCTGGAGGAGGAGGAGGAGGAGGAGGGTGGAACGCCTACAGCCAACTGTTTCCTAAACCGTGGGCTAGGCAGCACTGTCCCACCACCGCTGTCCCCTGTGGACCCTGCATCCATCACATTAACCCAGTGCGCAGTGATGGACACGTAACGGCCCTGGCCATGCCGACTGGACCATGCATCAGTTGTGAGGTGCACCTTTCCGCTCACTGACTGCTTGAGTGCATGGACAATGCGGTCTTTCACATGATGGTGGAGGGCTGGGATGGCTTTGCGAGAGAAGAAGTGGCGACTGGGTAGGTCATAGCGTGGTACTGCATAGGCCATGAGTTCGCGGAAAGCTGCGCTTTCCACCAACCGATAGGGCATCATCTCAAACGAGATTAGTTTGGCAATGTGGGCGTTCAAACCCAGTGTACGCGGATGAGAGACTGAGTACTTTCTTGACCTACTCATAGTGTCTGGGAGGGTGAGCTGGACTTGAGAGCTGCATATGGTGGAAGTAGCGGTGGACAGGGCGGACTGAGAGAGGGTTGATGATGGTGATGGAGTTGGTGTTCTTTCTGAAGGCCTAGATTCAGTATTTCGTTGATATAACAGTGGGATTCCCTGACTGCTGTGGCCTTGCAACGACACCTCAACATTTGCTGCTGTGCTAACCGGTGGGCTTACAGTGGGGGAAACAATGTAGCGTTGCTGACTACCTTCTTTGTGATCAGTTGCACATGTGGCACTTGAGGTTTGGTGTTGTGTCCACGCTTGCAAGTGCGTGCTGGGTAAATGTCTAAGCATGCAACTGGTATTCAAATTTTTCAGATTTTTCCCTCGGCTAAAGGTCTTTGCGCACTTCTTACAGATTACCTTGGCCTGATCATGAGGATTTTGTTCAAAAAAGTGCCACACTGCACTCTTCCTACTTTGGCAGACATTTTGCGGCCTAGCACGCTGTGATGTTTTGACCCTCTGGACAAGCTGTTCAGCAACTCTTTTGATTTTTGGAACCTGTCTTTGGAGTGCTCCGGGCCTGCCAGATAACAGCTGTTGCGATGTTGATGTCTGCTGTGGATGCTCCTCATCTGAGCTATTGGAAGCAGCACCCTCTTCCCCCAATGGATGCCAATCTGGGTCAACAACTGGGTCATCCATCACCTCTAGAGTTGAGCGATACCAGCCGATACTTGAAAATATCGGATCGGAATGGATGGGCCGATCTTAAAAAAAAGTATCGGTATCGCCGATTCCGATACCGGGAACCATTGCAAGTCAATGGGGCCAAAATATCGGAATTAAAAAAAACCCTTTCTTTCCTTGTAGGTTAATTCTACATGAAGAAAAACAACTAAGAATAATGTAGAATGTATTGTGGGAGGTGGAGGAGACATTAAAGCCATAGAGGTTTAGCCCAATCAAATGGAATAGCAGGAATTAAACTTTTTTTTTAAAGACGTTAGGAGTTACAAAGATATTGACTATGTTAGCCTCATTTATATTTTGCCAGACATGTATGTCTTCTTCTTCTTTCTTCTTTCTTCTTCTTTCTTATTCTTCTTCCTTTTTTTACCTTCTTCTTATTCCTTTTTTTACATTCTTCTTCTTCGTCTTCTTCCTTTTTTTACATTCTTCTACTTCCTTTTTTTACATTCTTCTTCTTATTCCTTTTTTTACATTCTTCTTCTTCTTCCTTTTTTTAAATTCTTCTACTTCCTTTTTTTACATTCTTCTTCTTCTTCCTTTTCTTACATTCTTCATATTCTTCTTATTCAACAATTATTATTCTACATATTCAACTTCTTCATCTTCTTCCTATTCTTCTTCATCATATTCTTGTTTGTGTCAGGCATTCCTGTAGTTGTTATCTAGAAAAGTTAGAAGTTTACACCTTCCGTTCTGCCTGTCACAAAAGATTTACAACAGGATTTGTCCGCGTTCAGTTTGGCCTGCAGCAGCAGGCCTTTTCCAGGGGCACCACGAGGAGGAACGGACTCACCCCCATACACTGCTTAGTCTTCTTCTGCTTATAAATAAGATAATATCATTTGCTCAGAGTATTAGTCTTATGCTTAATGTTCTTCTGCTTTGTTTTTTTATGCTTCTTTGTCTTGTTGTTCTGAATCTTGGTGGTTGTCTTCCTGTTCTTTGTCCTCTTGAACCAGCTGACGGTACTGGCACGCGGAGGGGCAGCAGAAGGAACAAGAGCCAATGGCACTACCGAGGACCAGCTGACGGTGCTGGAACCCGGTTACTAAGCAGGAGGTACCTGTGCTACAAAGCACTACCAAGGACCAGCAGACGTTGCCGGAACTCGGATACCGAGATGGAGGCACCTAGGCTAAAGGATCTGACGAGAACCAGCTGACGGTGCTGGAACCCGGAGGGGTAGCAGAAGCTGCAAGAGCAAATGGAAATAGCGAGGACCAGCTGACAGTGCTGGCACCCGGAGGGGCAGCAGAAGGAATAAGAGCCAATGGCACAACCGAGGACCAGCTGACGGTGCTGGAACCCGGTTACTAAGCAGGAGGTACCTGTGCTACAAAGCACTACCAAGGACCAGCAGACGTTGCCGGAACTCGGATACCGAGATGGAGGCACCTAGGCCAAAGGCTCTGACGAGAACCAGCTGACGGTGCTGGAACCCGGAGGGGTAGCAGAAGCTGCAAGAGCAAATGGAAATAGCGAGGACCAGCTGACAGTGCTGGCACCCGGAGGGGCAGCAGAAGGAATAAGAGCCAATGGCACAACCGAGGACCAGCTGACGGTGCTGGAACCCGGTTACTAAGCAGGAGGTACCTGTGCTACAAAGCACTACCAAGGACCAGCAGACGTTGCCGGAACTCGGATACCGAGATGGAGGCACCTAGGCCAAAGGCTCTGACGAGAACCAGCTGACGGTGCTGGAACCCGGAAGGGTAGCAGAAGTTACCCCTGAAAAGCAAGCTGGCCGCAGTTACCGAATCACACAGTCCTACAGGGGGTGCTTGTCCTACTGGCAGTACGGAACAAGCCTTTCTTACCAGAACCCGCAGTCCACATAGGAAGCACCTAAACTGCTGGCACCCTAGCCTCGGCTAACCCAACCGCAACACGACATGGCAACTTGGGGTGGCAAACTGACATTGACACTTCCCGGAAACAGCAGGCAGGGCTGGAACCAAGCTGGGCAGGAGGGAGTACCCGTGCCAAAGTCAGTTATGAGCAGCAACTGGCTGTGTTGGAGCCCAGGGACAAGCACTTAGCAGGCTGAGGCCTGATGTGCTGTCAATTGGGAGGCAGCAGGACAGATTGCCATCAAAACAGCAGGGGAACAGCTGACGTTACTGAACCCCACAAACACAGGAGCTAGTGTTTTACTCTGTGAAGACGGCACTTCCGAGCAACAACTGGCTGTGTTGAAGCCCAGGGACAAGCACGGAGCAGGCTGAGGCTGCATTGAAGAAATTTTAAGATCGGTTGTAGACTTCTACTAATTTTAACCAAGCTCCACTTAGGCCTGTGGCTTCACTGATTTTCGTATTTCCCCTGTCCTCCAACCCCGCCAGTTACAGCTCCGAAGTGGCGTCTGCACAATCCACACTTGTTCCTGTGTTACAGGTGTTCAGTCCGGTCAGTTAATCCCCTGATGTGTGTCCCGCAATGTCGCCTGCTCTGTCCACATTCCCATAACTAGTGATATCAGTGATACTCGTATTTCTAGTTATGGGAATGTGGACAGAGCAGGCGACATTGCCGGACACACATCAGGGGATTAACTGACCGGACTGAACACCTGTAACACAGGAACAAGTGTGGATTGTGCAGACGCCACTTCGGAGCTGTAACTGGCAGGGTTGGAGGACAGGGGAAATACGAGAGACAGTGGAGCCACAGGCCTAATTGGAGCACGGTTAAAAATCAGTAGTGGTACGACTGTGTAGGCAGCAGGAGACTTTGCCATCCACACAGCAGGGGATCAGCTGACGTTACTGAACCCCACTGAGACACGGGAGCAAGTGTCTCTTTCCGTGTGGACGGCACTTCCGAGCTACAACTGGCTGTGTTGAAGCCCAGGAAATAGGAGGGTGTAGGCAGAGGCCTACTGTATTTGGAATGTGGTGACAGCAGGAGAGACTGCCATCCACACAGCAGGGGATCAGCTAGCGTTACTGAACCCCACTGAGACACGGGAGCAAGTGTCTCTTTCCGTGTGGACGGCACTTCCGAGCTACAACTGGCTGTGTTGAAGCCCAGGAAATAGGAGGGTGTAGGCAGAGGCCTACTGTCTTTGGAATGCAGAGACAGCAGGAGAGACTGCCATCCACACAGCAGGGGATCAGCTAGCATTACTGAACCCCACTGAGACACGGGAGCAAGTGTCTCTTTCCGTGTGGACGGCACTTCCGAGCTACAACTGGCTGTGCTGAAGCCCAGGAAATAGGAGGGTGTAGGCTGAGGCCTACTGTCTTTGGAATGCAGAGACAGCAGGAGAGACTGCCATCCACACAGCAGGGGATCAGCTAGCGTTGCTGAACCCCACTGAGACACGGGAGCAAGTGTCTCTTTCCGTGTGGACGGCACTTCCGAGCTACAACTGGCTGTGTTGAAGCCCAGGAAATAGGAGGGTGTAGGCAGAGGCCTACTGTCTTTGGAATGAGGAGACAGCAGGAGAGACTGCCATCCACACAGCAGGGGATCAGCTGACGTTACTGAACCCCACTGAGACACGGGAGCAAGTATCTCTTTCCGTGTGGACGGCACTTCCGAGCTACAACTGGCTGTGTTGAAGCCCAGGAAATAGGAGGGTGTAGGCTGAGGCCTACTGTCTTTGGAATGCAGAGACAGCAGGAGAGACTGCCATCCACACAGCAGGGGATCAGCTAGCGTTACTGAACCCCACTGAGACACGGGAGCAAGTGTCTCTTTCTGTGTGGACAGCACTTCCGAGCTACAACTGGCTGTGTTGAAGCCCAGGGACAAGCACGGAGCAGGCTGAGGCTGCATTGAAGAAATTTTAAGATCGGTTGTAGACTTCTACTAATTTTAACCGTGCTCCACTTAGGCCTGTGGCTTCACTGATTTTCGTATTTCCCCTGTCCTCCAACCCCGCCAGTTATAGCTCCGAAGTGGCGTCTGCACAATCCACACTTGTTCCTGTGTTACAGGTGTTCAGTCCGGTCAGTTAATCCCCTGATGTGTGTCCGGCAATGCCGCCTGCTCTGTCCACATTCCCATAACTAGTTATGGGAATGTGGACAGAGCAGGCGACATTGCCGGACACACATCAGGGGATTAACTGACCGGACTGAACACCTGGAACACAGGAACAAGTGTGGATTGTGCAGACGCCACTTCGGAGCTGTAACTGGCGGGGTTGGAGGACAGGGGAAATACGAAAATCAGTGAAGCCACAGGCCTAAGTGGAGCACGGTTAAAAATCAGTAGTAGTAGGACTGTGTAGGCAGCAGGAGACTTGCCATCTCCACAGCAGGGGAACAGCTGGCAGTGCTGAACCCCACTAACACTTGAACGAATGTGTTTGGCTCTGTGGAGACGACACTTCTGAACACCAACTGACGCTGTTGGAGCCCAGGATTAGGCGAGGAGCAGGCTGGGGCCTGTTGCTTTTGGCAGGTGAAGGCAGCAGTAGACTTGCCATCTCCACAGCAGGGGAACAGCTGGCAGGGCTGAACCCCACTAACACTTGAACGAATGTGTTTGGCTCTGTGGAGACGACACTTCTGAACACCAACTGACGCTGTTGGAGCCCAGGATTAGGCGAGGAGCAGGCTGGGGCCTGTTGCTTTTGGCAGGTGAAGGCAGCAGTAGACTTGCCATCTCCACAGCAGGGGAACAGCTGGCAGTGCTGAACCCCACTAACACTTGAACGAATGTGTTTGGCTCTGTGGAGACGACACTTCTGAACACCAACTGACGCTGTTGGAGCCCAGGATCAGGCGTGGAGCAGGCTGGGGCCTACTGGATTTTGGCTGGTGTAGGCAGCAGGAGACTTGCCATCTCCACAGCAGGGGAACAGCTGGCAGTGCTGAAACCCACTAACACTTGAACGAATGTGTTTGGCTCTGTGGAGACGACACTTCTGAACACCAACTGACGCTGTTGAAGCCCAGGATTACGCATGCCGCATGCAGAGGCCAATGGGCAGCGGTTTTTATGGAGGTTGTTGACTACTACTGATTCTAACCATGCTCCACTTAGGCCTCTGGCTCCACTGTCTCTACTATTTACCCTGGCCTCCAACCCCGCCAGCTACATCTCTGAAGTGGCGTCAGCACAATCTACACTTGTTCCTGTGTTACTGGTGCTCAGTCCCGTCAGTTGATCCCCTGATGTTTGTCCGGCAAGTTCGCCAGCTCTGTCCTCATTCCCACTACTGGTTATGGGAATGTGGACAGAGCAGGAGACCTTGCTGGACACACATCAGGGGATAAACTGATGGGACTGAGCCACAGGAACACAGGAACAAGTGTAGATTGTGCTGATGCCACTTCAGAGATGTAGATGGCGGGGTTGGAGGCCAGGGGAAATAGTAGAGACAGTGGAGCCAGAGACCTAAGTTGGGCACGGTTAAAAATCAGTAGTGGTTTGAATGTTGATGGAGCTGGTGACTTTGCCGTCCACACAGCAGGGGATCAGCTGGCGTTACTGAACCCCACTAACACAGGAGCTAGTGTGTTTCTCTGTGCAGACGACACATCTGAGCAACAACTGGCTGTGTTGAAGCACAGGGATTATAGTTCAGGTGGTAGAAAAATGAGCACACCAGCAGACCTGGATACAGTTGCCAACCACTAATTTAGTCTGTAAGAGGAATGGCAAAGTCTTTGGAGATCCAGGCCTTGTTCATTTTCAGAAAAGTCAGCCGGTCAACATTATCGGAAGATAGTCGCGTGCGACGGTCTGTTAGTACACCACCTGCGGCACTAAAGACGCGTTCCGATAATACACTGGCAGCAGGGCAAGCCTGCACCTCCAATGCATACTGGCTAAGCTCTGGCCATGTATCCAGCTTAGAGACCCAAAACTTGAAGGGGGAAGAGCCATCTGGGAGTACAGTGACAGTGCAAGACATGTAGTCTGACACCATCTGACGGAAGCGTTGCCTCCTGCTGACTCGAGGCGTCGCTGATGGTGTAGACAATTGTGGTGGACACACAAAACTTTGCCACATTTGGGCCATAGTGGTCTTGCCTTGTGCTGCGGCGCTGCCTCTGCTCCCTCTTTGTGCAGACTTTCCTCCACTGCCTTGACGCACAGAGCTGCTTTGTAAAGCACTAGCAACAATGCGATCGGGTGGAATGGAAAACATTATGGACTGCACCAGTGACTCTTCGTACTCCCGCAGTTTACGCTCCCGGTTCAACGTTGGTATGAGCCTTTGTTCGCTGTCCCGGTAGCGAGGATCTAGGAGGGTGTACACCCAATAATCAGCTGAGACGAGAATGTGGGCGATGCGGCGGTCGTTTTTCTCAGGCACTGCAGCATGAAATCAACCATGTGCTGCAGACTCCCAACTGCCAAAAAACCGCTGTCCCCTGTTTGAGGCGTGACCTCGGCCTGCTCTGCATCACCCCACCCTCGCTGTACATACTGAGTAGAGGTTTGTGTACCTCCCTCCTCTGGAGAGATGTCTTCCTCCTCCATCGACTCCTCCTCATCCTCCTCACAAAGTGTCCCCTGCCTAGGCCTTTCTGAGGAAACACGTAGCGCAGACTGTCCAGAAGCAGATGGCATTTGGGACTCCTCATCCTCCACCTCTTCCGAAACCTCATCCCTTAGTGCTTGCAGTGTTTGTTGAAGCAGGCAGATAAGGGGGACAGTCATGCTGACTAGTGCATCATCTGCACTCGCCATCCGCGTGGATTCATCGAAGGCACGCAAAACGAGGCAGATGTCCTTCATAGAGGCCCACTCAATGGTGCTGAAGTGTGAACGGCGCACAGTGCGACTTGTTTGCGCCTGATGCAGCTGGTACTCCATGACTGCTGCCTGCTGCTCACACAACCGCTCCAACATATGTAACGTTGAATTCCACCGGGTGGGTAGGTCACATATGATGCGATGTTCCGGAAGGCCAAATCGTCGCTGCAGAGCAGCGAGGCGCGATCTTGCCGTGCTGGAACGCCGCAAGTGAGCACACTCTATGCGGACCTTATGCAACAGTGCATCAAGATCCGGATAGTCCCTCAGAAAGCTCTGCACGACCAAGTTAAGCACATGTGCCAGACATGGGATGTGTGTGAGGTTGCCTAGGCCAAGAGCTGCCACCAGATTTCGGCCATTGTCACACACTACCAAGCCCGGCTGGAGATTCGCTGGCCCAAACCACACATCGCTCTCCAGCTTGATAGCATTCCAGAGCTCCTGCGCTGTGTGGCTTCGATTCCCCAAAGAAATTAATTTGAGTACAGCCTGTTGACGTTTGGCCACGGCTGTGCTCATATCGGTCGTAACAGGCTCCTGCTCTGCTGTTTCTGAGGAACTTGAGTAGGAGGAGGAGTCTATGTGTACAGACTGGAGTCCTGCAATCCGTGGCGTTGGAAGAACACGTACAGCGCCACTCTCCAGATCTGTACCCGGCTCCACAACATTGACCCAGTGGGCAGTGAGGGAAAGGTATCGTCCCTGTCCATGGTTACTGGTCCACGCATCGGTGGTCAGGTGAACCTTGCTAATAATGGCGTTTAGTAGCGCATGTTTTATTTTGCCCTCAACATGTTTCTGCAGGGCAGGGACGGCTCGCCTGCTGAAATAAAAGCGGCTGGGCACGTTGTATTGGGGGACTGCCAATGCCATTAAGTCCCGGAAGGTGTCAGTGTCCACCAGCCTGAATGACAGCATTTCAACTGCCAGAAGTTTGGCAATGCCAGCATTCAGAGACTGTGCTCGGGGATGGTTTGCCGAGTAAGGGCGCCTTTTATCCCATGCCTGTGCTACCGATGGCTGTGATGGATGGGAACGTGCTGCTATGGGTGGAATCTGACAGGGTCTCCGGACAACAGTGGCAGAGGTTCTTCCTTGGCGATCCTGTGAGGAAGCCGAACCAGCAGTGCGTGAGCTGGAGGAAGAGGCCCCAACACGAACTGAAGAGGTGGTAGGTGCTGCTGTACGTTGGCCTACGTCTTCAGGGTGTCTCTGCAACTCCAACTCGTGCTTGGTGCGCACATGTTTCCACATATTTGTGGTATTGAGGTTGCTGACATTTCTCCCTCTTTTGACTATCTGATGACACAGCTTGCATTTGACAAAGCAAATGTCATCTGCAACTGTGTCAAAAAAGGACCACGCACTGCAACTCTTGGGAGCGCCCGTTTTGCCTTTGGAATGAGGAATGCTCCTAACGGGTGCCGAAGTGGAGGGTACAGGCGACCAAGTCTTCCCCCTCCCTCTGCCTCCTGTTTTGGCCGGTAGGGGAATCTCTTCCTCCGAGCTGCTCCCACCACCTTCCTGTTCCTCACGCCATGATGGGTCAAGGACCTCATCATCTTCCCTCCCCTCTTCAAACAGCTGCTTCTCCGGGGTTGTCTCGCCAGCACCGTACGCACCAGAAAGTGGCAACTGAGTCTCATCATCATCTGATGCGTACTGAGGTGTGCTGACCATAGGCACTGGCCCACTCGCCTCTTCAGATTCAGAGGGACAAAGAAGTTGCGCATCACTGCATACTCCCTCTTCTTCACATTCAGGAATGCTGCTTGGCTGGCCCCCTCTTTCCAAGCCAACAGATTCCGAGAACAGAAGTAGAGGCTGTGATGGCTCCTGTCCATGTCTCTCTGACCGCCTGGGCACTTTGGCAGGTGGTGAAGAGACTGCTCTGGCCCTGAGAGGATGTGGAAGTAATTGAAGTCGATGCGTTAGCTGCCATCCATCCGACAACGGCTTCAATTTGTTCCTCCCGCAGCAGTGGGGTACGTTGAGGTCCTACAAAGCTGCGCATAAAGGACTGTTGCCTGCTAAAACTGGGGGATGCTGATCCACTGGTGCCCGCAGCAGGCCCAGAATCCCCACGTCCTCTACCTGCAGAATCCCCACATCCTCTCCCTGCAGAATCCCCACGTCCTCTCCCTGCTGAAACTCCACGCCCACGCCCACGCCCACGCGCCTTACTCCCTGCCTTCTTCATCTTGCCAGACTGCTTAAGATAGGCAGAAAAGTACAAAGGGGGGCCATAGTGTGCTTATTCCTGAACAGCTGGTTACAGGTACAAGAAACACTAATTTTATGAAGTGTGTGTGTGTGGACTACACTTTAATAGGAGCTGATGTGGCCTACACAAGTTCCAAATGTAGTGTTTGGTGAACTTTTTTTGTGGTTTCTTTGTTGGAAACAAACTCAAAGTATGTGAACAAAGAATTGAAACTGATAGTATCACCAACTTTTTGGAGCTATTACAATGCAGGCAGGTAATCTACAATGCAAAAGATGAGGCTCCAAAAAAATTGGGTAATACTAATCTGGCTGCGCCGGCAGGGCACAAGCCAGAAAAAAAGGCTCCTCTATCTATTCCTATATAGTGTTTGCAACCAACCAATGTTGATGGATACGGATGGATGCACACTAATAGGAGAAGAAAAAATGAGCTGCACTCAAAGACAAATATGTGAGAGGCAGTGACGCACGTTGAGCGTCCTACAACCAGACGTAGCTGCAGGACACTCTACTCTGCGTGAGCTGCACTCACACACAGTCAGAGACCTCTCAGACAGCCGTGAACAGTGCAGCTAAGTGGGCACTGGCACTGACAGGCTGCAGAAAGGCTCCGCTGTGTACTCCTATATAGTGTTTGCAACCACCGTAGATGGAGACGGATGGATGCACACTAATAGAAGAAAAAATGAGCTGCAATAAAAGAAAAATGTGTGAGGCAGTGACACGCTGAGCGTCCTACAACCAGACGTAGCTGCAGGACACACTACTCAGCATGAGCTGCACTCACACACAGTCAGAGACCTCTCAGACAGCCGTGAACAGTGCAGCAAAGTGGACACTAGCACTGAAAGGCTGCAGAAAGGCTCCGCTGTCTACTACTAGTGTTTGCAACCAACGTATATGGATACGGATGGAAGCACACTAGATTGAAATTATGTAAAAAATGCAGCTCAAAAATTAAAAGATGTATGAGGCAGCAGTGATCACACTGGGTGGCCTACAGCCTGACATGGCTGCAGGACCCACTCCACAGCGTGAGCTGCACTCACACAGCCCTTGCAGACAGCTATTAAAACAGCGCTGCTGGGCTAAAAAAATGCTACTGTGGTGGATTATGTAGCCTGGGTAGAGCAATAGATATGTTTGATGATCGCTATTTCTAACTGTCCCTCACAGTCTTCAACAGCAGCCTGTCCCTAACTGAATTCACAGCAGAGTGAACCAGAAATGGCGGCTGCAGCGCTTTTTATAGTGCATCATGACATCATTTCGGCAGCCAATCACAGCCATGCCAATAGTTAACATGCCTACATGCCTAACAGGATGTGTCCACACTTCGGAGGATTCCCATTGGCTTAATCAAAGCAAGCAGGCTCATAGCATGATGGGAACTTCCGATTCCGATTCCGGAATCCGATATGACAAAAGTATCGGAAGTCAGTATCGGAATTCCGATACCGCTAATATCGGCCGATACCCGATACTTGCGGTATCGGAATGCTCAACACTAATCACCTCCTCTTCAATGTCATGTGCACCTTCCTCTGTGTCACCGTGTATGGTGGTATAGTGTGCGGGAAGGGGCACCTGAGTCTCATCAGGGTCAGAATCTGGCTCTGTACACTGCGAGGACAATGTAGTGCTCTGAGTGAATGTACCAGCAGAATCATCTATCAGCGGCTGTGCATCAGTGCACTCCATGTCAGATTCATCTTGGCCTGGGTAATTCACCATTTCACTTGATAATCCAGGCATGGTATGTGAAAACAGCTCCATGGAGTAATCAGTAGTATGGCCTGCGTCATCCTTCAATCTTGGTTGTGGTGAAGGACACAAGGAAAGGTGTGGTTCATGAACATGAGCCTCCAATGACGACTCAGTGCTTTTACTTTTTACAACTTCAGAAGAGGAGGCGATAGAGCTGGAGGCTGAGTCAGCAATGTAAGACAAAACTTTTTCCTGATGCTCTGGCGTTAAAAGCGGTTTGCCAACTCCTAGAAAACTAAGCCTTCGAAGCCTTATGGAGCCAGACGATGATGCAGGCTCAACACCTCCTGCATTCGGTCCTATTTTGCTTTTGCCACTACCATCAGATCCACCACCAACACCATCATTACCAGCTGCCAACCCCCGCCCAATTCCACGGCCTCTTCCACCAGCCTTCCTCATTTTTGGTAGAAATGTAGGCAAAATCCTACAAACTATATAGTAATGTAAAACAAGGTACAAGGTGTCTATAGGACAGGGGAGATTTAGATTTTCTGCAGACACTTGTGGACACTGGACACTTGGATTGTGTGAGGCCCACTGAATATCACAGCGCTATGTCACAGGTGTGAAAAAAGTGACTACAGGATAAGGGAGATTTAGATTTTCTGCAGACACTTGTGGACACTGGACACTTGGATTGTGTGAGGCCCACTGAATATCACAGCGCTATGTCACAGGCTCGATGCAGCAGGTGTGAAAAAAGTGACTACAGGATAAGGGAGATTTTGAATTTCTGCAGACAC